>NC_058130.1:269678087-269798108 GCF_016433145.1 Gracilinanus agilis | reverse complement strand
CCCCTCCCCACTCCCCTGCTCCCCTTGGTTTATCCCTTCTAACTTTCTCAGAAGGGTTAGATAAGAGTTTTATTTCCCAATGGATAGTTTAACTACTCTTCCCTCTCCGGGTTGATTACACTAAGAGTAAGGTTTGATCATTACCTCTTAATGCTCTCTTCCTCTCCTTCTTATAATAGTATTTGTCCCCTCTCCCTTCCATGCCCTCTTTGTGTGTAATAGAATATTCTATTTTCTTATTCACTCAAGTTTCTCTTGGTATCCCCTGCTATTTACCCCCTCTTTCCCATCCCCCACGCCAACTTAGATTATTTAGTGTTACACCCTCACCCTGTGAATTATTCTTCTGATTACTATAATAGTGAATATTATAATAGTGAATAGAGTTCACTACAGAGAATTAAACATAACATTTCTCTACATAGGAATACAGATAATTAGATCTCACTGAGGCCCTTAAAAAGGCAAATTTAAAAATTATAAGTTTTCTTTCTTTTCCCTCTGTAATTTATTTACCTTTTCAGGTTTCTCTCGATTTTTGTGGTTCGATATCAAACTTTCCATTCAGCCCTGGTCTTTTCTGTGCAAATACCTGGAATTCTTCAATTTTGTTGAATGCCCATACTTTCCCCTGGAAATATATAGTCAGTTTTGATGGGTAGTTGATCCGTGGTTGCAGGCCCAGCTCTCTTGCCTTTCTGAATATTGTATTCCAAGCCTTACGGTTTTTTAGTGTGGAGGCTGCCAGATCCTGTGTGATCCTGATTGGTGCTCCTTGATATTTGAATTGTCTCTTTCTGGCTTCTTGTAAGATTTTTTCTTTTGCTTGAAAGCTTTTGAATTTGGCAATAATATTTCTAACCGATTTCTTCTCTGGGTCGAATATGGTGGGTGTTCTATGTATCCTTTCGATGTCTATATTGCCCTCTTGTTGTAGGACTTCAGGGCAATTTTGCTGAATAATTTCTTTTAGTACGGAGTCCAGGTTTTTATTAATTTCTGGTTTTTCCGGAAGACCAATTATTCTCAAATTGTCTCTTCTAGACCGGTTTTCTTGGTCTGTCACTCTCTCATTGAGATATTTCATATTTCCTTCTATTTTTTCAGTCTTTTGACTTTGTTTTATTTGTTCTTGTTGTCTTGAGAGATCATTAGCTTCTAATTGCTCGATTCTAGCCTTTAGGGACTGGTTATCGGCTATAATCTTTTGGTATTCCTTTTCAATCTTGTCATTTCTGGTGTTCAATTTGCTTATCAGTTCATTTGATTTCTGAGCCTCACTTTCCAATTGCAAGATTCTACCTTTTAAACTGTTATTTTCTTGCCAGATCTCTTCCATTTTCCTCAGAATCTCAGTTTTGAACTGTTCCATAGCTTGTGAGGAGTTTTCCTTATTTGAGGAGGGTCCGGATGCTTGTTTGTTCTCCTCCTCTGTTTGCTCGGTTGTCTGGATTTTCTCTGTGTAAAAGCTGTCGAGTGTTAAAGACTTCTTCTTTTTGTTATTATTCTTTCTCTTCTGAACTTCCTGATGCTGAGTAGCCATCATTAGCCCAGCAGCTTCTCAGCTTTATCCTCGCGCTCAGTGTCTGTTCGCAATCTATTGGCTCCTGAGGTCTGAGTTCTGGTTTTTTCCAAGGTCAAGCCCCCTGGTGGGCCCTCTTGCTTGATCCTCTGCTGGAGGTTTCTTTACAAGTCTCAGGGCGCTGCTTCCACAGTTGTATACCCGTCTGCACTGGTTCCCCACTTAGGCTTTAGTTCCTGGCTGTGTCTGCCTCCACCCACGCCTCTGCTCAGCCGGCACTCTGCGCCCAGCGTCCTGCTCCGGCGCGCGCGCTCAGATTTCGCGTGCTTTTTTTGACTTAATGGGGTCCTAAGTCTAGCTGCTCTCAGGAACAGGTCCCGGAGCTGCTGATGACTCGATGGGTGCCCCAAACTTGCCCTATTTCTTTTTAGCTGGGTTCGGAGCTATAGATGAGTGTGGAGGGGGTGGGGGTGGGGCGGTTGCTCAGCCCGCGATTTAGTGAGAGCCCTTTATAGCCTGGAAATGTCTCGATTCCACGTACCTTCCACGCTATACCCTGTTGTGGGGTTCCTCCGTTCGTCTGGACTTGTTTTTATGTCCCCTTGAGGAGTTTTGTATGTTTCGGTCAGGAGAGGTTAAGAGCTGCTTCTTACTCTGCCGCCATCTTAACCCGGAAGCCCTGTCTCATATATTTTAAACTTTCTTTTATTGATATTTTATTTTGACATATTAGATGCAAGTCAAGAACTACCCTTCCTGTCAAATAAAAATGATTATGGTTATTAGCTTTCTACTTTTTTTTTTTTAAACCCTTATACTTAGGTGCATTGTCTCATAGGTGGAAGATTGGTAAGGGTGGGCAGTGGGGGTCAAGTGACTTGCCCAGGGTCACACAGCTGGGAAGTGGCTGAGGCCGGGTTTGAACCTAGGACCTCCTGTCTCTAGGCCTGACTCTCACTCCACTTAGCTACCCAGCTGCCCCAGCTTTCTACTTTTGTTTTTTACCATTTGTTATTAGAAACAAATTCATAAACTTTTTGAAGACTGATCTCCTTGGGCAATATTTCTTGACAATGATTTTTTTACATCTTCCTTTTTGCTCCCTTGTTATTTCCCTTTCATCATATTTTTTAATTTCTTTACCTACCTTTCTTCAACAAATAATTGTTAACCCAGTTTTAACTTGTAGAATAGTTCCTGTTTTATTTTGTTTTAATATTCTTCCAGCTCTTACCCCTTTATTCTTGACTTTTAATTTTCTCATTCCCAGCCTAATAGCATCAACCTATCTTCATGGGTAGGGTCCTTCTTCAACTGTTGGATCCTAGGGGAGCTTTATTTGAGAACAGTAAACTAATGAACAACCAAGAGGCCTGGCTCTTACAGACTGTGAAGCCTCACTGATCATATATATTGGACTTGGCTCATGATCACTACTATATAATATACAAAGATCAAATATTTCCAGATCTGTAGGGTTTTTTCCTCTGTTACCACTACCATTTCTTCATTCTAGGCAGCTTACCTTTCCAAAACTTATGATTCAGATAATAATATGTACTCATTAATTGTTCAAATTGATACTAAACACATGGAGATGTACCTCGGGAATTGGGAGATTCACAATTTCATCATTAATTTGTTTTGTGACCTTAGGGAAGTTCCTGAGTCTATGGTAGCTCCCTTTTTTAAAACATTTGTGTATTTTGAAGTGCCTAAATAAGAAGATTAGAAATACATGGTTATTTTAATGGAAAATTTGAACAGGCTTTTGTGATTTGTTTGTGGGGGAAATGGCTTTATTCTGCTTTTTGATCTATTCTACCTTCTTTTTCCCTTGTTTGAATTAGGGCTGTCGATCACTTGCAGCAGGACATCCTGGGTACATTAGCCATGACAAAGAAACCTCAATAAAATATGTTAGTCACCAGCACCCAAATCATCCACAACTCTTCAGTATTGTTCGCCAAGCCTGTGTTCGAAGTTTGAGTTGTGAGGTAAGACAATTTTGACTGAAAAGGGAAATTTGTTGAGGAATTTCATTCCTACTCCAAGTAATGATGCATTTTTATTTCATCAGTTGTTATATCCTGTTGTTTTTATGGATTGGAAAAAGACAAAGAAATATCACCCAAGAATTTTTGAGTTGCAGGGGAGCAAAGAGACATTAACAGCTTTAAGCATATGGTAATATCTTGGTTATGTGGAAATAAGTCATTATGGATCATTTAAATTTTCAGATTACTAATATTCTGCCCCTCTTAAGTATCCAAGAAAGATTTCTTAAAGAATGTTGAACAAAATTTAACTTCTTAATGAGATTCAAGGTCATAATTAGAGGTATTAACTTTAGTACTATGTTGCCTTCAGGTGCTATTGAAGGGTAAGGTTTTTTTGTCCCCACTCTTGTGTGTTAGGTTTTAAAAAATATTTATTTTGTCATCTTCCTTCTTTTCAACTCTTAGTGTGTCACCTGTACTAGTCTGTTTACTTTCTTCTCCAGTCTACCCCTTTGCCATTCTGATTAATAATTTCTAATCTGTTATAGGATGAAGAAACACTCTCAAGGGCTTTAGAACTGTGTGTAAAGTAAAAATAGGCTTTGAGTAAAACCCTGAGAGGCTTTCTTAAGAGTAAAGTACATGAACTTTCTGGCATCTCTCTTGATTAGTTGTCAGCCTTTTTTGCTTTACTCCCAATTTCTGCCTGTTTAAAGACAGTTCCAGATAGCTGAGATTTCTCAGTTTCCAAATTTGGTGTAATCTGCATTAGTATACAGATAATCAGAATTTCAAGCTGGAAAAAACAATTAACGGCAAACCTATTTAGTGCCTGTAAAGAAAATTTGTTAGAATGGCCTTCAATCTTGTCACCCATCCAGATGAATTTGGTTTTGTTTCTTTGTTTTCTTTCCCCTTCATTCCTTTCCATGACTTGATTTAGTCAGCTTATAAAAAGATGGAAGGCTATCATTTACTTTTTTATATATTACCACATTTTATATATTCCTGAAGCAAGAAGACTGATTGACTCAAGCATAGTTGTAATCTCTCTCAGGTGTGTCCTGGTCGTGAAGGCCCCATTTTCTTTGGGGATGAACAACATGGTTTTGTGTTCAGCCACACTTTTTTCATAAAAGACAGTTTGGCCCGGGGTTTCCAGCGCTGGTATAGCATCATTGCCATCATGATGGACCGGATTTATCTCATCAACTCCTGGCCCTTCCTACTGGAGAAGATTCGAGGAATCATTGATGAACTTCAAGGCAAAGCACTGAAGGTGGGTTAGAGGGATGAGAATGCCTGCTGTTTGGCTTGGAAAAGGCTATATATCATGCACTGCATGACCAAAAGCTAAAGGAAGCAGAGCACAGGGTTGCCTGTTTGTGCCGTTAAGTCAAAACACTAATACTAACAGTGATGTTTAAGAGACATTAAAAAATGCTTCTTGTTTTCTCAGATAGAGGTTATTTTTATTTTACATAGAAGAATGTGTCAGTTCTCAGTCTAGCTTTAAGAGAACTTATAATTTGTTTCTATTACTTTTTGGGAAAACTAAGTAGCATTCTCTTTTTCCTTTGGTTTCTACATCTGTCAAATATTTGAATGTAATCAGTATGGTAAGTCCTACACGGGCAACACAGAAGAATATTTAATCAGCCAGTCTACAAACATGTTAAACATCTTCTGTGTCTGGTTCGGTGCAAGCCAGAAGTTAAACAGTTCCTCTCCTCTAGCAGATTATATTGTATCAAGGGAGACAACATGCACATATACAAGGATATACAGAATCCATGATGACTTTGTTGGGAAGACACTGGCAACTTGGGGACAAGGAAGGCCTTATATAGAAGTGGCATTTGAACTGAGACTTAAAAGAAACCAGGTATTATAACAGTGGAGGTAAGAAGGGAGGCTATTTTATGATGAACATTCTCTGGAGATTATATTAATTTATAATTATTTATTAGATAGTAAAAGTCGGAGTTAGAAAGAGAAAGGCCATACCTAGCTAATCTAAATTTGCTTGTCTCCATTCATTAGCCAAAAGCACCCACACCAGCAAAAATCTCCATACCAAGAGTCAGCCAAGAGCTAAAAAGCCAAAAAACCCTTCTTGCTTCCTCAATCCCCTTTTTCATAAAGCCATTGATGTCACTCCCTTTGGGTCTCCCTGTTTGGACAGAATTGACCTCAATCTCAGTCAGAGGCCAGTCTTGCTGACACCAAGACTCACAGGGGACCAGAGGCAAGCATCTTCCAAGACACCAGGGAACACAAGGCCTTTTGTGTTTTCCCATAGTGCACATGTATGTCTAGGTGGGATTGGGTTGACTCTGACCAAAATGGGTTTTCAGTACTTTCATCTTTTAAAAAAAAAATTTGTATTAATTTCACACAATTTCATGCATGAGAGAGAGCTAATAAAGTTACAGAGCCAGAAATAGAATGTCATATATTAGGAATAACAAAAAGAACAGTTTGGATGAACTGTAGAATGTATGGTAGAGAATAAATGTGTAATAAGACTGGAATTCTAGGAAAGGGCAAAGTTGCAAGCAACTTTCAATGCCAAATGAATATTTGATCATAGAGATAATAGATAGCTATTATAGTATGGGGTATTCTGGAAGGACCACCACCCCTTTTCAGGACTTTTCAGTAGTCTAGGACTTTTTTCAGGACTGTCTAAAGTCTAGACTTTAGTGTCTACCTTTCACCCGACTCTCCCTCATGACTCCAAGAAGCTGCATCTGATAAAACCATATTGGCAAATATCTTTATAAACCATTTTAAAACCAGGTTAAGGGTAACCAACAGGTCTGACACCTGCCAGTGAGTTAGATGGATGTCTGCCCTAGCCTGTGAAGACTTCCTTGCCAGACTGGGTGGATGAAAGTTTGTTCTAACTATGAAGATGGCTGTAGCAGACACCATGGAACCCTTAGAGAACTTGGTCAGGCATCAAAGAAACCAAGGTCATCCACTGCATCCTGGGCCAGTTGTCCTGACTTTTATCTTGTCATTGGACTTTGATGACTCTGGAAGAGAGAGTGAGGCTAGCTACTTTGTTCACTAACTACTCTGCCTCACTTAAATCTAATTCCTGCACAAATCAAGATAACACTCCATGATGTCATTGGTCCAAAGCCAAAGATGAACAACAGCATTAGTGAACTACTGGAGTTTATTGTTCCAGGTCAGGTTGGGGCAATGAGGTAGCACAGCAGATAAAGTGGTAGGCCTGGGATCAGGAAGATTCATCTGAGTTCAAATCTGACCTCAGACATTTCCTAGTTGTGTGATCCTGGACAAGTTGCTTAATTCTGTTTGCCTCAGTTTCCTCATCTACAAATGAGCTGGAGGAGGAAATGGCAAACTCTCTTTGCCAAAAAAACCCCAAAATGGGGTGAAGAATTGGACATGATTGAACAACAACAACAAAACATAATCTTGAACTTCAGGAAAATCATTCTAGCTGCTCTGTGGAAGATGGATTGGAGTGGGGAAAGAAGGCAGGAACACTATTACAATAGTCTAAGCAAGAAGTTATACAGGCTTGAATTAAAACTAACTAATTAGCTGTGTGAACAGAGAGAGTATATACTTGAGAGATATTGTAGAGAAATAACCAGGTTTAACAACTGAATAGGTAGAATGAGTGAAAGTGAGGAAGATACCAAGATTGTGAATGTTGGTGACTGAGAGATGGAGATGGTGGTAACCTCAATAGAAACAGGGATGTTTGGAAGAGAGGTGGGTTTGGGAGTATCTTTCTGTTGGAGTTCTGTTCTGGACATGTTGGTTTGAGATGCCTATGGGACATCAGGTCCAAATGCACAATAAGTAACTGGTAAGGCAGGTTTGGAGCTCAGGAGAGAGACTAGGGCTGCATAGACAGATCTCATGGTCATCTCTCCAGAAATGATCATTGAACGCATGAAAACTGATGAGGTCACCAACTATATATGGGGAAAAAAGAGAAGAGGGCCTAAGACAGAGCTTTAGATAGGATAAGACAGGATAAACCCACAGTTAGTGAGTATAACATGGATGATTATTCAGTAAAGGTGACTGAGAAAGAACAGTCAGGAGGAAAAATAGGAAGAAGTCTTGAAAATTCAGAAAAGAGAGTATCTGGGAGGAAATGATGATTCCTGGGAGGAAAATGCCAATTCACAGATCAGTTGGTAACTTTGGAGAGAGCTGTTTCTGTTGAATGTTAATGCAAGAAGCCAGTTTGCAGAGGCATTGTATATAGATGGATATTTCAAAGGAGGTTAGCAGAGGAGAGGAAAAAGAGATATAAGATGAAGGGCAGCTAGGTAGCACAATTATCGCCAGTCCTGGAGTAAGGAGGACCTGGTTTCAAATGTTGCCATAAATACTCACTAATGTATGACCCTGGATAAATCACTTAATTCCATTTGCTTACCCCTTGCCCTTGTAAGTCTTAGGTGTTGTTACCAAGACAAACTTAAGTGTTTGGGGCAGTAGGAAGAGAGATGGGACAAGAGAGAAGTTTTTCCCCCCATTTGTTGATTATCTTTTCCTTTTATATCACTTAATATTTCCCACTATAGTCTTCCTCCAGCTCTGTCCCATATCCTTTATGGTAAAGAATGGAAGAAGAAGAAAGAAAAAGTTCTATAAAATTAACTAACATGCTGAAAAAGTTTGTTGTTGAATGCAGTATTTCTCATCTATGGTCCCCTACCTTTGCAAAGAAGTACAAGGGAGTCTTCTCATTTTTCTCCTTTGGGGCCAAGCTTGGTCATTATAATTTTATAGCAATAAGTTTGGGTTACTTTATTGTTGTTCTTTCCATTTTGTTCAGTCATTTTTTAGTTGTGCCCAACTCTTCATGATCCCATTTGGAGTTTTCTTGGCAAAGATTCTGGAGTGCCATTCTTTGCCATTTCCTTCTCCAGCTCATTTTACAATGAGGAAGTCGAGCCAAACAGGGCTGAGTAATTTGCCCAAGGTCACATAGCTAAATAAGTGTCTTGAGGCCAGATTTAACCTCAGAAGATAAGTCTTCCTAACTCTAGGCCCAGCACTCCATCCACCGCACCACCTAATCGCCCTATTCTTACATCAGTGTATATATTGTATTCCAAGTTCTACTTCCTTACAACAGTTTATGCAAGTCTTTCTATGTTTTATGGTACTCATCACATTTATTATATATTACAGCATAGTAATATTCTTTTCTATTTAAGTTTTACAAGTAGTTTTGTCTTTTATTTTTTGCTAATGACACTTTCTTTAATCTACCAATGAAGTCTCTAAGTCAAAGGCTATGGACATTTTTTTTGCCAAATTCAAAATTGCTTTCCACAATGGTTGGACCAATTCACAACTCCACCAACAATGCAATAGAATGCCTATCTTTCCACACTCTTTCCAAAATTAACTGTTTCTATATTTTGCCATTTCTGTCAGTTTACTGTAGGGAAACCTCAGGATTGTTTTGATATACATTTCTTGGTGAAGCTTTTTTTATTCTTGTTTTTAAGGATGAAAGATACATGTGCATGTTTATCAGCTTCAGGGAAGGAACCATTAGATATAGAGACATCGAAGATTAGAGAGAAAGTGGGGATGGTATTAGACACAATCTGTTGGAGAAAACAGGATGGGATGGGATCAAAGATGTAGAATAATACACATCAGAAAAAAATAGAGGACAACTAAATGCTGAACTGTGTGCTACTAACTATATAATAGTTATTCAGATAGGAAGATAACATTCTAGCCCAAGTCAGTCAAAGAAGTCTTAATAGAATAAATGAGATTTGAACTGGGCCAAAAGAGCAGGGTTTTTTGAATTGGTAAACAGAATTTTTGTGTCTTTAGGTGTTTGAGGCAGAACAGTATGGCTGTCCACAACGTGCCCAGCGGATGAACACAGCTTTTACTCCATTTTTACACCAGAGAAATGGCAATGCAGCCCGTTCTCTCACATCATTGACAAGTGACGAAAATTTGTGGGCATGTCTGCATACTTCCTTTGCTTGGTAATGATCCTCTGATGACAAGGTCTTACTGCTTCCATTAAAGTAATGAGACTGCTAGTAATCTTTGTATTATGTCAGTATCCATCATGAAATTTGGTTTTGGCAATGTATTTTGGAATGTGGTGATTCTCAAATGGGTGGCTCATTGCTTATTTGACACTGGCTGAATTCGGTAACACATGTTAAATTGAGTATTATAAAAACACTAGCTAAATAGGGTTAATTGGTAGAAATCAGTCTTTTTCCTTTTTTAACAGGCTCCTGAAAGCTTGTGGCAGTAGACTGACGGAAAAACTCCTGGAGGGAGCACCCACTGAAGACACATTGGTTCAGATGGAAAAACTTGCTGGTAGGACTGAGATTAAGACAGGTCTTTTTCTTAGGTGGCCTTTTTATCTTACTGTGACATGCAGTCTGTTCACCTGTGGAAAGTATTGAGTGAAAAGAACTCTTCTTTTTGACTAAGCACTTAAACTTTGTAGGTAGGCCTCCTACTCTCTGCTGATTAAAGAGTTAAATGCTTGAAATTTGAACCTAAGTGTTTGGAAACTCAGACAGATCTTCTGTGGTGATTATTTGATTCTTGGTGGAATAGATTGTGTCTGAAGTAAATGAATCAGATGTAGTTGAATCCAGGTGCAGTAAAACTGACAGGAAGGGAAAAAAGTTAAAGAGCCTCTAAGTAAAGAACTTGGAATAAATGAAGTTAGAAGTAGAGTATTAGGAAGTGAGAGAGGGATCACTGGTAACAATGCAAAAAAGGGAACAGCATCAAAGAAACATTTTAAAAAATAAATGGGACTGAAGGAAGTTCATAAGGAATCAACAATAAGTAGAATATCTTTGAAACTAACATGTTGAATTTGTTAAATGCTTTTTTAAAAAAACCCTTACCTTCCATCTTAGAATCAATATCAGTTCTAAGATAGAAGAATGGTAAGGGTTAGGCAATTGGGATTAAGTGACTTGCTCAGGATCACAGAACATGTCTGAGGCTAGATTTGAACCCAGGACCTCCCAACTCTTGGCCTGACTTTCTTTACATTTTTTTAAAGCTATATATAATAGAGTCAAAATTTCACAGTTGTTTCATCTTTTCATATGGAAATGTTCATATTTGATAAGCTCATAATTTTAAAAAACTTTTAAATAAGGAATTAAGAGTTATTGAGTTTATCATCACAGCTCAGTTTTTTAGTCTTCTGTTTGATAGCCTACTACTAATAGTGACCAATACCCCAAATTTCCTTAGAGAGATTTCAAATCTCATGTAGGTGGTTTATAGTTGTTTGTTATAACTTGTAGAACACCTCACTAACCATCTTTTGATATAATGATGGAAGTGAAATATGTTTAAAGAGAGATTCCCATGTCATATGATCAACAAATTGGTAGACTAGATATTTTCTCTGTTACCTACTTATTCTCAAAAACTCTCCCCAGAAAATAATTATGCTCCAGATGTGGAACAATCATAGCCAAATCCACAGGACAAAAAAAAAAAAAAAGAACCTGACAAGGTGAATTAACCTTGAATAACCGTAATTTTTTACCTACTTGTTACCCCTTTCACCAAGCTTCTATCAGGGAAGGAATTGATATAAATCAATCCCTAAGAGTTATCACAGCCTGCCAGCTGAGTAATCTGTCCAGCTCAGATGCCACTTCCAAGAGTTAAGCTATACTCTAGGAATGGAGAAAGGACTTTTAGTACAAGGATCATTAATTACATCTTTGCCACAGTGTGCTCTACACATGTTCCTCTGTACCATTATGGTATTCTGACTTAGAGCCCATTATTCTCATGGACTGACTTTCTATTGTTAAAAAAGATAATTCAGCCTACTGAAATGATTGTGATAAAGCAGTAACCATCAAAAATATTTGGTACTGGTTAAAAATGGAATAAACTAGATAGGGAAGAATCAGGGGGAAAAAATGAATTCAATAATCTAGTGTTGGTAAATTGGAAGACTGGAAAGTTAGAGGGATCATAAAAGATAAACATATTATTGTATTGTTGGTGGAATTGCGAATTGGTCCAAACCATTGTGGAAAACAATTTTGAATTAGGCTAAGAAAGTAAAGAAAATACCCATGGCCTTTGACCCAAACACTATACTTTTATATTAAAGTTTATCAGTGACAAAAAGACTCCATGCACCAAAATATTTATTATAGCAGCTCTTTTTGTGGTAGCTGAAAGAACCAAAAACAAAGTTAGAAGTTCATCAGTTGAGAAAAAGCTAAACCACTCATAGCATAACACATGAATATAGTGGAATATTAATGTGCTTTAAGAAGTAATGACTATAATGAGGACAGAAAAGCATGGAAAGACTTCTATAAACTGATTCAGACTGAAGTAAGCAGAAACAGGAAAAGAATATACAGATCAGTTACAACAATGTGAATAAAAAGAACAGAAAACAGCAATAAAACAACTATAACTGAATGCCACAAAATGATGATTAAACTTGCCCCCATAGAAAAGATGAGAAGATCCTTTTGTACTTTGCAAAGGTATGGAACCTTAGTCAAAATATTTTGGTTCATTTTACTGAACTTTGTCCTTCCTCTTTTCAGAAATTCTTTGTTATAAAGAATAGCTCTCTGGGATAGTGTTAGAGGAAGAATATAGTGGGAAATACAGATAAAGGGTCAAAATTTTATTTTAAAAATTATTCTTAGTAGCTTAATCCATCTGCTAATGGTTGTTTCTGTTCAACTGCCATGTAGGTTTGAAAAGAAACACAATTTGTATTTATTTTAATCTGTAGTTACAATATGAAGTGAAGTTCTGAGACTGTTAGCTCTGTAGAGTGAAGTGTTCAAAAAAACAGCTTTTCCCATATGTCCTGTTTGTCTTGCAGACCTAGAGGAAGAATCAGAGAGCTGGGACAACTCTGAAGGTGAAGAGGAAGAGAGAACTCTTTCTATGACTGAAGCCACAGATGGGAGGGAGTTAGCCAAATGCCCAACCAAGTCCTCTTTACTCTCTGACTGTGGCAGCTGGCTGCCCCGAAAGCTGTCCGTCTTTAAATCTCTCCGACACATGAGACAGGTGGGTAGAATAGAGCTCTGATTCGAAATCCAGGGAAAATGTATCTCTAGAAAGAGTCATTTCTCTGCCCTGTACATTTCCTTATTACCCCTCATTTTCTTTTCTTTCCTTTTTTTAAACCCTTACCTTTTGTCTTAATATCAATTTTAAGGCAGAGTAGTAAGGGCTAGGTAATTGGGATTAAGTAATTTGTCCAGGGTCACACAGCTAGGAAGTGTCTAAGGCCACATTTGAACCCAGATCTTCCCAACTCCAGGCCTAACATTCTATTCACTGAGCCACCTAGCTTCTTGAAGAGCTGTTTGGTGCATTAAGAGGCTAAGTGACTTGCCGAGAGTCACACATTCAGCAGGTGTCAGAGGCAGAATTTGAACCCCGCTTTTCTTGGCTTCAATGCCAGCTCTATTCATTATGGCACATTGATTCTCAGGGACAGTTAGCAAACTATCTAATGTTTCAGAGTAACTAGGGGCTTTCTGTAAAAAATAACTGATATGTATAATTGCTTTAAGGATCACAGTCTTTTATATATATTATTACATCTGGTTGTCACAATAATCTATGGTAGGTACTTGATGTGGGGCAGCTAGATGGTGCAGTGGATAGAGCACTAGCGTGGAGTCAGAAAGATTTCAAATCTTGCTTCAGACACTGACTAGCCATGTGACCTTGAGTAAGTCACTTCACCCTGTTTGCCTCAGTTTCTTAATCTGTACAATGAATTGGAAAAGGAAATGGTAAACCATTCTAGTATCTTTGCCAGAAAAACCTCAAATGGGGTCACAAAGAGGCAAGGTGAACTGAAAAATGACTAAACAACAGCACCTGATGTCTCATTTTATAGATAAGGGAATTGATGAAAATAGTTTTGAAAAACTGCAGCACAGATTCAGAGAGGTTATCCCACATCTGATGTTAGAAGTGGGATTTAAACCCAGATCTTTCTAATTCTAGGGCTTTTCCTATTATGCCATGCTTTCTCTAGCATATGCATATGCCTAACTGTTACCAGTTTGAATGTAACCTAGACTCATTACTGACTAAAAGGGGACTTATCCAAGTGTGACCCACCTATGTATAAAATGTTAAAGATATACCTTTATTAGAGTTGGAAAGCATGCTTTATAGCAAGTCTGGAGACCTGGGTTCTGTTCCTAGCTCTGCTGCTCTCCAGCTGTGTGACTTGGGTTGGGTAAATCATAAATTTTGTTTCTGATCTTCTAATCTAGTGAATTGGACTAGATTGCTAAGGTCCCTGTAGCTCATAAAAGTCCAATGATGGTTTGCTTCATTATCTGTATTTAATTATAAGGGAGCATTCTACAAGAGGGTAGAGGGATGGGAGTGGTTATAGGGTGTTACAACATTGGGAAGTAATAGCACTGTAAGAAAGCAGCTCTTATTTTTTTTTTTTTTTTAATTTTGAAGTACAGTTACATTAAAGCCTTTGAGATGACTGGTAGATAGGACTGAAACCTTTTTTTTTTTTTTTTTTTTTTTTTTTGGTCAGGGTTTAGGAAAAGTCTTATAGCCCATTTATAAATTTAAAGCAATCATTCATGTCTGAATGGATGGATGGATGGATGTGTGTGTGTGTGTGTGTGTGTACACACACACAAAATGCATGCTATCTGATGATTCCTTGAAAGCTTCTTGTCTGGGGATAGAACTTTGATATTCAAAATGTAACAAAGTAATCGGTTCCATAAACAGTAGGCAAACACATTCTTTTTCATTTTTTTAAAAACCCTTATCTTCTGTCTTTAAATACCAAGTTTTGGTTTCTAGGCTGAAGAGTGGTAAGGACCAGGCAGTGGGGCTTTAGTGACCTGCCCAGGAAGCATCTGAGACCAATTTGAACCCAGGACAAACATTTTCTTTATATGTTACTTCATTCAATCTTCATGCCTATAAAACCCTTACCTTCCGTCTTGGAGTCAATACTGTGTATTGGCTCCAACGCAGAAGAGTGGTAAGGGTAGGCAATGGAGATTAAATGACTTGCCCAGGGTCACACAGCTGGGAAGTGTCTGAGGCCAGATTTGAACCTAGGACCTCCTGTCTCTAGGCCTGGCTCTCAATCCACTGAGCTACCCAGCTGCCCCCTTATCTCCATTTTACAGAAAGGTAAAATGTCTTATCCAAGATGTTACAGCAAATTAGAAGACCCTCATTCAGTTTCTAGCTCCTGGTTTAGTAAACTTTCTACCCATTGAAATGTTATTGGAATGGACTTAATAAGGAAGGGGAAAAGATTTTAGAATCACTTAGTAAGCATTATATTTTCTTTTTTAGGTCTTAGGTGCACCTTCTTTTCGTATGTTGGCATGGCATGTGCTAATGGGAAACCAGGTCATTTGGAAAGGGCAAGATGTGGATCTTGTCCAATCGGCTTTTGATGTTCTTCGGGTAAGACCTTCTTTGAATTTCTTTTGTCCCTCTTTATTTAATCCCTTGCATATTTTTCATTTTAATAAAAAAATTCCACATAAGTTTTCCAAAGTTATATGATCCATATTGTCTCCTTCCATTTTTCCCTTCCCTCTCCTGGAGCTCATAAGCATTTCAATTTGGGTTATTATGTGTATTATCACACAAAATGTACCTTGCATATTTTTCAGAAAAATTTAGGTCTATTATTTATTTAGTCCTTACTTTATGTCTTAATAACAACTCTTAAGACAGAAGAGCAAGGGATAGGCATATGGGGTTCAGTGGCTTGGCTTTGGGTCACACAGCTAAGAAGTGTCTGAGGCCAGATTTGAACCTAGATCTTCCTGACTCCAGGCCTGGCATTCTACTTAACAGCCCCTTTATAGGTCTGTTATTCAAAAAAGACTTAAGACTCCATATAGAATACAAGAAAATATCCTTAAAAAGACTTCAATCTAGTCCATCTAAGTGTTATTTAAATCAGTGGACACAAAATAGTGCATTCTATATGCATGTTACAGTATTACAAGAGTACCAAAAAAGCTAGAATGACATAGTCCCTACTTTCAAAGAACTGACAGTTTAGTCAGGAAATAGAAAAGGAAAAGTAACTTAAATATGTAAATACCTAAAAGTAAATAACTCAAGACTATAAATATATGAGCTTTTTGTTGAATTGAAATGTTATGATTAAATGCTAAGTTAATGGTACAGACAGCAAGGGCTTTGGAAACTTGGGCTGGAGCATTCTGGAAAAACTTCACAAAGGAGAAGGGATTTCAGCTGAATCTGAAAGTATGTATAAGGTTTGGATAACAGAAAATATGAAGAGCATGACATAGTTCTGCTCTTTTGTTCATAATCACTGTTTGTTTCATCTTTAGACCATGCTGCCTGTAGGTTGTGTCCGAATTATCCCCTATAGTAGTCAGTATGAGGAGGCATATCGATGTAATTTTCTTGGACTCAGTCCTCATGTTCAAATACCATCTTACATACAGACCTCTGGTAAGTTTCTATCATTAGCCCATGGAGACATACTCCTTTATCTCATTTATGGAACTTGTATGTTTATTTCAGGAATCCAAAAGTTGACTTCTGGGCCTTCATCATAGAATGGATTTTTAATCAGCTAAGCTTCTCTTCTTCAAGAACTGTTTTCTGACATTTTGCAATTCAGATTATTTCCTTTCTTCCCTCTCTCCCTTCTACCTTCTCTGAGGCAGTAAATAGTCTGATATAGGTTATACCAGTATTGTCATACAATATGCATTTTTATATTCTTTATGCTGTGAAAAAAGACACATCACACATGATAAAAAAAACTCTCAAAGGGAATAAAGTGAAAAATAGCATGCCTTGATCTATAATCCAATTCCATCAGTCTTTCTTTGGCCACGAATAACATTTTTTTCTTTGAGCTTATCTTGGGATCCTGTCTTGCAGGTAATAGGTTAGACTCCTGATGGCAAATCTATGGCACTTGTGCCAAAGATGACACACAGAGACTTCTCTGTGGGTACCAGGCTATCCCTGGTAGAGTTAGTTACTAGAAAGGCAGAGGGACTAGGGCAGAGGTGCATCCTTCCCTTTCACAACCTTCCCTCCCCAGCAGAGCACTCAAGCCACTCCCCTCCATTTCTCCCTCTCCTGTCTGGGCTAAAGCAGCAGGAGGAGGTGGTGGGGCACTAGTGGGCTGGGCACTGCACAGTTTATATCAGTTCATATAAATCTTTCTAAGTTTTTTTTTTAACTCATTCTGCTTGTCATTTCATATAGCACAGTAGTTTTCCTTTCCCAACCATATACAATAGCTTGTTTAGCCATTCCCTAATTGATGGATGCTCCCTCAGTTCCCAGTTCTTTGCCACCACAAAAAGAGCTGCTTAAAATACTTTTGTACAAGTAGGTCTTTTCTCCATATATATGATCTCTTTGGGATACAGACCCAGTGGTCATATTGCTAGGTCAAAGGATATGCATAAGTTTATGGCCCTTTGGGCATGGTTCTGTATTACTTTCCAGAATGGTTATAGTATACCTTCTTAATATATAAACACAGTCCCAACTTCTTTTTTTTTTTAAATAATCCTTTTTCTTTTAAATAAAATCATCTCAAGCAATAGGCCAGTCATGGGTTTCATACACTGTGTTCTGGTATTTTTGAGGGTCTTTTTGGATAAAAATTTTAGGCTATAGGGTTTCACTACTTTCTTGGGTTTTCTCTCTTCTGAATTTCTAGGGGTCTCAGATAGTATTCCTTCTTTCTAGTCACCCTCTATATTAAAGTATATTTGGGGGAAATACAGGAAATACTTTTTTATTCCTTTTTAAAAACCTTTTGACTAGATTGTAAGACATCTGGGAAATAGAGTCCATGTGCTATTACTATATATACAGTAGAAAGATTGAATGGAAGGCACCTAGGACATTGCATAGACCTCCCTTGCTCCTCCAGATATGTTATGGGAAGACATGGGCAAGAGTCATACAGAGTAAGAGTAGGATGACAGGGATAAGCTGCAGATTTTGGTGGGGTAGGAGGGAGGAAGGGGGAGTATCCTCATCGGTGGTAGCAGAGATGCATTGAAGTATTATTATTACTTACAAAGCACTTTCCTCAAAATAACTCTGGGTCAGAAGGTACAAGCATTGTTAGTCACATTTTACTGATGAGGAAACAGGTACAGATGGGTTACATGCCCACAATCCCAAGCAGCATGTGTAGGTATGAAAACTCAAATCCATGTCTTTTGATTTAGTCCATCACCTATGCCACCCTAGATCATTATGAGAAGCAAATAACTGAGCAGGGAAATGGGTTTCTTTTGCCACAGAATTTGCTGTCATTGTTGAGGTCCACACAGCCACTTGTTCCAGTGTTTATCCAGTTGCATGTGATGAAGATCAGTCTCTAAGCAAGTATGAGTTTGTGGTCACCAGTGGAGGCCCCATAGCTACTGATCGAGGTAGGAACTTCTGAGAAATGTTCATTTTTCATAAGAAAAAACACATGCTATGGAAAATAAAGAGAATGTTTATTCATATATTTTCCCCTTTTTCTTATCGTTGGTTCTGATTCTTGTTTTGTCTGTCCCTGTTGCCAGTTGGACCCACTATCTTGAACAAAATTGAAGCTGCTCTCACCAATCAGAACCTTTCAGTGGACGTTGTGGATCAATGCCTCGTTTGCCTCAAGGAAGAGTGGATGAAGTAATATGACACGATAAACATTTTATTATGTGCCTACTGGGTAGAGAGCATTGTATTAGGTTCAAGAAGAGATGGAAAATTTAGATAAAGCATATCCTCCTCTGGCAAGGAGTTTATAGCCTAGAGAGGGATAAATTACCAACACAAGTAGCCAAATACACATTGCATAAATGCATTAAGGAGTTTACAAAAGAGAGTGTTAGATGAGGTTTGAAGGGCAGTCATTATGTGGGAAGATAGGAAAATCAAGAAAGGTTTCCTAGAGGAGGTGTCATTTTGGTAAGACTTTTAAAAGATGAGCAGGAATTCAACAAATAGGTAATGGAGGAGAGGACTCTTAGGCAAAGAGAAAAGTATGAAGAGAGGCACAGAGCTCCTCTGGTTGGCAGGGACGAAGCATACAGTTCAGTTGGATGTAAAGTTTGGAAAGTAGAGTTCCTCAAGAATATACAGATGTTTGCCAGGTGGGTTTAGGTTTTTACTTTGTAGGCAATGGGAAGCTGTGGGAGACTGTTAAGGAGAGGAGAAGTATGACCAAATTTATGTATAACAAAGATTATTGTGACCAAGGATATTTGAAATGAATTGAGGGGAAGAGAAGGAGGCTACTCCTAAGTACTTGGTAATAGAGTAATAAGATGATGGAAGTGGGAATAAAGTAGTCAGATGGAAGAAATGTTGCAGGGATTGAATGGACAATCTGTTAACTGATTAGATGTGAGAGTTGAGAGGAAAGGAAGGGAAGAATCAAAGATAACCCCAAGGTTATAAACATAGGATGAATGCCAATACCTTAGATTAGTGGTGTCAAACTCAAATAGAAATGGAGCCCTGAGGGATATATATTGACTTGGAAAACCACAAATTAACGTTGTACTGCTTTTTATTTTGTTAAACATTTCCTCATTCCATTTTAATCTGGTAGCCATTTGTTTTTCAGCCCAAATTTGACACCTCTGCCATGGACAGAAATCAAAAAACAAAACAGTTTTAGGAGAAAAGATGATGAGTTCAGCTTTTATTTTGTTGAATTTGAGGTACTATCAGGATATTCAAGGGAATATTTCCTGGAAGGTAGATCATATATGTTCCTGGAACTCAGAACATGGGATGTGCATGGGAGAATCACCTGCATCTGAGGTATATAGGTGAAACTGTGGAATTAAATGAGATTATCTAGGAGTAGAGAGAGAAAATAAAGAAAACCAGTTACAGTTCCTAGAAGTATACCTACATTAAGAAGTCAAGATGATGGTCAATGAGTGAGCATTTATGAGCTGCCTACTCTGGGCTTGATCTTGTGCCAAGTATCCAGAGGCAAAAATAAGAAAATACCTCTTCATAAGAAGCTTATGTTCTGACAGAGATGTACGTGTATAAGAATATGCAAAATATAGACAAGGTAGTTTTGAGATCAAAAGAGAGCTGGGGAGAAGTCAGGAAAGGCCCGTTCAAAGTGGCTTTGAGTTGGGTATATAGTCAGTCCAAAGGCACAGAAATGGGCCATTTGGCATCAGCAGGCCCACTTGGTTGGACTGTAATGTACAAGGAACAGAATGAGGTGTAAGAAGACTGGAA
This sequence comes from Gracilinanus agilis, assembly GCF_016433145.1. Lineage (NCBI taxonomy): Eukaryota > Metazoa > Chordata > Mammalia > Didelphimorphia > Didelphidae > Gracilinanus > Gracilinanus agilis. Next base: position 269,778,278 of record NC_058130.1, on the reverse strand, counting down.
AGTTGGGAAAGACCAGGTTGTGAAGAGGTTTAATTGCCAAATGTTTAATTCTGGAGGTAATAGGGAGCCTCTGAAGTTTGTTTTTTTGGGGGAGAATTACATGCTCAGAGCTGTACTTTGGCAAGTGTATAGGGTAGAGATTGGGAAAAAGATGAAGCAGAGAGATGAAGTCATCCAGGTAAAAGGTAATGAGGGGCTGAATAAGTTGGTTATGTGAATGGGAGAAAGATGACAAGATCTGTCCATCAATTGGAAATTTGGGGAGTCAAAGACAACACCAAATGGCAAACTTAACTCCTGGCCTTAAACTAGGGGACTTCAGCATTCGTTTTGCTCCTCCCTCAAATTTCCAATTCTTTATTTTCCTCAAATCTTGTGGATTCCTCTTTTGTTCCTTCTTAGCCCTGCAAAGAGATTGACACATCCTGCATCTCACCATTTACTCACGAGGGTTCTCTTCCCTTCTTTGAAGATGTTAGCATTACTTTTCCCTGCCTTCAAATATGACTATTTCCTCTGTCCCTAGACCCTTTAATCCCTTCAGATTATCATCCTAGCTCTTTCCTCTCAGCCAGACCCTTAGAAAAAGCTATTTATACTATCTTATTTTCCATTCCTTTTTCATTCTAATCTTCAATTTGACTTCAGACCATATCTTCAACTGAAAGCTACCCTTTCCAAAGTTACCATTAATTTTTTTTTTTAAATCCTTACCTTCTATCTTAGAATCAGTATTGTGTTCCAAGGCAGAAGAATGGAAAAGACTAGGCTCACACAGCTAGGAAGTATGTAGGCCAGGTTTGAACCCAGGAAAATTCCCATCTCTTGGCTAAGGATCGTTTCCTTCTTTGTCTTTGTATTGATGGGACCTTAGAGAGCTCAGAGCACATGGAGCTTAATGAAAACTTGTTGATAAATTGATTGGTATAGAAATGGTAATCAAACCCATGGGTGTTGATGAAACCACCCAGTGAAAGTATAGAAAGAAAAGGACAGAGCCTTATGGTACAGCTGTGTCGTAAGTGATATACAAAATGATCTAGCAAAAGAGGCTGAGAAAGGAGTGATTAGAGAGGTAGAAGGAAAACTAGAGAGCAATATCACAAAAAATCAAGAGTGGAGAAGGTAATGTCAGTGTCGTGTTGCAGAGAGATAGAGAAAAGGCTATTAGATTTGGCAATTCAGAGATCTTTGGAAAATTTGGATATCAGTTTCAGTTTAATGATAAGACTAGAAGCCAGATTTTGTGAGGTTTAAAAGAAAGGTGGCTCAATGGATAGAATAAGTCCTAGATTAAAATCTAGCCTTCTTAGCTGTGTGATCCTGGGCAAGCCACTTAACTCTAATTGCCTAGTCCTTATTGCTCTTCTGCCCTGGAACTGATACTCAGTATCAATTCTAAGACAGAAGGTAAAGTTTAAAAAAAAAAAAAAAAAAAAAAAAAAAAGAGGGACAGGAAAGAAGTGTGGGCTACTCTTTCAAAGAATTTCGCTAAAAAGAGAGAGAGAGAAACTATCTTTTAGAGAAGATGGGATCCAGCAATGTAGAGAAAAGAGAGAACAGTTAGGAAGAGAGGAAAAACAGGCATGTGCCTGTGTGTTTGAAGAAGAGAGGGTTTTCTAGTAGTGTGTGGTCAGTAGTGTCAAAAGTTGTATTGAGGTTAGAGATGATATGGACTACAAAAAGGCCATCGTATTTGATAATTAGATAAATGTAGTTTTAGTAGAGTAGTTGGGGAAAGAAATAACATCAAAGGTTTTTTCTTTTTTAAGTTTACCCTGTAGAGGGGAAGAGAGAGTACCCTAATGGACTAACAAGGGGAGGATTTTTAAGAATTGACAAAGAAAGTTTTAATATGTATGAGAGAGCTGAAACAAGGAGGATACCAGAAATAAGGTCATCAAAGGTGCAAATGGGTAAATTAGCTGTAGTGTGAGATAGCTCTGTTTTTTTCTTCTGATAGAAAGGAAGAAAGGAAGAGAGAAGATTTAATGATGTTGACAAAGTTTTAGGAATGTATTGAAAGAACTAAGGGTGTTCGTGTTGCATGCAGTAAGTATTCTCATTAAAGTAAAGAGGCAGCTTGGTAAAAATATAGCTTGGGTTTTCATGAATATTTTCTTAATATTTTTGCTAGAGAGTAAAAAACTATGTCTGGAATATATTAGTTAAAAAGGCAGAGGCTATTGGCTTATGTGGCTCAGCCTCACTTCTCTTGTAGAAATCATGTTTTAATTAGTAGACCATAAATCATAAACTAAAGTGATTAGGATTCCTGTTTACTTAGGTAATTTGCTTCTTTGTGTTTTCATTTATGGTCATTTCATATTAGGTAAAGGATATTATTTAGGTTTTCTGATTGTGATTCTAACACACAGTACTATGCTTAGGAAAAACCAGTTTCTCACATTTAAGAAAATATTGCTTACTAAATTGTAGTTTTTCTACTTTAGACTTGACATATAGGGTAAACTTTGACAAATGAGTACTTCTAAAACTTTTGTGCATCATTTGTTCTTTAGAATGTCATTTTTTTGGAGCCATCGAGTTCCATCTTAGCTATAAAATAGAGTCTTGTCTGACTAGAGATACTTGCAGAACACTCTTAGCTATTCATTCTTTTGGCTTCTGTAGGAGGGGTTTGAACACCGTAATTATTGTGTTTTGTTTTACCTAGCAAAGTGAAGGTGCTTTTCAAATTCACCAAAGTGGACAGTCGGCCCAAAGAGGACACCCAGAAACTTTTAAGCATTTTGGGAGCAGCTGAGGAAGATAATGTAAAACTCCTGAAGTTCTGGATGACTGGGTTAAGCAAGACCTACAAATCACACCTCATGTCTACTGTTCGAAGCCCTACTTCCTCAGAATCTCGAAACTGATGGCATGGTGGGAGTGTATATCTCAGGATTTTGTCTCCTGGGATCATGTTATTCATTTCCCTTTCTAACATGTCCACAGCACATCATTGTTTGAATCACAAAATATAATTGTCCACAAATTCCACTTGGAGAACTATAAGTTTAATCTTTGAATTGCTCAGAAATTAGACATTTTCCACCCAGAAATGTACACAGATAAACCTAATTTCTGGCCTCCACGTGGTAGTTGTAACTAATCCTGTTTTTTCTTCAGAACTTAAAAAAGGAACAGCCCACCCACACAGTGACATTGGAAAATATAAACAACTGTATTCTTATCCATATCAGTTCATCTCCTAATGGGGCAATGGAGAGAGAAACTATAAGAAAAACTTACATTTGTTAGTGCTAAAGACTTTTTCATTTCAAATTTTAGAAAAGAAAAAAGCTGAAGTTAGGGTCAGATTTTGCTACAAATTTTTTTTTCAACACTTCCAATTTAAGACTGAGCGAGACTTATGTGATTTTTCAGTTTGGTAGAGAACATCCAGAGTTTCCTCAGTTCCCTCACCATTTTTAGTAATCTAATCTTGAGTCTGAGAGCTGCTCTGGGTCTTTGGAAAAGATTTGTAGAGTTATAGCAGCTATTTATCCTTAAATGGATTCGAATTCTATTTGAAGTGAGAAAAATAGGTAATCAATTATTTTTGGAATGGAAACCCAACAACAAGCTAAAGACACTCATTTGCAAATGTACTCTAGCTAGGGTTCTCTGTAGTTGCATGTGAAAATAACCTGTGACCTCCAATTTTGAAGAGGCTTATTATTTTATATAAAGCTGTTACTTTTGCCTAAATGTTAAATATAGACATTTAATTTCCCAACCTGAGAAAATGTGAATTAGAGTTCCTAATAATAGCATTTAGATTCTGACCTTTCATAATCACTCTGCCCTTCAGAACTTGTTAAAGCCTTGACTAATAACAACTAAAAGCAATTTCAAGATTATGGTAGATTTTTAAATTTCATCAACCCATTGCAATTGCATTTCTAACAAGACTTGGTGATTTTGCAACAACTTTTTTGCTGATTTATCTAAGGGGGGATTTGTTGGTGTTTATTTAAATTATATTTAACACGAAAATTAAGTTTTTATGTCGTTAACTCTATAATGCTAAAGCATTAAAACACAATAAAGATGTATTTTTGTAAAGTGGAGAAGAGAAGTATTTTTGAACTAGTATGTGAAACATAGTTGGCTTCAGCAATGCAATGTGTTATTATGAACAGCTTATGAAAAGTAGGTTAAACTCTTAAATATTTAAATAATTAAAATCTTGGGAGCTCTTTCCCAAAGTGTAGTTATTCATTTCAAGATACCAACTGTAAATGATTTGCCTCTTAATAAATTTGTAAATACATCTCTATTATATATTTTTTGGACATGCCCAATTTGGGAAGTTGTTTTGCTGGAGTATACTTTTTTCAGTGAGGGAAGAGAGAGGTGGGAGAGAAAATAGACTTTTATTAATTTTATATAAAGCATGTAAATCTAAGAAGATGGTTGTCTCAAAAGAAGTATTACCAAGAGATGATTTGGACAGGGTATTTAACTTTAACAGATAGGTCAATAAAGACTTGTCTAGCCAAATGTCCTTAATTGATGTCATGAAAACAAAACCATGGGATTATGAATTTAGCACTGGAAGGGGGACCTTAGCCATCTAGTCCAATTAACTCATTTTCCCAGATGAAGAAACTACTCTGCCAAAATAGATTTACACTTGTTCTGCAACAGTCTTAAGTGCCTAGAATATTGAGATACTAATGTATTACAATATTCTGAAATGACAATGAGTATGTGGGTTGTGCCTGCATGTATTTTAGAAACTGAGGAGATGGAATAGTCGGCCACTTCTAGTCATATGGTAATTTGAATTCAAGATATTTAATAAGCAGAGTGATTCAAGAAATAGTGGTAAGATTGAAGGTCAAGTTCTTTATGTGGCCCACTGAAATATACAACAGAAAGACTGAGAAAATTAAAATGAATGGAAATTTAGGATGAGAAAAGCAAATGCTAGTACAACCAAAAACAGAGAGAATAGTTAAACTCCTATTCTTTAAATATTACCAAAAAAATGCTACAAGCTGCCAGAAGTGAAGAAATAATTTATCACAGAAATAATTTCCAGTTATAGCAAACTTTTTAAGGAAGACAGAATATTGCATAGATATACACAAGATAACTCCCTGAAATGTTATCACAACTTTTGTTGGAACCACAACTTATACACATCTACTTTAACAAAAACTTTATAATGGCACCAGACAGAATAATGAGCAAAGAGATATGAGAAAACTACAGTAAGTTAACTTCATCACTGCTGAACTGCACAAAAAAGGCCAGTACCAATTGAGGTGAATAGAATGGGAATCTCCCATAATGACCCTAGAGACAGAAGAGACCCCTGTAAACAAGGCTCTGTTTTTCCAGAGGCAGTAAGTTACTAAGAAGTCTGTCCTGGGACTCTACTGAGGACTGAAGATCCAGTGCTCTGTCTTATTTAAAATCATTTGGGGTTCTATTTGGAAATATTGAGCATCAAGATATGTAGTATTTTACAAACTTCCTGTGGACATGTGGAGAACTTTGAAACTACATTCCCAGTGATCCAATGGGTTTCCGGTTTTGGACATGGGGATGTCTCTGATGTCCCCATGTATAGGGCACCTTAAATTCGGAGGTCGGGCTTGAGACGGTCTCTCTTGTGGCTACGTAGTGAGGATGGGCACTGGCGGTAACTTTGAAGAGTTTTTACCAGGCGCGTGGTCTAATAATTCATCTCTATTAGCATGGCTTTTATTAAAATACTAATTTCCCTTTTAATATCTGCCTTCATCATTTTTACAAATAACAGTTTGGCCAACCACGTGAGGAGACGGACTCTAAATTTTTCAGATAGACTAAAACATCAGAAACGCTCTTTTTTCTCGCCTAATCCTCTCCCTATTCTCCCCAGCCTAGAGGCTGCTTTACAAGGAAGATGGACAATGGTTTTAATTGCCGCTGGGCTGCGAATCCTTTTGCCCAATGCCCGTGTGGTAACTTTGATGAGTTTTTACCAGGCATGTGGTCTAATAATTTACCTCTATCAGCATGGCTTTTATTAAAATAACTAATTTCCCTTTTAATATCTGCCTTCATCATTTTTACAAATAACAGTTCTGAACCTCAAAGATCTTGGGAAAGGATATGCAAGGACTCTACCATCACTTGTTCTGTGAAGACACTTCAGGAAGTGGTCAGCCCAGGAACTTGGGCATCTCAGTTAGAAATGAAACAGGGTTGATGACATGAAGCTGGGAAAGGATTTCTCGGTCCTGACAAAAAACTAATTCAGGAACTGAGACTGGAGAAATGAATAAACAGAAAAAGACACCAACCATAAAAAAAAAAAAAAAAAATTATAATACAGTCCAGAAGAAGAAAGTAACTGCAACATCTGCAAGTACTGATTCAAAGTAAAAAAAAAAAATCTAAAGACTACATGAATATGCAGAGGTTAAAAATGAAAATATCTTACAAAAAGAATTAAAAGAATCATTTAGAATAGAAAGTAGCACACTTTGCCCAAGTAACAGTCTATAAAAATTCAAATGGACCAAACATCATTGATTCCACAAGGCAAGAATATTAGAACAAAATCAAAAGATTGAAAAAAAGATAAGAAAACTATCTATCAGAAGTAACTGATCTCAGAATCATCTAACTCCCTGAAAACCACAATTAAAAAAATTTGGACTCTGCATTTTAAAAAATGAGTAAAAACTCTTAGAATCAAAAGGCAAAATTAAAATAGAACCCATTTAATCATCTAAAACAAATTCCCAAAGAAAAAAATCCAGGAATGCCATTACCAAAATGCAGAGCTTTTAAAACTAAGAAAATATACCAGAAAGAAAGATTTCAAGTACTAAAGAACCAGTCAGTATTATATAAGACCTCTAAAAAACAAGTAGAGATCTTGGAATACAATACTCCAAAAGGCAAAAGATACAAGCTTACAAATTAGAACAGGTCAATCTACAAAGCTACTAGCTAAATCACTAAAGGTTTCAAAAGCAATTTTGTGTATATATTATCTATGAGTGTGTGTGTATATATGTATGATTTACACATAATACATAAATGTTTATATAAGACCTCTAATAATAGCTTCCACTTGAGCACTTTAAGGTTTATAAAATTCCTTACAAATGCCCTAAATAGGGCTGTGTGGGGACTGTTATTTTCATTTTTATAGAAGAGAAATATAGCAGATACAAAGTAAACTTGCAGGGTATTTGAATTTGAGCTGAGTTTTGAAAGAAACCAAGAATTCTATGGGGTGGAGGTGTTCTAAGAGTATTCCAGGTTTTGATGACAGCTAGTTCAAAAGCATGGAGCTAGAGCAGGGATAGCAAATCTTTTAGAGAAGAAATGCCACCCTCCCCCACAGAGTGCTATGCCCACCCCACCCACCAGACCGAGTGCCAGGGGTGCCCTGCCCCACTCCTTACTCCACACAGGGGAGGGAGGAAGTCCTCCTATTGGGCTGCTGGGCAGAGGGGCAGGTGAAGTGAAAAAATGTCATCAAGCATGATAGAGAGGGGGAGGGGAGCAGCTGCATCAGAGTCCCTCTGCCTTTCTAGTAATGAACTCTGGTGGGGGAGGGCAGCCCCATGCCCACAGAGAGTGCTCTATGTGCCATCTTTGGCACCCTTGCCATAGGTTCACCCTCACTGAGCTAGAGGATGTAGTGCCATGTGGGTAATAACATCACAGACATTCTGACTTAACCGCAGTGTGTGAAGAATGAATGAATAAAAAATGGTACTTAGTGTGTGTCAGGTGCTGTGGATACAAAAAGAAGAAGCAAGACATCTGCTAAATTCAAAGAGTTTATATTCTAACAGGGAAAAAATATATATAGAGAGAGAAACATGACAACCAGGAAAGGGTGTTTTTACTAGAGAGTAAAAGGGTTGGTGAGTTAAGTTATAGAACATTACATGTTTTTTCCAAGTACTGATTTGATTACTGTTCAATGAGCATGGAAAGCAGCTGGAAAGTTGGTGGGAAGGGGTAGGAAGAGGAAGGTGTACAAGCTGGCATAAAGTGGAGATGGCCAGTGAGAAAGCAGAGGAGTAAGGTGTTAAGAGGCTGGAAAGATAAGCAGGACAATATAAAGAGCTCATATTTAATCCTAAAGGTAATAAGGAGCCACCACAAAGTATAATAGTGTTGATTTGATTCTGAGATCAGAGAAAGAGTTACAAAGAGAGAAGGGGTTGGGGAGGGATCATTTTACATGCTTGATAGTAGGGCAGTTTGCCCAGAGAGATAGCCATGGTCTGGTCTGGTGGTCGGTGGCTGACTGGATATGATGGGCTTGTTGAATTTGTAATCATCAATTAAGACAGCTCCTCTCAGGTTGAGAGTTCAAAGCTGGGTGGACTAACTTCCCTTGGGGACTTGGAACATTATTTTCTCTGGGGCAGGCTCTAGGTGCCATTTCAAGTAGAAAAAATCAGGGCAGCAACATGACTGATGGCTGGAGTGTGAAATATATTCTGGCCTAGAGGCTTGGGTCCAGTTACATATACTGGGCTAGTTGAAGTTGGATTAATTCACCAAATGACAAAATAGCCTCAACAATTTAGTCTAAATAGTGGTTAGCACTGTGCCTGCCATTCTCTAGTAAAATGTATAAGAATTAAAGAATAGATTAAAATGTAGAATCTAATAATATGCTGCTTATAGCAAACACATTTAAGTCAAAAATATAAATATCAAAATGAAAGACTGGAAATGACAATATCAAAATGGAATATAAACTAGAAAATATATAATTGAAGAGTATTACATAATGCTAAAAGTCTGATACAAAATGATACTGTTATCTATTTAAATATACACCTAATAATTTTGCAGCAAAAATTCCCAGCTGTTCAAGAAGATTTTAAAAAATCATGGGAGATATTAATATTTCATCATCAGTATATGATAAATCCAAGCAAAAGGATTTTTTAAAATGAAAGAGCTAAATAATATTAAAAAGTAATAGAAAATATAATATCTAATATGTAATAGGGAGGTAATTTAAATAAGTCAAAGAACACTTTCTTTTCAAATGTCCAAAGGCTTTATATAAAAATTTATTTGGGCTGAACCATGAAGGCATTTAGTTAACAAGTATTTATGAAGTGCCTATGATGTGTTAGACACTGGGAAGAGAAAGAAACAATTCCTGTTAGAGATTCTTATGAGAGGCAACAAATACATAAAAACACACGTAGCAAAAATATAAAGGTAATAAATACAAAAAATAAGTAGTTAAATATAAAATACGTTGAGGGGCAGGAAAGGGTTGGTGCAGGTGGTGATGGTGCCTGAGCTACATCTAGAAAGGAAAGAGTGACTTTTGTGAGGGGGAAGTAAGGGGACAGGGGTCAAGGACTGGCCAGCATAGAGAATGGGAGGAACAGAGAAAAGGTACATTTTGGCTAGATTGAAGAATATGGGCAGGGCAGGTTGGTTAGGACTTTAAAAGCTAAACAGAAGCTTTTATACTTGATGCTAAGGACAATAGGAAGTCCCTGGTTTGACATGGTCAGATTTGCACTTCAGGAAAATTACTTTGGTAGCAATTTGTAGGATGGAAGGCCTAGGACATAGAAAAACATTAGCCAGAAAGAACAATCAGAAAGTTGCAATAATATAGGAAAGCAGAAAAAGGGTCTGAACTAGGGGGTCAACTATGTGAGACAGGAAAAGGATTTAGCTATTGGATAGATATGAGGTATTCGAGTGTCGGTTTGAATGAAAGATTACCAAGGTAGCAACAACAACTGGCCTTTAATGAAGGAATTGCAATCTGGGGTCATCACCCAGCATCCAGTGTAAGAGTGTCCTCTAGGTGTTTAAATATATATCAAGCAGAAGAGCCTCATGGAAGGCACAGAAGTTAAATAAATTGTTTTGCAAAACAATTAATTGGAGGAGAGCTTCTGAGGATTAAGTTGCTTTTACAAAATGTGGTTAACAGTGGGATCCAGCAACTATTTTAACTACAGCTCTCGGGCAGGTCCGAGCTCTGGCAAGGTCATGTCATAGATGCATTTAACAAGAGAAATGAGGTAACTAGGATAATGCTGAGATTAGGAACCCGAGACCCTGGAAAGATGGTGGTGACTTTTGACAGAAAAAAGGCATAAAGTATAGCAAAGCAGATATGCATTTACAGACCATAATGGATAAAACGAATGTTAAAAATCGTTTCTGCAGGCATTTGGAAAGATATATGTATATAATAAAGTCTGGGGGGGGGGTAAGATAATGGCAATACAGATACTGCATATAAAAAATTGTGATATACCTGCATCTCAGAGGCAAATTAATAGTTCTAATGTTGTTGCGATGTTTAAGAGAAACTTAAGTTGAATGTGCTCCTAAAGGAGGAAGGGAACAAAGCATCATTCCAGTAGAAAGCAAAAAATAAACAAACAAGATCAGAGTAGAGATCAAAACAATTTTTTTAAATGAAAAGATGAAGTGGGGGTGGGGCCAGGTGGGGCAGAACCATGGGAGGTAAAAGATTTTTTTGTTTGTTTTTAATGAAAAGATAAAACCAAAAAAAATTTTAAGGCTAAAAAAGGATGAACCATTTGCGACTCTCATCAGTTAAAGAAGCGAGTAAATGAGAAATTAGAGCACAAAGACAAGATATCCCGGAAGTTCGCTTGATTTTGCTCACTTCATGAAAACCAACCAGCCAGCCTCGCAAAGTGCAATGCCAAGTGCTGGGGTGGCAAAGCCCGCAAAAAAAACTCCAACATTTCCTGATCAGAGAAGCAAGACCCCAAGACCAGATTCTCCGAAAGTGCCTGGAGGAGGCTGTGCGGGTGACTGCATATCTTGCATTCTTCCACCCTTAGGGAGCAAATATTTCACGTCTCCCCTGAGGGTATAAGGCAGTAGTTACCCTCTATGACCCTGGGAGCAGAGCCCGGCAGCCTCGGCCGGTGTCTGAGGCGCTGGGGCAAAAGCGCTGCCCTCGCCACTAACCCAGTCCCGGGCCTGGATCACTGGCCCTCGAGACAGGAGCCGCCCGCAAGGTCTGCGCGCCACTGCTTGGCGCAGGCGCAGTTGGGCTGGAGCATGTGGCGGTTGCGCTGGCAGACGTTAGGCCTCGCGGCTGTGAGTCTCGGCTTGGCTTTGGAAACACTGGGCTTCCTGGTCGGTTGGTTGAGGCAGCAACGGCGACGGCGGCATCGCCCCCCGCGGCGAGAGGTGCTCTTCTTCCCCTCACAGGTGACCTGTACCGAGGCCCTGCTGCAGGCCCAGCGGCAGGGAGGCCCTCAGGGGGCGGCGCCGGCGCCCACAGCTGCTGGGCCCGACTGCCGGAGGTCGCCTGGGGCGACGGCGGGCGCGGCCGCCTCGGCCGCGGTCGCTGCGGCCCAGACTACAGCGTCGTCGGCGGCCTCGAGCTGCCTATGCCCGCTCCCGCACGGGGAGAGCTCCCTGAGCCGCCTCCTGCAGTACGTGTTGTCAGCCCGCAGCAGCCTCGAGCTCTGCCTATTCGCCTTCTCCAACCCGCAGCTGGGCCGCGCCGTGCATTTGCTGCACCAGCAGGGCGTCCGCATCCGCGTGGTCACCGATTGCGACTACATGGCCCTCAACGGCTCTCAGATCGGCCGCCTCCGCAAAGCTGGTAGGTAGCAGCTGCGCGGAGAGTGGAAGGCACGCGCCTGGGACCCCGGGCTCTGGCCCAAGCTCACGTCTTGGGCCCACGCCCACGCCTCGTGGTGGAGGCGGGGTGGGGACCGCCCATCCGGTTTAGACTGTCTGGGGTTCGAAAACTCTGTGCCAGGGTTATTGGAGATATATGTACTGGGTACAGGATGTTCTCAGAACCTTAATGAAGTTGAAGACTTCCAGAACACTGTAGATACACATACATAGATGCATGCATGCATGCATGCATGGCATACATATTACGAATAGATATTGATAAGCATGTAATTGTGCATGCATATTATATATACATATACTTTATTATAAATGTATTAGGACTTACCATAGAGCTGCTATGGGAAAGGAAAAATGAGACCCAGAGTAGAGTGAGACTTTTCTTAGAAGAATTTGAACGAATTTGGGAGTTCAGTCCTGTAGACTTTTTTCCCTGAAGCAAAATTTACCAAAAGCCCCTTGAAAAATCCATAGTAGTAGTTTCTGCAATCATTCTCTGTGTAGCCCCCTTAATTCATTTGTACTACCAGTGTGTGAGAGATTACACATGGATTTTTGTGCCATGGTACAGTGTCAGATTTTGGTACAAATAGCTTTTTAAATGTGAGTACTTTTAATTGTTGGAATGGGACTTTTTGTTTGATCAGTAAGATTTAGATCAGAGAGAAATAAGGACCAGTTGAGGATCTAAAAATCTCAGTTTAGTAATTAACTTTTTCTTCTTTGTTCTTCCCGCCTCATGTTTGCCAAAAACTATTTGGGGTTAAAAGGTAAATATTGTCAGTTAAATACTAAAGATAATTAGAGACAATCAGTGGGTTTATTATGCTGAAATTATTATCTCCCATCTTTGTTTATTTCTCTTCAGCTGTGTACTAGATACCTTAAGTGTTTAAGAAGGGGATAATTTAAGAAATGGATTGTTAATTATATCAACCTGTTAAGATTTATTCTGTTGTTGGACAGCTCTCTACTTTGAGACCTGCACATGCCCCTTCTAGAATGTGTAATACAGTGAAGAAACACCCCATATAGGGGGTGGGGGGAGAGACAGTTGTGCTTGTAGTGGACTCCAGTTAAATGGAGTTCAAAAACTGGGCTGACTTTTACTTAGCATCACACTCTTGGTAAGGTATCCTCCACCAAGAAAAAGTCAGTATATTGCCCAATTGAGATTGGAGTGCTGGTATGTAAGGAAATTCTGAAATGACTTTATTTCAGGATGCATTATTGAAAAAAAATTTACCATTTTTGCAGGTATCCAGGTACGACATGATCAAGGTGCTGGTTACATGCATCACAAATTTGCTATTGTGGATAAGAAGATGCTTATTACTGGCTCTCTCAACTGGACCACACAAGCTATTCAGAACAATAGAGAGAATGTTTTAATTGTTGAGGATGAAGAGTATGTGAGACTTTTCTTGGAAGAATTTGAACGTATTTGGGAGGAGTTCAACCCTGTAAACTATACTTTTTTCCCTCAGAGAAAGTGAAGCAAAGTAAAACCAAAGTCCTACTCTAATGTTTTCCTTAGGGTTGTAGGTAAAACAACTTACAGTGGGGTCCCTTGGACAATTTGAAGATAGACCTCTTATCCTGAATACCATGCTATAGTAAGTTGTATTATGGTGAGGTTCCATCTAACATGTTCATTGCTATTCTTCAGTTGGAAAAACTTTAATAGCATCGATTTTTTTTGGAAACAAAGGAAATGCCCAACAATTTTTAACATTTTAATTCTTATTTGTTTACAGAAATCTATTGAACTATATTTCTGTGTTCAATTGAGATTTTCTGTCTTCCCCTATGAACATACTTCTTTCCATATGATTAGTTTGCTCAGCTCTGCTAAGAGTATACCTCCATGATTGTACTCAAAGGTCAAAGGCCTGAATCCAAAGTATAAAAAGGAACAAGAAGAGGAGAGAAAAAAGGTACATATGATGAGCAAGTTTCTCCTTTTGGATCATCGCACTACTTATCCTTTGCTTACCACAGTAGTCATTCCGTATGGTAGGGGAAAGAGAATTAAGTGCAACCTTGCAAGATATATTATTAAAATATATTTGTGTATAAGCAAACATTTCAGTCTTTCTTTACCATGTTTACTAGAACATGATTTAGCTAATGGCAGTAAATAATAGGAGCCTGAAATAGGCTGCTAGTTAAAATTTAGGTATTTAATTTCTTCTTATATACATTCTCACTTTGGCAGTGTGCTCTTATTTTTTTAAAGAGCTAGCAAGAGTCTCTCCATTACATTGGAAAACACATGTGGGCTTGTGCTAATTTATCTTTCTTGCTCTGGGAAAATCATGAGTTTTCAAATAATCTTGGAGGACTGTATCAAGAGAGACAAAAATTAGAAGCTTTTAGATTTTTCTTGTCTTCAATCCTTTATTCCTTTTGGCATAAAGGAGCCTTTCATCCTATCTTGTATACATATTATTATAAGTTCCATAGGTATTATTTTAAAGCTATCTTTAAATGGCATTGCACTTGTGAGTATCTAAAACAAGATTGTTAAAATGTTCCAATAAAGTCCTAAATTATTTCCTCTATTCATGTGTATATTTACACATGATCTTGCTCTCATAAATATTTGTGCTCTTAGTGCAAATCATAACCCATCCATGCCTTCTCACTCTGTGCAGTTCTTGTTTCTTTTCTCTTATAAACCCTCCATAGAGGATTTACTCAGAATTCTGGTGGCCTTTCACCAGGCCTGTTTCATTTCATGGATACTGTTGTAGTTTTAAGATGTCTTTGGCTTATCCTTTATGCCAGTTCTTAAGCATAATTTACTATGACTTTATTTTCACAATGCATCTACCTGTTGCATCCAAATCCAAACTGTGATTCTTTGAATACTGTGGTGTTCCAGTAATCATTTAGAAGGCCTGGAGACAATGGTATAAGAGAGTTTTCAGTGTCAGGAAGTTCTCTGGGTTTTGATGAAAGACTTGCATAGGTTTTCAAGATAGAATTCAGTCTATTCTTCTACAAGATTCTGGCCCATCTATCTCTGCAAAACTCGCTTTGTCCCAGATATGTATTGACATAATCAATAATTTGGCCATCCAACTACATATAATAGTCTGGACAGTAGGCATTTTTCTTTAGTTTTTTCCTGTATAAATTATTAGGATGATTTCTTTTTTTTTTTCAGTGGTTGTAGATTTCATCAAAGGGCTTCTCTACAAAAGGGAATCATTCTTTTACAGGAAAATACTGACAAAATAGTCAGGTGGTACATTTCCCCTCATTATGTCTCACTTGATATTAATAATAAGAAGGCCACATCTGGTTGGATTTATCAAGAAATCTTGGAGGGGGCAACTAGGTTGTGCAGTGGATTGAGAGCCAGGCCTGGAGATAGGAGGTCCTGGATTCAAATATGGTCTCAGACACTCCTTAGCTGTGTGACTTAAGCAAGTCACTTAACCCCCATTGCCTAGCTCTTATTGCTCTTTTGCCTTGGAAACAAAACAGCATTGATTTTAAGATGGAAAGTAAGGATTTAAAAACAAATTTTAAAGGAGCTCACTATTGCTGCTTATAAGCTTATATTATTATTGCTGCTTATAAGCATAACAAAGTCTTGGCAGAGAGCCTTTCTGGATAGAATGAGTTAAATATATATAGTTCTAATAATCAACAGATATAATGGAATCTTTTTTCTCTATACTTTAATTTAATTATGATATGTCTACTGTAGAAATTACTTTTTAAAAGCCTGCATAGTCCCTGTATTTTCATTAAGGAGATTCTTGTTGCATATGAAGATATTACCATAAAAATTTCATAAAGATGAGAAAAGTAGGCTCATTGGTCAGTCATTTTGAACACCTTTGGTTTTAGCACTATTTATACTCTAATTTTTCCCACTCTTTTCTGAAATCACTTATAAGATAGCTCATTGCTCTTCAAATTATTTTCCTGTTAGTTGAGATTTCTTCTCTGCACTTGACATGATTCAGCTTCTCTTCTCAACTTGGTTTTAAATGCCATTCCACTCATGGGAGGAGCCTATGACATTCAAAATCTTACAGTCAAAGGTTTCAGCATTGATTGATGATGATCTGTTGAGAACACTATGAAAGTGTTCAGCCCATCTTTCATGGATCATGTTCTTATCACTGATTGGGCTAGCCACATTGTTCAAATGCCAAATGTAAATCTGAAAAGACATAAAGCTTATGTTTAGAACTTGCACAAGGCAAGTGCTTAAGCACATGGAGGACAGAAGTGTTATAAGGACACTTCAAGGTCTTTCTGAAGACCTTTGGCATGAATTGTGGAACATGTGAGACACTGGCCCTGGACTGTCCAGCATGGTATGCTTGAATTAAAGAAAGCATCGTGCTCTATGAACAAAGCAGAATTAAAGTAGCTCAAAAGAAATGTGAGATGTGCAAATTTAGAGACATCCTATCCCTAATGTTCTTATAGGCTATTTGTGCCCAACTTGTGGTAGACCCTTCTGAGCTTGTATTGATCTGATCAGCCACAATCAAACACACTGTACATTGGCCCCAACATAGTAATGTTATTTTGGTCCTCTTTGAA
Organism: Gracilinanus agilis; assembly: GCF_016433145.1. NCBI lineage: Eukaryota > Metazoa > Chordata > Mammalia > Didelphimorphia > Didelphidae > Gracilinanus > Gracilinanus agilis. The sequence continues at coordinate 269,762,054 of NC_058130.1, read as the reverse complement.
TATGAAGGACAACAACTAAGTGGCATTCTGCTTTCTCATTTCTTCTTTTCCTTCTGTGTGTTTCAGTTGAAATGTTGAGTATAAATGTGACAGTTCTTCTGCTGATAAAATAGATTATGGGTACCCTGAGAAATCTGTTCCATTTTCTCTTTGCCATATCCTTTAGATACTAGTTTATGAGTCATTGCTCTTAAAATGTTTTAGAAATAAGTTTGAATTTAAAAGCAATGTTGCCCGTGGCTGCTCATAGCATGCTTTCCCATATAGCAAAGAGTTCTAGTGCTGGTGACTGGCTCTTCTTTTGGTGACTTATTTGCCAAGATTAAAGGGGTAAGAAGTTGTGAAGAGTTTAATATCTTTACCTTTTTCCATTTTCCATTCTTTGGTGTCATCCCTCTTAATGGTTCAAGTTGGAGTTTTTATAACTGTATGCAGTCTTTTTATCTTTATCCTTTTTCTTTGGTATCAGCTGTGATCTTTAACTGGTCAATGGTTTGCCTGTACTGTTAATCTTATTTTTTTAAACCCTTAACTTCCATCTTAGAACTAGTATTGGTTCTAAGGCAGAAAAGCAGTAAAGACTAGGCAATAGAGGTTAAGTGACTTGCCCAGGATCACACAGCTGGGAAGTGTCTGAGGCCAGATTTGAACCTAGGACCTCCCATCTCTAGTCCTGGCTCTCAATCCACTGAGCCACCCAGCTGCTCCTATGTTAGCTAATCTTGATATGAATCCCACATCAGTACCCAGTCATTTCCTCTCAAGATATACTTAAATATCATATTTTATGATGTTTAGTACTTGCCACATCCATTAACTTCCAACTCTCTTCTTTGAGGAAGAAGCTTGGATAGAAACTGTACTTACAATCATAATACTTTAGGTGTTATGTGCTACAAAAGCCTATTGCCCCTTTCATTTCTAAGTCCCAGACCATTTTTTAACATTCTTTTTTAAAATTTTAAGTTTCGAATTCTCTCCCTCCATTCTTCCTCCTCCCTGAGACAATAAGCAGTCTGATTTTTCATGTGCAATCATGTAAAACATTTTTCCATGTTAGTCATTTTGTGGAAGAGATCTTGAATAACAACAAAAAAGAAAGTGAAATATTGTACGTTTTGGTTTGCATTCAGACTCCATCAGTTTTTTCTCTACAATGGGTGATATTTTTTATTATGAGTCTTTGGGAGTGTCTGTGGTCACTGTACTGCTGATAGCTAGGTTATTTACAGTTGTTCATCAAAAAATATTGCTGTTACTATGTACAGTGTTCTGGTTCTACTTACTTCACTTTGCAACAGTTCATGTAAGTCTTTCCAGGTTTTTCTAAAATCATCCTGCTTACCAGACCACATTTTCAATGAAGTCATCTTTTGCTGGTTCTCACAGAGTCTATATCTATAGAAGACCTCAGTGGTCAGCTAGTCCATCTAATATATGAAAGGAATACCCACTAAAACACATACAGCAAATGGTTTTCCAGTCTCTTGCTGAAATTCAAAGAAGGGGAGTGTTTTTTGAATTGAGAAGGCCCATTTTAGTTTTGGACAGATTTTTTTTTAATTTTTATTTTAAAATATTTTTCTGTGTTTACATGCATCATTTTCTTTTCCTTCCCTCCCCACTCCCAGAGCTGACAAGCAATTCCACTGGGTTGTACAAATGTTATCACTTCATACCTATTTTCATTTTTACGATAGAATGATTTTTAAAAGTCTAAACCCCAAATCATATGCCCATATATACATGTGATATGTTTTGCTTTTGCATTTCTATACCCATAGTTCTTTCTCTCAATATGGATAACATTCTTTCCCATAAGTCCTTCAGGAGTGTCCTGGCTTGTTGCATTGCTACTAGTAGTAAAGTCCATTACATTGAATTGTTACACAATGTTTTACTTTCTGTGTACAATGTTCTCCTGGTTTTGCTCATTTCACTCTGCATCAGTTCATTGAGGTTCTCCCAGTTCATATAGAAATCCTCTAGAATAGATCATCATTCCTTACAGCACAGTAGTATTCCATCACCATCATCAGTTTGTTCAGCCATTCCCCAATCAAGGGACAACCCTTCCATTTTCCAGTTTTTTGCCACCACAAAGAGTGCAGCTATGAATTTTTTTTTGTACAAGTATTTTTCCTTATTATCTCTTTGGGGTACAAATCTAGTAGTGGTATTGCTGGATCAAAGGCTAAGCATTCTTTTAAAGCCTTTTGTGCATAATTCCATATTGCCTTCCAGAATAGCTGGATTAGTTCACAGCTCTACCAGCAATGCATTAGTTGAACTGATTTTTTTGCTGAGACCAAACCTAAAATTGCTTCTCTGCAATTTCCATTGATTGTTCTGATCTCCATGGGGCCAAAAAAGAGCAAGTGTAAAATCTCTTCCACATTTTTGAAATGCTTGAGGAAAGCTATCATGTTTCCCGAGTCTTTTGCAATCTAAATATGCCCAGTTCCTTCATCCAATCCTTATATGTCATGATGATTTAAGGTCCTTCATCAACCTGGTTGCCCTCTTTTGGATTCTGTTATCAAAGTCCTTAAACCGTGGTTCCCCTAAGTAAACACATGAGGCCTGATGAGGGCGATGTACAACAAAACTATCTCTCAATGCAATCAGATTTTTTTGGCTGCCAGATCACACTACGGATACCTGTTGAGCTTGCAGTGTACAAAAAAAATCCCAGAACATGTGCTTTCTAATAGTGTCTTCTCTATCTTGTGAAGTGTTTGTTTTTGTTTTTGTTTTTTTGGTGGGGGGTTGCCAGGTACAAGACTACATCATTTATCTCTATTGAATTTCATCTTACTAGATTCAACTCATAGCCTTTCAAGATCCTTTTGGATTCCAGTTCTTTCATTCAGATAGTAATATTGTCTCATCAGTAAAGCTGATCTAAGTCATTGATAAGAATGTTAAACATCATTATGAAGCCAAACAGAGATTATCTGGCAAGATATGCTTGAGACTTCCTGCTATGGTAATGTTGAACCATTAACATCTATTCTGAGTTCCATTATCTAAAGATTCTAAACAGTTCTGACTCCATCAGTATTCTCATCATCTAATCCAAGTCTCTTCATCTTCTCCACAAAAAAATAAGGGGAGATACTTTATTGAAGCTTTGCTGATAGCTGTGTGACCTTGGGCAAGTCTCCTAATCCCAACAAACTCTTTTGCCTTGAAACTGATACTTAGTATCGATTCTAGGATAGAAGGTAAGGGTTTTGTTTTTTTAAATAGCTTTGCCAAAATCAAAATAAACTACCCATCTCTTTTTTTCAACTCTGTTTAATAATCCTGTCAAAAATGGAAATGAAGTTCATCCGGACTGACATGTTCTAGCTCTTTGTCATCATTGCTTTACTTTCTACTCACTACAATGAAGTCATCAAGTATTAATTCCTCTTGGTCATATAACACCTGTACCTATTGGAAAACTATGAGCTCCTTAACCTAATCTTAAGGCCCTTCCCCATTGAGCCCTGATTTATCTTTCAAGTATGAATGATGGCCTTTTCCTAAACCTAAAAAATCACTGCCATGAAATTTTTAAAAATCCTTACCTTGTCTTAGAATCAATACTATGTATTAGTTTAAGGCAGAAGAACCATTAAGGGCCGAGTAATCAGGTTCAAGTGACTTGCCCAGGGTCATGTGCATAGCTAGGACATGTCTTATACCAGATTTGAACCTAAGACATTACAGGCCATCTCCTCTGCCTGGGATATGCTTCCTCATTGTCATCTTTCAAAAATCTTTCAAGGCTTGACTTAACTCAGTTATTGCCTCCTCTGTGAAGCCATCCCTGATCCCAAATTGTTATAGCTTTCTTCTAATATTCCTAGACCACTTTGGATCTCTTTCCTGTGATACACCCATACCCTGAATTACACCCCACCTTTATTTTTTCGCATACATTTTTGCATATATCCTCTATCTTTTTTTTTTTTTTTTTTTTTTTTTTTAAAACCCTTACCTTCCGTCTTGGAGTCAATACTGTGTATTGGCTCCAAGGCAGAAGAGTGGTAAGGGTAGGCAATGGGGGTCAAGTGACTTGCCCAGGGTCACACAGCTGGGAAGTGTCTGAGGCCAGATTTGAACCTAGGACCTCCCGTCTCTAGGCCTGGCTCTCAATCCACTGAGCTACCCAGCTGCCCCCTATCCTCTATCTTAATAGACCATAAGTTGCTTGAGAAGGGCAAAGGAAGATGCCATTTTTAACCTTTATCTTCCTAGTTCCTAAGTACATTGTTTGGTCACAGACTTCATCATCTGGTAGCCTTCCTATTGAAAGCATCTCTTCAGATTGGTCCTTATTCAGCAGATCATCTGTGATCAAACTAGTGAAGAGTAGGCAGTTAATAGATATTTGTTGAATTTATTTGGAAGGTTCTTTTTAAGTTCTTCATAGGATTTTGTAATTTCACCTTTTTTTTTTTTTGCAGCAGATTTAATACATAGCCTCTTTGGTTCTTGTAAACATGGCAAGGCAAGATAGCCAAATAACTCAGAAAGCAATTGTATTTGTTTTCATGTCACCTTTAAGGACTCGGGGAAACCAATTCCAACTCCTTGATCTGCCTCTTTGAGGACAGCCTGACCCATCCTTCTATTTAGGGTATACTTTTGTATCTTCTTGTTCAGGTGGAATGAAAACATAAGTACTGATGTTATTCACACCTTTAAATAGTGCTATCATCTTGTTAGTAACTGGGGGAAATCAATGATTATAGCTCTAGAATTGGAAGGGACCTCAAAAGTCATCTAATCTAATTCCTTTGTTGTAGAGATGAGGAAATTAAGGCACATCAAAGTTAGTTGATTTGTCTAGTGTCAGGTGTGGTATTTGAATCCAGTCCGTTGATTGAAGAGCCACTATCCCTTCCACTGTACCCAGGACATCTTATATTTAACTGCAGGATTCTGAGTTAAATTAATATCTGCCAACAGTCTAGAAGTGTTTTTATTACCTTCTGCTATACTTGCTGCATAATCAGCATCATGCAAGACAGGCAAGACCCATTTTTTCAACGCCTGCTTCATGGGTTGCCAAGTCTACAGTATTTACCATCTAGTGGCAAAACTACTAGAAATATTTCTAGCCTGATAGTAGAACATTTCCAAAGGCTTATCCTCCACTGGTACAGCTTTTGAAAACTTACTTTTATGATCAGAACAGAACTTTTGTGGAGGCTGCCATCCCAAATGGAAGCTAAAGGTAGTCACTAATATCTGAACTTCACATCAAATCTCAGATTTTGGGGAATAGTCATGAAATAATTTAAGGTTTTTTTTAAAGACTTCTTTTATTTTTTTTAAACCCTTAACTTCTGTGTATTGGCTCCTAGGTGGAAGAGTGGTAAGGGTGGGCAATGGGGGTCAAGTGACTTGCCCAGGGTCACACAGCTGGGAAGTGTCTTGAGGCCCGATTTGAACCTAGGACATCCCCATCTCTAGGCCTGGCTCTCAATCCACTGAGCTACCCAGATGCCCCTAAATTAAGTTTTGCAAGGATTCAAGATTACTATCTTCCCACAAAAGGGAAAGCACTCATTTAGAAACAGTTCAAATGCCTGTCTTTCTTGGGTTTTATCACTAAAGATAGTACTGACATATTCAAACCAAAAAAGCAAAATGATAATTTGAACAAATCTAATAATTTTTTTCCTTTTGAGATAACTATTTTTGGTTGCATCTCCTCAAGCAACTTATATTTTGAGAGGAAAATAGATTGTAGGCTATATTTTAAGTGACAAAAAAATGACCTATTAAGTACTCAATTTCACTTATCCTATAGCCAAAATAGTTATTTGCAGGGAGAAACCTCAGTATATATGGCTAAAAACGATTCAGTCCAAATATTATTGTTTAATACAGCTGAATCTCTGAAAATGGATATTAAATTTTTGAGGTGCTACTTTAATAGTAATAAATTGACTTATTTGGCTAGTAAAAGCACCTTCCTAGAATGTAAAGAAATTTCTGAAGTAACAAGCCCCTCCTAATAATCTTTTTACATTGTTAGCTACTAAAATTTTTTATTAGCTGAGCAGGCTAAAATAGAATCAGTTTTAATTGTGTTATATATTATGAAATTCACTTATATCCCTTAGAAGCATATTTAGTAGCATTATCTTGGGAATTCAGTTTATTCTTCCAAGAGGCCTTAACAGTTCTGTGTAGTGAGGACTCATTGCCTGTTGTCCTTTGCTTTTTTTTTTTAAACCTTATTTTCTATCTTGGAATCAATACTAAGAACTGTCTTCAAGGCAGAAGAGTGGTTAACGGCAGTGGGGATTAAGTAACTTGCCCAGGGTTACACAGCTAGGAAGTATTTGAGGCCAAATTTGAATCCAGGACCTTTATCTCTAGGCTTGGCTCACTATCCACTGAGCTACCTAGCAGACCCCTGCTCTTTGCTTCTGTATCCTCAGCATAAGGACACACACACAACTAAAGAATGTGTAACCTAAGTATGGTAAACTCATTTATCTAGAATGGCTGGCAAACAGCCTGTAATAGTTAAATAAACATACCATATGTGCCATTCAAAGACTAGCAATGTTCAATGATTAGAAAAAACAACAACAGAAATTACAGGAAACAGTGAATTTTCATAAGACATCTCAGAATCAATTGTAAGAGCAATTATCATAAATAATTAAGCACAATCTGCCTTCTGTCATACTTTAGAAATTACTTAAAAAAAACAATCCCTGTTATCTGGTTTATTTGTCAGTTACTTTCATGAAATGAGTGAAGAACTTGCAAAAAATAATTCTGGCTTGTAATTTGATTTACATGTGGGCTACAGAATAATCTTGAAAAACAAGTCTAACATAAAATGTTTAATAGTTCAAAATTTAGATAAAGTTTATTTCTAAGTGTTTTCTATTGGATTTTTTAATATATCTCTTTGGTTTTCAAATGCCTTTTATTGTAGTGCTAATAAATATTTGAGAGCCAACATGGCACAATGGGTAAAAAGCCATGTACTAGTCAGGAAAACTATGCTTGAACCCTTCCTCTCACATACTGGTTCTTAGAGCTGGGGCAAGCCCCTTAACCTCCCATCCTAAGTCTTGTATGTTGCAGAATAGTTGGCAATCTATATTCATTGGTAGTTTCTTCATTGGGAATTTCCTACCACAGTGAAATCAGAGGTTGACCAAACTAGCCTTTGTTCAGCTGTGCATTTAGAGTGTGTGTGTGTCTCAGTGTAGACACATCCATACCTATCAGCACTATAATATAGGTAGCCTTGAATTTTTTAAAAATTAAGTACATATTTCAAGTTCATATTTTCTTTGACCAAAAAATTAGTTTCAGTTATAGAGTACCATTATACTACTGGAACTTTACATAAAAACATTATATGACATACTAGTTAAGTGTCTTTAAATCATTTTTATCAATTTACAGATTTAAGCTTTTTAAAAAGAGCTAGTCATTCATCTTAAAAAAGAATATTGCCTTCTATAAGAATGTAAAATGATAGAATTCTTTATTTTCAAGTACCTAAGTATGATTAAGAAATTAAGGACTAGATTCTCTTCATCTTTTGTAGGAAACCTCAGGGATAGTCCTATCCTTAGAACCTTATCAGTTGATTTTTTTTTTCAATAAGCCTGCAGCTGAGGCCCAGTATTACAAATTATCTTTTTGCTGTTCCTGCTAAAAGAGCTTTATTGTGGGTTCCCACTTTTTACCTTATGAGATTAAAGATCTAAAGCTGGAAGAGACCTCCAAGGCCATCTAGTTCAATAATTTTCAGATGACAAGTTCCAGGAATGTTGGGTATTTGCTCAGGGTCACATGGGAAGTAAGAGATTTTTAATGTAGGTCCCTGTCAGGGCCACTTAACTGGGATCTCATTGGTCTGGTATATAATCACCTTCAGTTTTGCAGTTTATAATCCATTCATACCTTCCCATATGGAGAAATCCTTTCAGTGTAAATAAAATAAAAAATATCTAATCAAATGAATAGCCCAGTTATATTTAACAAAAAACTAACTTTAATATTTCTACCCTTGCAATAAACAGAACCTCAGTACACAGCATGCAAAGGGTGGTGCAAAAATAGTTTATTATGATATAGTTTATGTAAAGTTAGGTAATATTTACAAAATAAAAATGATCAGCTACATCCACAGGAATCTAGCATGTCACAGAAGGCTTAAGGAATAAATATTGTGACAAAATAATGTTTTAATTACAGTGAACAGTTGATCAGGAACAGTGGCTTTTAAAAAGCACAAAGGATTGAATTGACTGGAAGAGGAAAAAAAAAGGACAGAATCCTTATTTAAGCAGATCAGTATCCTTTACCATCTTTTTAAAAGGAAATTTGACAGTCTGACAAGGGTTAATATATAGACCATGTGGGGCTAAACATATATACAGGAGTTTTACCTCATATCTGATTTACAGATGATAAGCATTATGGTCAGAATGTTGATGTTTCTTCCCTGGACCTATTTCATTTTTCACAAAATTTTTCATCTAGTGCACAGATCATTTAATATTAGTGCAATAGTTAATCACTATGTGAAGTATACTACTGTGTGTGTATGCTTAAACATACACACTTGCATGGGTTTTAACAGTGACATGTGGTTTTTAAAGTCATTTCAGGCATAGATAAGGAATTATGGATTACTTCCAACTTATATTGTTACAGCAGATAAATTTTTTTTTTCTTAGTTCATGTAAGAGCTATAAAGCAGTTCTCCTTTATGTACTAATCCCATCAAATTTAGTATCTCAATTAAGGTATCTGTCCTAATTGATCACTACTATTATTAAGTATGAGGCAGGGTATGTTTAAAAGAAAATGGATAAAAAGAAGAGGAGAGAAAAAAGATCAAGTTCTATCATTCCTAAGTGTCACAGTGCACTGCTTACCATTTTATAAATATTACTTAGGAAATCACATGATTTCCTCTCACTACTTAATTCTTGGTCTTGAATTACTGTAAGAATAAGTCAGCAGGTAAGTCAAAGATGGAGGAGGATTCTAAAAGCTTTCAAGCCAAGATATATTTACATTACTTTCATAATAATGAATATACAAAAACCTATTAGTGAATTTATCTTATCTAACCTCTTTCTTCCTCTAGGACAGTTCTCAACTTTTAACTCTATAAACCTTTAAAAATATTTCAATAATTGTTTTTAAATATAATTGGTTTCCTTTATAATTCTATGTATATTATGCATTTAAAAACAGTATTCTGAAAAGGGGTCCATAGGCTTCACTGAACTGCCAAAGGGGCAGTCAGACAAAGATTATGAGCCCCTGCTCGAGGAAAAATAAAAGAGGTGGTTGCAGTAAACTTGACAACTAGGATCTGATAGCTAAATTTATTACTGACTTATGTAACTCCATTCATCTATGGTAGTTTTTTAAAGTGCAGGCCAGGGACAGGATAAGTCACTATAGCGGAAACTCATTTGCATAAAATAGGGCTACTTAATGTTCTCCCAGGTCATCCTATATTTTAATCTTCAGTTCTCCAAAATATTTTATACTGCAATTAAGTCACTTCTACATTGATATGACATGAAACATATTACTGGAAATAATGCCAACACATGTAAGTTTCAGCTGACAACATGGTGTTTATTAAACATTTTAACTGAAAATTTGATAAATCTCTTGTTCAATTGTACTTTTCCTACAACCCTACTTAGTAATCTCAAATGCTGGAGAAATTATATGATTACATCCCTGATGTTAAAACTATATACTTTACCTTCCTATAAGATTTTAAAGTTATTATGTAAAAATGTTTTTGTCACATTGTAGCTATCTTTGCTCATGACTTTTTTTATTTTAAAAATTTTATGCAAAGAGGGTTATTAATGTCTTATATATCAAGTACATTACTGAATTCTTCCAATGGAAAAAAATCAGCCTTTCTAGGATTATACTTTCAGATATATTATACACTTGACTGACTTGAAAATCAGCTGTTAGCAAAGAATTTTAAAAGCTATTTATAACTGTCATTGGAAACTATCATAATGCTGGGTTCATTCAATATCACAACCCAGAGCTTTTTTCCAATCTTAAAAAAGAACCATCTGTATTAGATTAAAAAAAAATAAGTCACAAAACCCCTTCTAATAATTTCTGAGTAATAAATATTTATAGTGTGTGCTTTGAATGCTATACAGATTTTAAGTTATTTTGAAGACAAAGCTACCTTTAAAAAAAGAGAAAATGCAGTTTATAATGAGCATGCATGAGAGTAAATGTTCACAAAGTATAGGTACTCCTATTACTGACCACAGAAATGCAGTGGCCTAGTGGAATTCTATCAAGGTTGTATTTTAAACAAAATAATATTTCATCATGCTGCTTTCATGTCAGCAGTTTGCCTAGCATGGAAAGGGTTGTTTTTGTTTTTTGGTTTTTTTTGCTAAGGAAGCAGAAAAAATTATTTTCCTTTATAAAAAGAAACAGATGCTTGTTCCCAGCCCCCTAAGAAATCCCTTTTTAAAAAAATCACTGTATTAGACAAAATCTGCAAATGTTAATATTTTAATATTTCAGATTCATGTAACTTCCTATCAAAGCATTCAAAGCAATTTTTTTCCTAGACTAGGTAATCTGGTTCTTCTCAATATTGAAGTATGCAAAATATGTAGAAACTTGCAAAAAAGAACAGTTTATAAGGATAAAAACATATAATCTTCCACCAGTAACACACAAATGTATATTGTGTTTTATTTACCCTTTAAGGGCATTTCAGACAACAGCTTCCATACTGATTCAGTCCATTGTGAAATAGGTAGGTATCTGGGTACAGCAAGTGAATTAAGGATACCCTAATTTTGAGAAAAAGTATAGAAAATCGGATTTATATATATATATATGCATATATATACATACATATACATATATATGAATATTTTTAAACTACTTCAGATTTTAAAAGTAGAAAGAATATCTGAACTTAAACTTTTTTAAAAAAGACTTTTAGGGTACAGATGGCGTAGAAAAGACTGGGTTTTGGTTTTTGTTTTTGACGTGAGAAAAAAATTTGTTATGGTGGTGAATTTCAAGCTTGCTTATTGTTTTATATACCATGAGGTTAATTCAGTAATTTATCGTAAATGAGTCTAAAAGGGCAGCCTAAAAAGTTACTCCTGTTTTCTTGTGGACAAGAATCAGTTGAGTCTCTATGAAAATAAAAGTAGGAGGAAATGATGACTTTTCCCTAAGGATACTGGAAATGTAGATTTCATATTGGAAGAAAGAAAAAGAACAGTAGAATTTTTTTTAAATTCATCTTTTTAAAAACAAGATATAGTATGCATTTCAGTAGGACCTCTCAATAAGCATTATTTTTGTTTAACCTTTAAAACTGGAAATGACTTACTTATTTTAGTCAGCATACATACTTTTCTAACTTAATAGAATTGAAAAATGACAAAAAGTTTATTCCAGAGTGGAGGAAATTTAGAAACAGAACAGCAGATATAATGGATCCCTTGAAATATATTCTCAGGAAAATTATTAGCAGGTAAAATGGAAAACTAAGTATGAATCATTTCTTGAATATAGGATGTTTTTGTGGATATCAGCAATAAACAGATTTTGTGTTTCTTTTTGAAATAGAAAAGTCTGTTTTCATTCGACTAATGTTATTTAAATTAGGAAGACTAAACTGAAGAGTGAACCATTTTTACCTATAGATTCTAATGTTCAATGCTGTAAATGTCTCATTGACCTAGGAAATGAATTTTCTAGTTTTCTAAAGCCCTGAGTATTTTTATTAATTTTATCATTTTTAAAGTTTTCATTAACAATGACATTATTTTCCTTGACTTTGAAAACAGAGGACATTGAATATAATAATCACATTCGTGTCCTTGAGAGTTTACTGTGGTAAAAAAAACCAAGGCTGCTATACTTTTCCAGTCAGTGTTCCTTCTCTGTCATCTGTTGTTTTGGGGTAAAAACGATAGATTTTTTTTGATGCTTGCTTTAGTTCAGGGGCTATGTCTTCATTTCGGGCTGACTGAGGTTACTAGATAAGTGAAGCTAACTATGATTTCTAAGAACTGCTCTTTTGGGAAGAAAGTATCTTTACTTTCATCTGTAGTTAATTTGACATTTATGCAGCTTCTTGTATTAAATTATAATTAAAGAACTTGTATTGATATCTTCCTTTCTTTCTTATAACTTTTCAGCTTGGCTAACTTTGACATACATAGGAAATATAGATCTCATTACCTACTTTTTAGATTTCTCTACATATGTTATCAATGCCTATTTAAATGGTTATTAAGTTTATTTAAACATGCCAGTAACAACTTTGAGATGAAGCATAAAGTTATTCAATAATTATCAGATTATGGAAAAGTAGCTGGTAACTATGCGAATCATTGGCTTATTCTTCCATCCTTAGTAGGTAATCAGCGTCATGCTAAAGAACTCTAGAGAAATCACAGAATATTTATCAAATCACCTCATTTGATAGAAACTGCATCAAAAAGTGCCTTGGTTAGTGGTAGAGCCGGAACTAGAGCCCTGACTAACATGGCAATACCTATACTTTCTTCCCCAGTAAAATTTGAGTCTAAAAGAAAAATGATCTTGATGTGGTTATAGTTTGGGTTATAAAGAAAGGGGTTAGTTTTAGTTCTTAAAATTCTTTAAGAAGCTACAAATTATATTGCTATATCTGCTTCTGGAGGGAATAAATTTAATTAAATGCTATTTACTGAATAATGCTAGCTGACATTTATTTGGAACTTTAGAATTTGCAAAGTGTTTCACATCTACTTTAAAGAAAACACCTCTAATTCTTAAAACATAATTTTATTTGGCTTTTGTTTTTAGTGTTCTTATCAAGCTTCTTATGAGGCAACTCGCTGTTCTCTCCTCCTGTGTGGATAACTTGAGAGGAAGAACCATTTATATTGTGCACACAGTAGTGACTCTTCATTATCATTTACAAGGCCAAAAGAAAATCCTTATTTTGGTTTCAGTTACTCATTTCTGCTGATAGTATACGATAACCACATGACCCAGAATTGCCAGTATATCATTATCATCAATGCCATTGTGTCTATGCCTCTATCCATCTCATCAATTAATCCTTCATCTTATACTTTCTCATCTCATCATAATTCTCTTTCTCAAAGGGATCTACCCTGTGTCTGCTGAATCACATTCCTCATGTCCTATGTCATTTTCAACTCCCACCAAGTAATGTGGTTCTTTAGAATAACACAGAATGTAACTGTTTTGTAGTTGTCTTTAAAAAAAAAAAAGAAAAAAAAAGCCAAAAGATACTTTTCCTCCACTAGTAATAAAAATAGTTAACTAATGCTTTTTGTGCAGCTAATTTCTAGAATTAAGCTCTTTAAATAGTTACCCAAACTATTTAATGGATTCAGAAGCCTTGATCAGTATTAAAAGTATTGGAGGAGGCTAGCTTTTTAAAAAAAGCATGATCCCTTAGGAGTCTCGGAAAATGAAACTCTGTAGGAAAGGATGTAGATCAATCCAGTCTTACAAACATTATAAACACTGTGTTAGTCTGTGTGTGTGTTTTGTCTAGGCCATCCTCATCTGATAACAGAAGAATTAAGAACATTCTTTTTTATTTGCTTGAATTTTAACTAAAATTCTTTTGCATCTTTGGTGAGTGATAAATTATCCACCAAAAATTTTGGGCAAAAAAAATTATCAAGAAAATAACTGCAATAAGTATTTAATGAGATACAAGGAGTGTGTCTTCTTGCATAAAGCAGGTGCTTAATAGTTATTTGTTTTACTGAATTGAACTCTAAGGCAGGAAAAGGCCATAAGAGATGTATTATTTTCATTTTCTTAGCCATTTTAGCACAAATACCTTACTTCTTTCCACATAACTAGACAGTAAAACAAGTATTCCAGTTAAAACACTAAGCTCAATGAGACAGCATTTCATGTTCTCTCGCTTGGCAGGGAAACTAAAGAAACAATCCAAATATGTTTGCTTAGGTCAAACTTTGTCAGTGTTAGAAGCAGAACAAAATGCAAATTGATTTTCTTAGAGAATAAAATCTACAAAACTCACAACAGGAAAATTGTAAGTATTCTTGGCAGTGCCTCAAGTCAGATTCAATTTGTCTTCCTAGTACCAAATCCTATACTCTCTTCTGCTGTACTTCCTCCTTGTCCCAAGATAGTTTGAAAGCCTAACTCAGAAGGATCATCTGTTCCCAAAGAGGCAGTTGTGAGTACCACTACACCGAAAGCAAATGGACACTGCTATCAATTGCCTGCTTCGGAAGCAGGGATTCTACTACTGCTTGCAGCAGATAAAAGTAAAATATTCTTTTGGATATAGCAGGAAATAGTTTCCTGCTTAAAAAAGGAACTTGTGCCTTTGAATATCCAAAGATGTGATGTGAAGCACACCATACACATACACAAAAAAATATCACTTTCCATTTACAGCAACTCTGCCATGCTAGGTGGTTTCTTGTTTTTATAGAATTTAATAACTTTTAATTCTCTGTTTCTATTACAAACAATAAGTAGCATAGAAACTCACCCTTTCCTGTGATATGACAGGCTCTGTTAACCACTTAGAAGATGGAAGAGTATTAATGATACTGAAAGGAGATAGGAAAGTGTGAATGGGATTGGAAGTTTAAAGTGTTCAAATAAGACAATAAGTTGGGTGTTTACCAGTGAAGGCCACTTCCCTTCTCTTTCCACCCATATTTTGCTTTCCAGATTATCCTACTTTATTGGATCTTTTTAAAAACAAGTTAAGCAGGATGGTTTTAATATGTACACATTTTTATTCTAAAGCACCTACCCATTTGCCAGCTGGCTGTAAAAGGTTCTGTGGCCAGATCAGCTTTGTTCAAATTCCAGGGAGAAAAACCCCAGCACTTAGGATCAAAAGCTAAAATACATTTTGAAAGAAGGCTTTAGCAATGTAAGTGTCAAATAAGCTCTAAGGAGAAAGAAAAAAGATGAATCCATCATAAGGATCTTATTTCAGGCTTTCCTTATTTTTGTGACTTTGAAAGGCAACAGTTCTTACTTGGAGTAAAGCATTGTTTAATTTTAAAATTAAAGTTATTACTCTAAGAATTATGAATGGATATTAACAAATCCAGTCTAATTCACAAAGTATTAAAATGACATGCAAAATTGTTAGCATTTTCTTATTTTGATTAGTTTTTTAAAGTATACATGAGGATAATCAGTACTGATCTCAGTTGAATTTATGAATAATTTTCTTTAAAATGACATTTCAATAGAGTGTTACCACCTCCTCATGTACCTTCCCCCTCCTCCCTCCAACAAACTACATGGATGTGGTTCATATGGGGGGTAATTTTAAAAGTTAAAATTTTAGAACAGACACCTTTTTTCCCCCAGAGTGATTAAGAAAATTCACTGATAACAGGACTCATAATGCAAATCTCCATATTTCAAAATTAGGTGGTTACTGAAAATACCATAAGAACGATCGGAGGAAGTAATGAGAGGGGGAGCTGGTGTTTTGTGCAAGATTTAATTAAAAAAAAAAAACAAACAAGAATTAGGAACGATCAGTTTCAACAATTCTGGTGTAGTACTTTGCCACAATATTCTGGGATGTGTGGTTCTAAGCTGCATTAGTAGAAGGAGTACAAAATGCCATCATTTCCGCTCCCCACTCCCCCCGCCCCCCCAAAAATCTTTGATCAGAGTTGAGATCAAGAGTGGCAGAATCAGGGTTACAAACCACCTCTCCAACTCCCCCTTTGAGTTCTCTCCAGTAGGTCAGTGCTGTAAATCTAGGCAGAAACAGAATGTCCTTAGGCTTTACCTTAAGAGAAACAAGAGTTAAGACTAACTCCTGGCGTACTTGGCTCAAAGTGCACGCAAGCACCAAACCACTGCCAGTTAGCAGCAGAGCTAGATACGCCAACTGGGCCCTGTTTCCATACCAATACATTCGGTAAGACAGAGCTAGCTTATCAATAGGCTGCTGAGCCTTAATACTGACACTTAGTGTAATGAATTACAGTAAAGTAAAGAATTCTAATACAGGCTTCTAGAGTGGGAAGGAAATTAGATTGTTCGCCTTCCTCCCCCCCCTAAATCATTTACTAATTCTAGAATACAGTGGAAGAAAAGATTTGATAAGATGTTGGGAGGGAGGAGTTGAAGGAATCAACACAGCAGGAAGTGGTGTGAATTACAATCCATAAATCAGTCTCTTATCCATCCATACAGTTAATGATGACAATAATAACAATAATAATAAAATACGGTAAAGACAAAAATCAGCGCTTGTGTTGTGCTGCTGCAAGCCAGGTGGGATGTGTGTTCAAGTTGAATGGGATACAATTAGTCTTTCTTCAAGTCCCTGGATTCAAAGAGTTTCAGACGTTCTTGCACAGTCAGGCCTTCCTTCAGACTCTGGGTGTGGGAAAGATAAAAAAGAAATGCAGAAAAATTTAAACCTTTCAAATCATATCCTTGGCAATGTAGGTAAAAGTCCCAAATAAAAGAGTACATGTGGCAAACAAAGAAATGGTGTTGATGCTCAGGCAAAGGAAGGAAAAAGGTTGGCCTCCTTTGTGGAGAGATTAGTGGAACATGCTATCATGAAGTGTTATTGGAGAACTCTACAGTTTCCTGCCCTCTCTCCCTGAAATTGACTGGATGATAAAAGGAGAAACAAGAAAATGTACAAAAAGAAGATAAATTCTGCAAATGAACAGGCTTGAAGATGCACTACAGACAAGCAGCAGTCAGAGTGGTTAAGTTAAAAATCTTTTAGTTGTACAGATAGCTAAAAGAGTACAGATCAAAACCCTCTCACACCTTGTCCTGTGGAATTCTTATACAGCTCCACTGCTAAGAAATCGTCAAAGGAGCCCCCAATATACTGGAGATCTTTTTCTTTTCTTTTAGACTCTTACCTCCCACCTTACAATCAATACCGTGTCCAAGGCAGAAGAGCGGTGAAGGGCTAGGCTAGGCAATGGAGGTTAAATGCCTTGCCCAGGATAGGAAGTATCTGAGGTCACATTTGAGCCCAGGACTTCCGGTCTTTAGGCCTGGTCTGTTTTTCTGCTTTTTTTCTCCCTTTAATATCTTGCAAAATGTACTTATACGGCAGTTAGGGCATTCCTCTGTTGACTCTCATTCTTCATAACTAACCAATTTTCTTCCTTTCCCAGCCCCACATGTCTTTAGTGGGATTTTTCTTCAGTTTCTCAAGTGCTACTCATAACTGGGCATGAATATGTTATATAGCCACCCACAGGCTATCTTTTCATTGATGTTTAGATCAGAAGCAATTAACACTCCTTGATTGGCATCCTTTATGTTGTAGCCTTATGGCATTGAAATGATGACACCAATATAAGTTGCAATGAGTAGCTATGCTCACCAGAAGTATTAACTGTAATGAACTGTCTCAGTACCAGAGAACAGATGAGGAATTAAAAAACCCTTCTCCAAGGAGAGGGAGAGAGAGACACAGAGAAAGGCCTCTCAAAGTGGAATGTGCTACATTCTAGCAAAGTTCCTGTCTATTGGTTTTGTTTGTGTCTTTGTTACAATTGCAGTGGAATGAGAAGGTGCTTCTCCCACTTTATGGGGAAATGACTATAGCAGTGTGTACAAAAGGCATAAAAAAGAAGGTGTTGCTCCACTTTTCAGAGGTGATCCTCAGTTTAGAACCCAGATCACTGACTACCTTTAATCTGTGAGAGATTTTTTTTTGATACATTTTGTTCTCCTAACTGATCTGAATATTTAAATTGAACTCTTTCACATTATTATGGACTTCAATAGTGTCATTTGCTAATGGGAGGAGGCACTTGGAGAACCGTGTCTTTTGAACTCGGGATAGAAAACTTTTCCTCTCTTCTCATGTCAATTTTTCATTATTGACAGTAGGCACAATGTACCAACTTGTTGGAGTTGGGAAACTCTAGCTATTTTGCTGACTCTGTAAATGTAATTAATGATCCTGTGCCTGTCTTTAAAATGACAATACTAGAAAAAAACCACAATATGAATGCTTTATATTGCCTTTTATGTTACATGAATTTATCATTTCTCCCAACTCAGTTATAAATTGCTTAAAAGCAGGAACTGAAACTTATTCATCTCTTCTTCCCTCATAGTAGGCATTAAATTATAAATCAATAAACATCTAAATAAACCTAAATCACAAAAGATTGAGACAGTGTGTCCAGCAGGACCAGGCTTGGAACTAGGCCAGAGTCAGAACCCTCTAGAAGCTAAAACCCCTTCGCAATGTATGAACATATTCATGTGAACCTTGTGAACAGCAGAGGGTCCTCCTGCCTGTGTCCTATCGTATATAAGAGGGTCTTCTGAACAAAATCAAGTGCCATCAGGCTCTGGCAGCCAACAGGGAAGCAGGGAAACAAGAATTCCTAATGGTAGAGCATCCATGCAGAGACACAAGCCTATCGAACAGTCATGACAAGCAGTGCTCAGAGGATATTGTTTTTCTTTAGACTCTAGCAATTTCCTTTCCACTGAAGCAGAGAAGCAGAAAGGAAGGGGACAGTGAGTAAATAATTGGTGGCAAATTGTGGACTGCTCTATGCAAAACCACCTAGGTTCTCATTCACTGTGCAGCTTCTTCACACAACACTCGTGTGGTTTGCTGCTGTCTATGTCACTTCAGAGTCCAAATAAAAAGAATTGAAGGTTAAAAAAAAATAGGTAAAAACTGCCCAATTTTCTGGGGTAGATTAGTAACTTCCTTTTTCTTCATATTCTCATCTTGTTTGTTAATAAAAACCAAAGTCAAAGCTTTGATTCCCCATTTATGCCAAGTAACTTCATGGATACATTATATTCCGTCCCCAGGACCATACCTCAAACTTCAGTCAACACTTTCAAAAAAACATGCTGCTACTGTTAACCAGAAAGTTTTGCTGAGACTACAGAATTTACCCAGTGTGTCCCACTGTCAACACTGGGAAAACTTGAGTCAATATGACTTTTGAGTTAAAAGGATGGAATACTTTTTAATATTACTAACTTAAATGCATCTAATATATACTCAAAAGAATGTAAACCCTGTTGGGGCAGCATATCATCAGTCTGTAGTGATTGATGATTGTCAGAGCTCTTGGTGATACAGGGAGCACAGAGAAAAAACACTTTCTGAATCATCACTAAAGCCTGAGAGATCTAGTCTGAGAACTGTCTCTTTGAAACCACACCAGCAGCTATCAATGCTACTATGCTCTTTTATCTATTTCCATATTCATTCTAATTTCCTTATTTTCATAAGTTTTTTAATGACTTTTTACTAAGGAGAACATAATGTACTTCATTTCTTGATTAATTTTTATCAAGCACCAGGATTTTCAACCTGTTATTTATTGCTCTGTTGATACAGCATGCCTGTTAAATAACCATGTTGTTTCACATAACCTAGTCTGGTAACCATACTGAAAGCAGAATTTCTAGATACTTGTTCTTAAGAGGCTGATGAGTATCAGAATAAGAAGCCGGCAAGCACTGGAGCTCATTCAGCAGATCGGAGGCTGAACTGGTGCTTGAAGTGGCTATTTCTAGTCCTACGAAGGGCAAAAAAGAAGATCCATAGGTACAAGGAAACCTGTTACAGATATCAGGAAGAAGAGAAGCATAATTATTGAGGGACAGCTAGGAGGCTCTGGATTGAGAGCCAGGGAGAGTCCTGAGTTCAAATCGGGTCTCAAACACTTCCTAGCTGTGTGACTCTGGGCAAGTTATTTGATTCCAATTTGATTCTAATTCTAAATACTGCTTTTCTACCTTGGAAGTGATATTTAGTATCAATTCTAAGACAGAACATAAAAGTTAAAAAAAAAAAAAAGATTATTAACTCCCTGCCGAAGGGTCATGGAGCCCTGACTTAACTAATTAGAAGAGGGTGGTGATGACTTTCTGGAGTTATCTCTGAGCTATGACAGACATCAAACTCCCCAGGCAGCTACTCTTCTGTTGATTAAGGTGGAAATGATGACAGTAAACCTAAAATGTGTTTCTAGAGTTCGAGTTGAGTAACCAGTAGCTGGAAGCCAGAGGATCCGGGGGTCCTGACACTGTTCTCATCTATTTCTCCAGAAGGAGGACAGGATTCTGAAAGAAAAATAAGACTATGGGAAATGAACAACTCATTCTTGAAAATATCAGAGTTTTCTGGACCATGGCTTAAGATACCAAAATGACACCTGACATGAGTGCCTTTCCCAAGTAGTGGGAAGCTGCCCACCTGACCAAAAAAAGATTCAAAACAAAAATAGAAGGAAAAGAAGAAAATGTCCAGATAAAACTATAAAATGAAAACTTTAGAGGTTAGTGGGAGTATACAGGGCAATAATATAAGAGGGGCTTCCATAATTCAAAAGGAATGGAGAGGATCAGGAAAACTACTTTGGATCTCATGTCTACATATGCAGAATACAGGTAATAAATTGAACTTGACATTTTAACAAGTAAATAAAGCTCATTAAGATGTGGGTAAGACAGTGTGAATCAAGTGAGCAGAACCCACAAGACAGTTTATACAAGGGCAGAAAGATTGTGAAGAAAAATGACTGAAAAATCTGGTAACTCTGATCAATGCAATGTATGACCATCTCTATCAGATCAGTGATAAAACATGTTATTCACTCCCTGACAGACTGCTGGTCTCTTGACATATTGTCTATAAGAGACAAAGTGCAGAAAGATATAACAGTTTTGGACATGGCTGTTGTGTGGATTCATTTTGTTTATATTTGTTACAAGGTTCTCTCCCTCCCCCTCTTCTAACTGTTTTAAATAGGGGGAGGAGTGACATGGGGACAAAAGTGATGCCAAAAAGAAAGGGGCCACTTTTGAAAACGCAAAGATAAGCTGTGTGTCCCTGGGCAAGTCACTTAACCCCGGCTGCCTAACCCTCACTGCTCTTCTGCCTCAGAACGAATGTTTAGTATCAATTATAGGATAGAAGGTAAGGATTAAAAAAACAAAAAACAACAATAAAAAAAACCTCACAGGCAAGAATAATCACTAACATTTATTTAGCCCTTCTTTGAGCCAGGCACTGTGCTAAGCACTTTATAATTATTTAAAATTATTCTCTTTACAACCACCCTGAGAAGTGCTTTTATTATCCCCATTTTACAGATGAAGAAACTGGAGCAAACAGGTTAAATGACTTGTCCCCTGACACAAAGCTAAGTGTCTGAGGATGTATTTGAACTCAGGTCTTCCTAATTCCAGGCCTTGCACTTTATCCATTGTACTGCCTTAACTGCCATAACATAAATATTATTTGCTTTTTTTTTTTAAAGCAAGCAAGATGAAATAGATTGTTTCCTAGAGAAACCTCTTTTTTGTGTTCTTAGGTGTATATGGAAATGCCCTTTTTGGAGGTGTTTTAAGTTATATATATATATATATGCACACACACACACACACACACACACACACACACACACACACACACACATATAAAAAGAGGATAGGCCTCATAACCAAGCAAAGCAACTAAGGGGGATACTTGTTCAAACAACTTGTTCAAAAGGAACAATGCTGATAGGAAGCGTAGAAGATTAACACTAATACCTGGGCCTGAGGGTGGGAAGACCTGAGCTAAGATGAAATGAGTCAGAAACCGAGTTACCGAGTTACTCCAGATAGCCCAGTTAAAGGGATTCCAGATACAAGCTGGAAAACCAGTACAAACTCATGTAGTTCCACATGACATAAGACTGGGGCCCATGGATGGGAAAGGCTTGTGCTTTTGTGTGTAGTGACGTGCTCTGTAGTCATGGCTCTCTCTTACATGTGAGGGGAATCCCTTAGCTTTTCTGAGTCTGAGTTTCCTCATCTATAAAAGCAGCTCAGGCTAGATGACTTAGAAGGCTCATGTTAGCAATAACGCTCTATGACTCAAGTTACTGAGGCAGTTTGGGGATCTACATAACAAACAGAATGGACTATGGATTCCCTGTCCCTAGAAGTTCTTAAGATAGAGGGGAGATGCCTATATTCTAGAAATGCTACCTACTCTCTCCCTCCTTCCAAATGGAGAACCTTGATTGATATCCACGTCACTGAAAAATGGAGGCTACCTGGAACTAGCTGCTGCTTCCCTCCCGTTCTACATTTCAAATGAGGCTGATAACTTTGTGCAGCTCTGCGCCTCACTTAAATCCAATTTTTATGCATGCAATAAAAGACATCAACCTGTGATGTTTAGTCCTCTTAGCACAAAAGACCACAACCAATATTTCAAATCATTGTGACATCTTCTTCCTTGATCCTGTCTCCAAAGATGCGGTTGGTCCTTCTCAACAATACCTCTATTTGACCCGTTGGTCTCACATTCCATGTCATCTTCAGAGGCTTGCCCCTTCAATCGACCAGTTTATCCAGCATTTTCATTCTTTCCTGATTCATTCTTTCTTTATTTCTTGCTATTTACAAACATGTCCAGATTTCTCTTCTCAAAATACCTTGACCCAACTCTCCCCATAGGCAGGTAGACTCATCTTCCTGAGTTCTTCCTAGCTGCATGACCCTGGGCAAGTCATTTGTTTGCCTTAGTTCCTTTATCTATAAAATAAACTGGAGAAGGAAATGGCAAACTACTCTGGAATCTTTACCAAGAAAACTCCAAATGGGGTCATGAAGAGCCAGATACAACCAAATATCACTCTCTCCATAGGCTGTCCTATATCTATCTCCCTTGCCTTTTACAATAAAAATTCTATGACATAGAAGGCAGCTGGGGAGCTCAGTGGATTGAGAGCCAGACCTAGAGGCGAGAGGTCCTGGGTTCAAGTCTGGCCTAAGACACTTCCTAGCTGTGTGACCCTGGGCAACTCACTTACCCCCCCACTGCCTAGCCCTTACTGCTCTTCTGCCTTAAAGCCAATAGACAGCATTGATTCTAAGATGGAAGGTAAGGGTTTTAAAAAAAATTTCTATGATATAAAGGTCTTCAAATTCAGCTCCACTTTCTTACCTCCCGTTCATTTTTCAAACCTTTATCTAGGGGATGATTCAACAGAATTTGCCCTCCAAGGTCACAGATGATCTCGTAATTGTTGGCTCTAACAGCCTCTTCTTAGTTCTAATTCTTCCAGACTTTTCAGTAACTGACACTGCTGATCACCACCTTCTAGATGCTCTTCTCTGGGTTTTCATGACACCATTCGATCCTGGTTCTCTTTCTACTTGACGGAGTCTACTAGGTCTTCTTTATCATTCATATGCCACATCTAATGTGTGAGCACACCCTCAGGACTCTGACTTTCTGTTTTAGAATCAATACTGTGTATAGGAAGGCTGAAGGATGTGTCTGAGGCCAGATGTGAACCCAGGACCTCCCATCTTTAGGTCTGGCTCTCAATCCACTAAGCTACCCAGTTGCCCTCCAGGGCTTTGTCCTGGGCCCTTCTCTTCTGCTCCCTCTGAATACTCTGAGTGGTTTCATTAGCTCCCTTGGACTCATATATCCTATAATATCTCTGTAGATGATAATAGCATCCATATCTCTAGCCCATGAGCCACAATTGCACATTTTCAGTTGGCCTCTGCTTGATGTCATCAGCAGAGTAGAACAGAAAGAGTAGGGATTAGCATCAGACCCACCCCTGAGACCAACTGCCTTGGGGGACCTTGGTGAAGTGCCATCACTCTGTTGGGCCCCAGTTTCCTCATCTATATAATGAGAAGCATCTTCAGATACTTCTGAGGTCCTTTCCACCTCAACTCAAAATGGAATTTTATGTTGAGTTTGGTGTCTATATCTCTCTCTCACAGGTTTTTTTTCTATTGAGAGCATTGCCATGCTTCTAGTCATCCCAGATTGCTCATTCTCTCCCTCTTCTTTCACCATATTTATTCAGTAGCCACGTTTTGTCAATTCCTTCTTCTCAGCATCTCTCCGATCTATCCTCTTCTTTCAATTCATGCCACACAACTACCTTAATCCAGGTCTTTACCCTCTCTCGCTTGGTCTACTTATTGCAGAAGCCACCCAAGTGGTTTTCTCTATCCACTCTCTCTACAGCCCGTCTTCATATAGATGCAAAAGGCTCAAAAAGCATTAGTAACCCTCTTGCCCATAGGATAAAATATACCCCCCCACACACACCTTGTTTGTCTTTTAAAGCCCTTTGCCATCTAGTTCTAGCTTAGCTTTCTAGGCCAGTGGCATATTACTGCTACCCCAATACTCTAAATAAGCTCTACCTTACTTTTCTCCTCTATTTTACAAATAAATACTGCTAAAAAGTCATTTGACTTGAGATATAGTAATTTCGGTGACTAAATATATTTAGTCCAACTATATACTAAATATTTATTCCAGCTATATACTAAATATACAAACATATTTAGTCTAACCTTAACCAGGTAAGGGAATCTGGGTAAAAAATAACAATTATAAAGAACATTTACTCCATTACTCTCTCTCATTTACAATTCAATGTACAGTGGAAATCCTCTTATTCAGTATTTTCAAGCCCTTTAATTCTCTCTGCTGACCAAAACCCTACCTCTATTCACTAAAGGTTGTTCAAAAGCCCCAGGAGAGGCTTTTGGTATTGCTATTCTGGTAAAATAAGACATTTAAAAACACTCAAAAAGGGAACAATATTAAAGCCATTCAACAGTTCTTTCCTGCTATTGGCAATAGTAACTTCCCCCCTAATAAAAAGCTTACCTAACCTAAGAAAACCACACTTTAACATTTGTCAGATCTTTGAGTTACTTTACAGTTACTTTATGGTTTATTTACCAATAGGATGCAAATACAAATTGGAAACATACAAAACAACAAATATTTGCTAGGTTAACTCAGCAAGTCTGGATCACAGGGCATTTCCACCATCAGCAAAACAGGCTTTTGGTTTTATAAAGCATACTGATGACTATTTTCTTTGACTTTTTCATGTTATCTGGGTGGGTCCTTGATAAAGGTGAACTTCTCCATATTAACAGGACTTGACATTTGTGAACTCTATCTCTTCATAAATGCCTGACTTAAAATTCCTTTCTTTAAAAATATATCTGTGCACAATGCAGTGAGTTTAGTTGGGGACATGCACAGGTCATTCAGCATGCATGCTTGGCTGTTTCCACAGGTGCCACTATATCTCTTGAACACAACACATCCTGCCCACCCACGAGGAGCTGGCTTTATAAAGAGCCCACTATTCCTCAGGGTCAACAAGGTGAACATGTATTGACTCCCTGTGCAAGGTGTTCCATTTAGAGAGTGCAATGCCAAGGAGTGTGACAAAATATAAGGGAGGAACTCGCCAGGGAAGGTTCAAAGAAACTTTACTTGGTTTTCCATGTAGAGTCTGGAGTGGGAGAGATGATCAATTAAAAAGAGGAATAATAAAATAAGGAAAAAGATTATAGCTTGATATGGAAGTATGAGCAGTGCATGCAGAGTGTGATGCTCCCTCAAGGGAGTCGAATTGGTTGGTTGGTGTGAGTGGTTTACCTACATGACAGGGAACCTGGAATCTGGTTCGTTTCAGTTATCCCATGAGACCTGCTCAATTACGGACTGTCAGGGGAAAAAGCAAAAATAAAACAACAAGAAGCACATAAATCCTAAATGTAACAGTGTTCATAATGATCCACCCTCCACCCATCTGCCCCATAAAAAGCAAGACACTCTTTAAATAACTACCCTGGGCTAACACAGAAATAATTCAAGTTCTGAGCACAATGGGTGAAGAGTGTCTTTGTTTACCTATGTAGACAAGGGGAAGAGGTGTATGGTGTCCCCACAACCCATGCTTTCTCCAAAAGTCATCAATATTAACATATGGAGACACAAGGGATGATACAAGACAGAAGTAGTGATGACAGAAGGCAAAACGATATTAGACAACACATAAGCTTAGATGATATTGGTTTTAGAAGTAGAAAGCGGAACTTTCTATCAGTTCTACTTCTTGGTTCTGGTCTCAAAAATAATTTAATTTATGAGATAGAAACTTGATGCTTATTAAAATTCATGTAGCAAATATACTCAATATGTAATAAGTAACTGCAACTGACAAACTATGGAATTAAATACTGCTCATTTCTGGAGATTAATGGCTATTTCCATTCTGGCTGCTTCCTACTGCCCTTGTAGTTGAATTCTTATGTACTACTGGGGTCTTTAAAATCAAACTCACCTTTGACCTGATATTCCTTAATTGACGGCTAACACTGGATCTGTCTTTCTTCAAAAAGTCAGGATTGCTTTTTGATTTCATGATATCTGAAAAAAAAAAAAAACCAAACAGGCCTATATTAGCCTTTTCTTTCTATAAGTCTTTACCTATAACTTTTAAAAATCGCAAAATATTTCTCAGCATACTGATTATATGTGAGGGTAAGGGAAATGAGCAGTGAAGAGTTAGGGGGCTCAATGATGCTGACTTACATTTCTATGACCATCTTTAGTAACAGTTAAGAATGTTACTTAGAAATTAATTATTCTTTATTCCTCTACAACAACCCTCAGAGGTAAATGGTCTTAGTATTTTATCTCAGTTTTACAAATGGAGAAACTGAGGCTGAGAGGTTAGTAATTAAGTAATGTGACCATGGCCATAAACTTGGCAAGTGGCATATCCAGAACCTGAACCCATATCTTTTGACTCCAAGTATAATATTCTTTGTCACAATAATTCTGTCTTAGAAAATATGCCCCAAAAGCGTTATTGAAAACAAAACAAAAATTGTTCTTGTCTTTCCTCGTACCTGTAAGTGCTAAAAAAAATGCTGATTGGCTGACTGACTGAAATGCCATTCTCCTTTGCAGAAAAGACAAACCAATAATAATTGAGCTGCCTTCTCCCTACCAATTGTTATCATCCCATCTACACCATACTGTATAAATGGAGATTTTGAATATATTGTGTATAGATATATATGTATACATACACTGTTACAAATAAAATTGGTATAAAAGGATATATCAAAAAATTTTGAGGGTTTATTGTAATCCATATTGGTAATTAAGCCATGTTCCTGCTAAGATCTAATTCAAAATCCCACGCCATTACCTCTGCTCACCTGGCTGCTTCATAGCCAACAGAGTGTCCCAATCAAGTTCTGAGACTTTATACCTTTGTCTGCGTAATCACACTTCCTGCCCACCTGTATTACACAAGAGGAATCATGGGAAATGTAGTTTTCAAGTCCTCTAAACATCTACAGGAAGTTTGTACCAGAGACCTCAATATTAAGACAAAGGACCCCAAATTTCCAATATCACATTCCCCCCTGAAGAGCTGAGAGAGACTGGTCTCCTTGAATGCTCTTGTAAACATAACTAACTTTTAAATTACAGAAATTTGGGGATAAAAAGAAAAGAGGACAAAAATAATGAACCAATGATTGCTAGGCACATTGACAAAAGCCAATTAGGGAATTTTGGGAAAACTAAGGGACTTATGGGGGATGAAGTTCAAGCTTCAAAATTTCCATTTATACAATAAAAAGAAACTATTCATCTTTTTTCCCCCAACATAGTTTCAGAAAATCCTGTTACCATAACTTTTACCACCAGTCTTCCCTCATTCTGAATTTTGGTATTCCTAACAACTATTTTTTACAGGACCATGATATGATTTAATATTGATATTCTGTTGTCTGGCCTTGCTTCCATGTTCTGTACATTTCTTTTCAAAATCCATGTCAACTGATAAATTCCTTGTGCATCCAAATCAGACTTTTAAATTATTTTTAAAACCCTTACTTTCCATCTTACAATAAGTACTGTGTATTGGTTCCAAAGAAGAAGAGTAGCAAGGGCTAGGCAATGGGAGTTAAGTGACTTGCACAGGTAGGAAATATCTGGGACCAGATTTGAAAGTTCTGAGCCTTGGAGTGAGAGTGAATGTGACTGGGCAAATTGCTGCGAGCCTTTATGCTGGTTGGGAGAATGGCACAGATGTACACATAAATAAAATGGTTTATTTCACATATTTTTCTGCCTTTCTATTTTTCAGTTCAGTTCAGTGTTTACCTGAATTTGCATGTGTTGAGTTTGTGTAAGATGAGGTCCTCCTACATTTATAGTACTTCTGTTAAACATTACTATGATGTTATGAGACGACACCAAGAACTGTGAAATTGATTTTCCTAGCATTATTCTGACATTTCTTTGTCACATATCCTGATATATGATAACATGGACATAAACTTCAGCTTCCACAAAACCAAAACACATTCATGACTGTATCAGTACTCATGAGAGATAATGTGATCTGTCACGTGTTAATGAGGGCACAAGAACAAAGGAAGCAAGGAAAGCTAAAGGAAACTGACCATATCCCGACACTGTAGTATTTTCAGGAGATTTTTCACCCAGTGCTTCTGTGGCTGCTTTTAGCTGCTCTTTCAACCTGCTAATATCACAGTCTGCCTTGGCCTTCACAATACTTAACTCCGTGTAGATATCTTTGTACTTATCACTAGCATATTTCTTGTCCTGGAAAAAAATGAAAATAAATTTCTAGGTTAACAGGGAAATCAACATATCTCCAGTACAAGAGATGGGTCAAGATTATTGTAAACACATTCAGGATCTTGGACCCAGGCTGTGTGTTCTGTGAGTAGACATTTGACACATAAATCTAAAAGGGAAAAGGATAAGCAGTCATTCACAGAATTGTACCTTCGGGGAAGATCTACCCTTCTTCTAGTACCATCTCTAATGTGCTTCAGAGTACATTAGAGAAAGGACCAGCTTAAATAAAAAGCAGAATCCCTAGTTATCAATGACTTAAAAAAAAGCAAACCTACAGGACACCACCAATTAAAGTTTTTTGTTTTTTTTTAAACCCTCACCTTCCATCTTAGAATCAATACTGTGTACTGGTTCCAAGGCAGAAGAGTGGTAAGGGCTAGGCAATGGGGGTTAAGCGACTTGTCCAGGGTCGCACAACTAGGAAATGTGCCAAGTTGAATTCAAGTCTTTGGGTTTGGCTCTCAGTCCACTGAAAGCAACTTAGCTATTCCCAAATGTTAAGCTAGGAGATTCATTCCCTACTCTATAAATGTTATTTTCCTGTTAGGAAAGCAGTTAGACATTAGACCTCTAATGAATAAAGTAACCAATCTTGCTTTCAGATGACAGAAAGTAAAATATAAATCCTTCTTTCAGTAGAAAGCATTGAACTACAGGTGCATATTGAGGCACACATCAAACATGGCCAATATGATTGGTTTTGCTCAACTATACTTTATTGTTACACAGGAGAACTTCACTGCAGAGGTGGGCCAGAAGTGGGATGTGACAGTGACTGTTAAAAGAAAAAGCCAATATAATCTTTTAAAACCAAAAAAATGCATCTGAATAGCCCACAAAACCATTGGCATTTCCTTTATTTAGTTCCTTTATTTAGTCCCCTGGCATTTTCTGTAAGAATGAAAAACATGACCTGGCCAAATTAATATATGGCACAATGGAGATTCCCTTCATTTTAAAGTGGTGTATTCCATGCTAACTTGAGATGTTGTTTGAAAACCGAAAAGTGGATCTTAAGATACATATGGGATCGCAATGCTGCTGGTGGCAATGACCTAAGAAAGGTCACTTCAGCTGCTCCAACATCTTTCCCTTTACATTCTTCTGTTCATTCAATTCTATTAACCACGTAGATATTCCAACATTACCCTCAGTGCTGTCTGTAGCTCATCCTTGAGAGAGCTGATTTCCTGTTTCAGGTACTGTATTTCTGATTCCTTGACCCGCAATAAGACCTATAATAAAAAGGAAACTAAATGTGATTGCTCAGAAACAAACATGTCAAAGCTATAAATTTAAGTCTGTGGGGGGGGGGGGGGGAGGAAGTAAATATGTATCTAGAGCAGCGATGGGCAACCTTTTGAGCTTGGTGTGTCAAAATTTGCCAAAAAACTGAGTATAACTCGGGTGGTGTGTCACTTCGAGAAAAAACAAACAAACACCATAACTTCATGATATTTATAGATTAAATATAAAAAATGTATAATTCTAATATATAACTATTTAATAAAGCAAAATAGATAAATTAATATAGGTAGAATTGTCATCTATAGTGCACAGAGTGTCTACACTACACTACAACAAATGTTTTATTCTCGGCATGAGGCCCCATATGTCTCTGTATGCAGCCGCATGTGGCCGTGTGCCATTGAAATTGTCTATGTGTGTCAGTGTTGACACACGTGTCATAGGTTTGCCATCACCGCTCTAGTGGGACAAAATGTTTCACTCACTTTCTTTTTTAAATAACCCTTACCTTCTATCTTAGTATCAACTCTAAGACAGAAGAGTGGCAAGAGGTAGGAAATCAGAGGTAAGTGAGTTGCCCAGGATCACACAGCTACAAATGTCTGAGGCCAGATTTGAACCTAGGTCCTCCTGACTCCAAGTCTGGTGCTCTATCTGTTGTGCTACCTAATTGCACTGGTCCACTCATTTTTCCCCCCTCATTTGCTTTTAAGTTTTCTTAATCTCCCATCTTTGAAAAGATCCTTTACATTTCAATTGCCAGCTGCAGTTTGCCCTTTCAGTTTTTAAAGCATGACTTGCTTAGTGTCAGCAAAGAACTCATTTATATATAGTGTATAAACATGTTTTCCTCAAATGGTCCTATGAGGTAGACAGTACAAGGATTCTGATTCCCCAATTTCAGGGGCAGATGCTGCAACTCAAATATACAGTAAGTGTCAAAGGCAGGATTTCAACCCAGGTCTCTTCAAATGTCATAATGATCGTACTTAGCTCTTACCACTTTAGCACAAGTACCTGTTCTATATTGAAAGCCATGGTTTGAGTTTAGACAAACCTAACTAGATTCTTATGCAGGGGATCACTTTATGGGTTTTGAACAACCGTAGCTATCAAGGAGATCCTAAATTGGGTGATTACCGTTTATAGAATCAGCATCTGCAGTTAATGGCAAAGATATAGGTGAAGGAACAAGTCCAACCACTTGATCCTAGTCAAAATTGTTTATACTTTGTACTATGAACAGAAAGTCTGTTCCAATGTCCCCAACTTAGCCAAATCCTCCTTTTCTTTAAGACCTAGCTTCCATTGCCACTTCTTTTCCACTAAAGCCATCTCTGACCTCTCCATCTGGAATAATTTCGTCTTGCTCTGAACTCCGAGAGAATGTAATGTCTCTGTAATTGATTTGTCAACTAATAACATACTACTGCCTTTTGGTACTTCTTCTGTTCCTATGGTGAGCTGTCACTGACATTTTTTAATGCTATTTAATTTTTGAATGTGTAAGCCTTATCTTTCCAGGTAGTTTGTAGTAAGCAACTCAAAGGCAAGGAACAAGTCTGATACATTTGTATTCCTCCTTCTACATTTGTCCTGAATTTACTGATTTGACTTTGAAAAGTACCTCTAATTCATAAGCATCCTTGCCCTGTGTGAGAGGCGAACCAGCAGCCTCTCCACCACCCTCCCCAGTCAGTAGCGTTCGTAACCGAGTGATCTCCGCAGCCAGGCGGTTATTTAACTCCTGAAAGAAGAAAAAGAGAATCAGCAAAACCCACAACAGGTGAAGAGGTAAAACCAAGTGTTTTCCCTTCAATGACTAGAATCAATTTAGGTTGCAAGGGAAAATGAAATCAAGACTCCCAATCTTGTACCACTCTATCCTTTTAATTCTAACTTTTCCCGATCAAAATCCTGTTCTCTCTGCTATTTTTCCTAAAATGACGATGTCCAAAATATGAGTTGTATGGTATAGCCCTGAGAGATGTGGGTGGGAAGATGGGTTGCAACTCACCCTACCCTGTAACAGCCATTTGTAGGTTGACTGTAAGCCAACCACACTTATCTGTTATTTCCCCATTACTTCCTCACTTCCCCCCTCCTAAGCAATGGTGACTCCTATCTTCACCCACCACAGCAACCTCAAAGATGCCATTTGAAAAATTTCCTCTTCTCTGGCATATTCACCCACTGTCACCATAACACCTTATAGCTAGTGCTTTGGGGCAGTGACTGGTGAGTAATAATTTTAATCAGTGCATTGAAAAATGCTTAAAAAAAAGATTTTTTTGGTCTAAGTTTTATCTTGTATATGTGTGCATATATGTATATACACACATTATACATATACTTGAATGAGCAGTTGAGATTATTACCCTACCCAGACCTGGCACTATTGGGTGTGTTCTCCCTTCTTGTCTTCCTACTTTGCCCTGGCACCTGGACTGCCTAACTGCTCACTCAGCTTGGATAAGAGTCACTAATTTATTCCTTCTGGTGAGACAGATGATCATCAGGTTTGCCTGCCTCGGCCTCCTAAGTTCCTCTAGTACTTGCTTCCGTGCCCTTCTAACCATTGGAACTGCCATCTGACCAAAGGTCTGACCTTTTCCAGATCCTTAGACTTTGTGCTGCCCCAATGCAGAACCCCATGATTTCTGGGCCTTTTTATCCATTCTAAGCTAGTCTTTATGTTCTTTCCCCTAGCCAGACTATTGTAAGAGATCCTATAGAGCAGGGAATATACTATTTTTTCTATTTTTTAATTAAGAAAATTACCAACTACATGTAATAAATTTCCAAATAAGTTTTCTTAAGTTATATGATCCAACTTGTCTTCCTTCTTTCCCCCCTTCTAGAGATAGGAAGCAATTCGATCTGGGTTATACGTGTATTATCATGTAAAACATATTTCCATGTTGCTCATTTTTGTAAATGAATAATCGTATAAAACCCAAACCCCCAAACATAAACCCAAATAAACAAATGAAAAATCATATGTTTTCATCTGCAATTTGACTCCAAGAGTTCTTTTTCTGGAGATAGAGAGCATTCTTTGTCATAGGTCCCTCAGAAGTGTCCTGGATCATCGTACTGCTATTTTTCTATTTTTTTAAAATATATTTAGCCCCAGCACTTAACACATAGTAAGCACTTAACAAAAGCTTTCTCATTCATTAATTCTGATTCTGAGCCTTCACTCATGTTGCATTCCTTGCCTATAACATTCTCTTCTAAATTCTAAAACTTATTGCTTTAGGACAAAATGGTGTCCCCACCTCCCACCAAAAAAAACCTCCTGTACTGGCATTTCTCTGATTTGACCTAGTGTAGCACTGATCTTGGTACCTCTCACCCATTCGAGGCAAAATGTTATAACTGTTTCATGTGTCTGTATGTGTAGTATCATAGACTTTCAGAACAAGAGGCTAGTTATCTAGTCCAACTTTCCATTCAAAAGCAGGGACCCCCCCTAATGCAACCTCTCTAAAGATGTTCATGTTATTTCACCCAGGGAGTCTTTTGAGTTCCCAAGGCACAGGGGCTGTCTCATACAATGCGTAATGTAATGGTGCTATGGACATAGTAGGTGCTCAATAAACATTTATTCAGCCATGTAGAGTTTGAAAACAAAAAAGGAAAAAATGGTGTTAGTTTCTGAACTCATATTGTAAATCTCTCTTACGGGATCAACTGTTCAAAGAAAACTGAGATGAAATGAGAAGGATGGGGGCAGTGAACCTAAATGTCAAAGAATCCAAGCTGGACTAATGGAGAGAGGAGGAGTCTAAGGAACAGGAGCAGAAGGAAATATCTCTGTAGGAAACCTTTCAGTTGTGCTTTTGCAATGACCACTTCTTTGGAACCCCTCCTTTCTTGCTTGCTCTCCTCTCCATGGAGAACTTTTGAATTTCTTACCTGATTGTGTGCATTGAGCTCCTGGTTTTCTCTCTGGCACTGGCGAAGGGCCTGCCTCTCCGCCTCCAAAGCCTGAGCCAAGTGAGCATTTTCCAAGCATTTTTGAGAGTACTGTTCTGAAAGGACTTCCAGTTCCCGCTGGACTGATTGCAACTCTTCCCTGAAAATAAACAATGATAAAAGCTGACATTTATAAAAGGCTTTAAGGTTTAAAGAGTGTTTCATGAACAATATCTCATTTGACCCTCACAAGAACTCTGTGAGGCCAATGCTACAGTTATTATTGCCTTCCATTTTATAAAAGAGGAAACAAGCTTAGAAAGGTTAATCACATAGTCACATAGCTAACAAGTGTTTGAGATAGGGCTCATACCAAGGTCTCTCCTGCTTCTAAAGAAGCCCAATAACAACAAAAACAAAAGCCCAGCAGCATGCCATGCTACCTAGGATTGTTTCATCTTATGTAATCCCTATTTAACTTTATAGGGTCTTTCAAATATTTCAAAATTAAAAGTACTCCCCTCTTTAAACCCAATTGGTGCATAATTGAGGCCTTTGATTCTCTATCTTTTGAGGGCAGAGAGCTGCTAATCTTTACATGTCTCACTGAATATGATGAATGTTCGACAAATGTTCGACAACCCCACCCCAAAAGCTCACAACCTCTGTGATTCCACTATGGTGAAGAAGGCCCGGTCCCAGAAGAAAAGAAGACAGCTGTTACATCCACATCCTTGTGCTTACTGGAGCCTTCTCAGTTTCTTTAAGATTTAAATGCATAGCAAGCAGCTTATGCCAAAAGGAAACTCAGGTGGCGATAGAGTCAAAAGCAGTTGTGGGGCCTGGAATGAGGCCAAGTCTGAATTTGGGTGGAAGTCAGGGAAATAAATTAATCTGCCACCAGTACCATGACATTGCAAAAGCCATCCAATCCATAAGCAAACTATCAAACATCCATGTTCAGGAAGCAAAAGACTTTGACATGAAAACATGCCAGTAAGTGTGTTATCTAACAAGAAGGTTTCATTACGTCCTTCATCTTACTTTTTGCCAATGTGTTATCCAGTAGACTTTTTCTCTGATGGTACCACCATTTCTTTAGTGGTAAAATCTTGAATAAAGCTGAATATTCTCATTTAACATATGATATATACCAGGGCTCTTGTAGAGCTAACTAGGTCAAATTTACCAGTTGTGTGGAAACACTTGCCACTGAGGTGGCCCTATAACAGAAAGTCAGTCAGTCAGTCAGTCAGTCTGTCTGCCTGCCTGCCTATTTGTCTGTCTGTCTCATCTTTCAGGCCTCTCCTCTCCTCTGAATGCACACCCACATGCCTAAACAACAAAACACAACACCCAACGTACAGGTACTGTCTCCTCAGAGCCTCAATATCTGAATTGACACTGCTGATCTGTGAGCGATGGGTTTTCTCCAGCTCCCGCTCCATTTCTTCCCGATGAGCATTCTTCATGGCCTCAATTGCTATAAAAAGTGAAAAGAAGCTTATTAATTGGAAGGGAGTGGGGTGACTGTTCTTTGTTTCAAGCTGGTCTGGAAAAGGGTGGTGTTTTTCGTTTGTTTTATCTTTTCAGATTAAACTAGCAACCTTCCTGAGTAACTTATTTTCTCCCAGTTAGTTCATGTGGCAAATAGTAATAAAATGTTGCAAGAGATTTTTAAAAAATGATTGAATTTTCTATGAGTCAGCAAGCAGTCTTGGATTTTCAAATTATAGATCATAGGTTAGCATGGATTCAAATGGCAAAAGGCAGCGCTCTTCAGCTTTACAAAGAAGTGAGAGGCTATCACACCCCTGCTTTATAAGGGGAGGAATGGAGAAAAGGTTTTTTTCCTACACAAATGAGGGGATGCTGTTTCCTTTCTTCTTTCTTTTTTTTTTTAAGTTGGAGGAGAATGGGGCTAATAAGATAATTGTTGGATTCAAACACTGGTTTCTAAACAATGGAATTTTTTTATAAGTGGCTTTTAGGATTGGTGTATTTTCATCCTTAGGACAAAAATGGTAAGTCTTGTTTGGAAATAGTAATTAATTTCAGGCATGACTAATACTATGCTTCAAAAGAAGGGTAAAACCAAAATAAATTTGGTGGCGCTTGCCTGGGACAAAGCATTTCTGAACTTAGAAAAAGTTGGAGTATCTTATGAAGCAAGAGCTCTACCCATCTTTTGTCATGGACATTTTGGGGAATCCTCTTTTGGGGGCCACTTCACTGTGATCAGTTTATACAGGACTTTTCTTTAGGGTTTCACATTCTTGTGTCTGTTCAATTACTGTAAAGTTTAAAGGCATACCAAACGGTCTAAGCCAAATGGGTAATAGCCAAAAGGGTATGGAGCCAAGAGCAGATGCAGAGCCAGGAATGAGGCCGAGTGAGGGTCACTGGAGGCTGAAGGATAAAAGCCACCTGTTGGAGGGCAGCCCAGCTAAGGAAAGCCTCCCGCTAAGACATTACAGTGGATTCCAGAGTGTTGTTGGAAGTAAGTTTAAGCCTCATGGCCCTGCTACCTCACAGCCGCACCAGTCCTGGGCACTCTGGAAAATCTCAAAAGTCTCCTAACACCAGCACTTTTTCCAAGGAAAAAATTAATAGCTTCTCTAGGAACTAACTGAAAATCCCAGGCTCTGAAATAGCATTAGAACTTAGTAAGTGATACTTTATCTAGTCTTAACTAGATCTCATCAAGGTAAAAGGAAGATCCAAGTTACAGCAAG
Organism: Gracilinanus agilis; assembly: GCF_016433145.1. Classification (NCBI taxonomy): domain Eukaryota; kingdom Metazoa; phylum Chordata; class Mammalia; order Didelphimorphia; family Didelphidae; genus Gracilinanus; species Gracilinanus agilis. Next base: position 269,725,598 of record NC_058130.1, on the reverse strand, counting down.
ACTACCTGATATGGTAGCAGCTGTTTCTTCTGCCAACAGGCGATCTTTCTCTTCTCGCAGTTTCTCCAGTTCCCGCTGGTGCTGCCTTTGTAGATCTTCTATCTTCTTCTGATGCGTCTCTTCCATAGCAGCAAACCCTCGTTCACATGTTGCCTACAAAATGCAAAAAGGACTTTGTGCTTCTATTTTTTTTTTTCTCCTTCAGATCTAAGTCAGGGTGCCAGTCTATAAAGCAAGCAATATTCTTCAAGCCAGCCCTCTTGCAGCAGACTCACATCATTCACCAAAATCATGTCCAGTGGCAGAGTACTACTGAAGATGCAGTGATTGAGAGCACATGCATAAACTGGCTGCAGGGAGGAAAAAGGTAGAAGAGCTAGACTGGGCAAAGGAGAGTTGTAGAGGCATTTTCAATTGTCACGCATGCTAAGAGGAGCTTTTCACCTGTCAAAAATTTGAGGAAGGGCTAACTAGGTGGCAAAGTGGATAGAGAGCCAGGTCTGGAGTTGGGAGGACTCAAAGGTGGCCTCAGACACTTCCTGGCTGTGTAACCCTGGCTAAGTCCCTTAACCCTGATTGCTTAGTCCTTGCCCTTCTGTCTTAAGAGTTGTGGCCAGGACAGAAAGTAGCAAGGGTTTAAAAAAAATTTTTTTTAAAGAAAAGCTTTTTCAGTGGAAAAAAAAAGTTTTATTTCTATGTAATCATTTTAAACCTCATCCCTATCAGGTACAAAGCTCATGTGTTTCCTCTTTAAAATAGATTGTAGAGTGGGTAAGAGTTGGGAATAGAGGACAAAAAGAAAGGGTAAGGAAGTTGGCAGATAAATTAAGAAAGTTAATTATATAAGGTTTGGGTTTTAAAGTGAAATCTCAAGGGATTCTGGTGCAAGAAATGGAAAGCAGAATTTGTAAACTGTGTTTAATACTTAAAAAAAAATTCAGTCCAGACTCTATTGCTCAGTCTCATTATTTAATGGAAAACACATTGGACTAGAATCAAGAGTCTTGGATTCTGCTCTCAACTTTGCCCCCAAACTACTTGTGCTGACCTTGGGTTCCATCATCCTGAGCTTTGGTTTCCTCTTATGGAAAATAAAGAAATTGGAGCAGATGATTTCTCAGGTGTTTTACAACTTGAATTTTATGTTTTATGCCCTTTCAAACTCCAGTTTGATACCACATTTCAAATTTTCAAGTAATTTTAAAAGATTACTAGTAATGGAACTTAAATTGCTTACAGAAGTCATTACTGGCATTCTGTATCTACACTCAGTATAAATAAGGTCTTAGTGCCTTTTCAGGCTCAGGAAGGCAAACTGGAGCTAGTCGGTGCCATGATATTTAACCTGATGACTTTTTAATAGATGAAAATTCATTTGGGTGTGGTTCACTATTTTCAAACTGTGAAGGACACAAGTCTTCACCAGGAAATTGTACAACAGTTCCATAATTTCAGGATGGAAATTTCTGCCTGGTCTCCATTTAAATGATGGTATCAGCTCAGTTCTGAAGGTGACATTGGGAGAAAAAATTGACTCTGTGTTTCAATGTACTGACACATTTTCCCTTCTAGATCCTGAATAATCTTTCAGATGCCAGGTTTCTGTTAGGATAGGCAGTAACTTTTTTTAAAAAAGGAAAGACTGACAAAACAAAAATTGACATGGTAGTTGCACACTTGTTGGACTGTAGATTTGAGGTCATCTATCCATGGCAAACTATAAAATATCCTTGGATACTTTTATTTTGGTCCCTAAAGTAATAGTTACACTTGATACAGCTGCAGCAGGCCTTTCTAGAGATAGTCAGATTGCTTAACTGCCAAACTCTTGAGTAAATTCTAGAATCCATTTTAGTATTTCCTCTTGTGTCATGTCCTTTTCTGTACATTTCTTATTGGGCACCATAAAAGTGGCTTTTCCTACTTTTTGTGAATCCTACTTGAGCTTTTGCTGCTTCTTTGCACTTCTTTCCCTTTTCAGAAGATGACCTAGTCATTTCAATTGAAGATTTCTGTAATTGAAATGATCATTCTGAATCAAAGAAGGGCTCAAGGAGAGAGGCATGATCATAAGGACCTCAGAAAAGGGTCTTCTGGAACCTTCCCAGAAGGAAGACGTACCTTCCCAGTGCACAAGCCACCTCTCAACATGATTACTCAATGGAACAACAGACCTAACTAAGCTGTCAAGCATATAATTTTTTTTGCATTCTAAGTATGTCAAAGAGCTTTATAAAAACGATCTGGAAAAGCCAGACACAGAGCTATGATGACAAAACACAAATTAACTTAAGGTCAAAAAGAGATTTTTTTAACTAGACATATCTCAGTCATGAAGACACTTGGCCAATTTGATGTCACCATTATGTGAATAGTATCTGGGTCTGATCCTTTGGCTACTTTTTCATCCTGAAACATTTTTCCCTTTCTGATTTCTTGCTAACTAGTAGCGTGATGTTGCTCAGTATTAGCCCTGTATATGCATTCGTGAATATGTATGTGTGTATACATATACACACATATGTATATCTAGATAGATATTATAAATGGGAGGCAATCAACCTTCACAGGAAGGCTCTCTTAGGTCCCATGAAGAGGAAGCTTAACTCTATTCAGTATATATAAACAAGGAATACTATTTTTCTGACCTCTGCAGAAGTTTAGATGAACAGAAAGCTTTAAGGTAAATGACTCCTTTTAATTTTAAAAGGCTCCAATGATTTATTTCCTCGTTTGCACTGAATATCATAGAGCTACTCCAAATGTAATCAGAGGGATGATTGTAAATATTCCCTGGACCACTGTCCATGAGTATTTTCTCAATCTAGTACAATCTTCTCCATTTCTCAGACTCAATACAGCTATATGCTTGTGTTTTGCATGGAGCAGGGTTGTACTTCAGGTCAGTCTTCCTTACAAGTGAAGCTGATGATTTCTATCTGCATTCTCAGAGTGGGAGTGATGAAACAGATCCAATCTGGATCCTGGCTACAGAGTCTAGCAGGAGAGATTGTCAGGGTCTGCCAGGAGCAAAAAAGGCTCCTGGGTATTCGACTAAGAGTGCTGTTGGGGCAACTGTGCCATAAAGGAAAGAGACTGGTCTTTTTAAAGTTTTAAAGCTTTTAAATACAGAAAGCAACACATTCTGGGGAGCTCACTTGGGGACTATGTTCCTAGGAAATTGGAATTCTGTGGCCTCTAGAGAAAAGGAAGTTAAAGGCAGACAAAGATTTCAGATCAATGTTTTGATTACTTCAGAGAAGGCCATTATATAAGTTATTTGGGCTGGTCAATGTATCTGGTTAGAACACAGCAGAGGCCAATTCCCTTTAAAAATAGGAAGAATGAGTCGTTCCCTGGCTACAAGTTGAACTCTAAACCCTGAGCAGCCACTTGCAAATTACGTTCCCTGCTAACTAGAGGAACTGGGTGGGAGAGTGTGGATGGTTTGGTATAAGCCACCACCATTACAGGCATAAATCAAAGGACATAACTACTATGTACTATTATTACCTTTGCATGCAAAGGATGGTGCATTGACTTAAATCATCATCATGAAGGCAAGGAGAGGAAAAGGTTATTTTTCGGAGTTGATAGAAAAAGGAAATAGGTAACTTAAACCCATGTGGGGCAAGAAAAGACATGTTCTCACGAAGGAAACCTCCAGTCCAATCAAGCATGGAATTAAGGTACTACTAACCGTACACTGTTTGTCTTGCAAAAAATCTTATTTCAGTGAAAACCCCCATAAAATTCGTTTAGAATTATCAATCATAAAACAGATCTTTGAATTACCCTTTAGCATAGGTAGCCTTAATTCATAAACCTTAATTCTAAAAAGATCTCAAAAATAGGGGTCTAGACTGAGGTCAGCTCTTTTATCAAGCCAGAGGGTGGGAAGGGAGTTTAGAGAAAGGAAAAGAGAGGAAAAGCAAACTCTAAAATGCCAAACTGCTTTCTTAGGGAAGTCATGAAAGGAGCATCTCAAGCAGAAGGGAAAACATTATGCAATGTTCGTGTCTGATAAAACAATAGGAAAAAGCCACTGAGATGTACTTTCACCATTGGCCGTTCTTCTCTGGGAAAAGCAGCTCCCCAACCCACCCTGAGAAAAATGACCAAAAGCTTTCCTCTTAGGGAATCAATCCAAAGAGAAGCTATTTTTCTCTTATCCTTTTGCTAAAGATCAAACAGAAAGACCATTAACCAGAAGCCCTGAGCAATGCAAGGAGATTGCGTCATGGCAAACAAATAACACTTGTAGCTAGCAAGATTGAAAATGTATCCATTTTTTTCAAGGCATTTAACTTAGAATCAAGCCATCACTTAATTCCAACCTAAAAGCCAAAATGTATCAGGAAAATTCTTCCCCTAGCAAACAGGAACATTGCATTATTTAAAAGGGAAACATTCTCCCCAATAAATATTTTGTAAATTAAATGATGCTTCCAAAACCTTAAGATTCTCAAAGTCTTTTTGGTATTTTTCCCTCAGAGTTGAGGCATTTCCTTCCAGGTCTTTATGTTCCAGTTCTTCTCTCATGGCATTCATCTTGGCCTCCAGCTCTCGGATGCGTTCTCTCAGCCCGGTCATAGAATCTGGCTCACCCTCTGTCACTAGCATTGCACCATCTAGTTGGTCTGTGGGCCACATGTGATGTATGCTCTGGGGTTCTGTGGAAGACGGTACTTCTGGGTTCTGCCTTTGGTAATGGTTAAGCGTTTCTTGTAAACACTGCAAGTTCTGAGTATAGTGTTCCTGCAAGGTCCGAAGCTCTTCTTCATGAATCATCTGCAATTCTTTTATCTTCAGCTGAAATTTGTCCTCGAGGGTCTGCATTTGCTCCACATGAAACCTTTCCATATCCTGCTTATCTTTAACTGATGCATCTAGTTGGCTTAGGACCCTGGTTCTCTCAGCCTGCAAAGTATTCTTGGTGCTGTTTAACTGTTCCACCACACTTCGGATTTCCTCTTCGTATCTATCCTGCAGAGCAAAGATGCTTTCGCTGTGTTTACTTTCCACTTCTTCCAAGCACCGCTGCTGACAATCTAGCTGAGCAACTTTTGCTTTCAGCTCATCATTTTCCCTTTCAATAATGGAAATCACTTCCAGGTACTCACTTTTCTGCTTGTGAAGAAGTTCCTCATATTCCATCCGAAGGGCAACAATGGCCTGTGTTGGTTCATGGTAGGAGGCATCCGTGCTGTTCTTCCAGGACTCTTTATAAAACCTGAGCTCTCTTTCATACTCTAGCCTCATTTTGCAGACTGAGTAACAAACCTGAGCCTGAATGATTGCATCTTGAACTAATAAAGAAGAATAATGGCCAAGGTGACTTAAGCAACTGAAATATGAAAGGCTCTGTGAAGCCTTGAGAAGCTGCTGACAGTCACTCATGGACTCCACAGGAGGAAGCGATAGGAGAGCAGAAGCTATTTCCTCTAAGACACGAGCTCTGTCCTTCAGCTGCTGGGCAATCTGCTCATGAAGGGCTGAGCTGCTCTGATCCAGCAAGTCGGGGCACTCCTGTGATCCACCCGAGTCTGGACATGGCAGCATCTCTGACGAGCTCCAGTCCCCAGCTACTGGCAGCTCTCCCGTAACACTGTCGGGAAAACCGAAGGTGTCTGAAATCTGTTGCATTACCCTTTCGAAATCGGGAGTCCTGTAGGCTTTCAGGATTTCACCTAGCACACACTTATGCTGTCGAAGTGCAATTCTCGTCCTGTTGAGGTTGTCTTCAATACTCTCTAACTTTTGGTAAAATGACTCCCTCATTGACTGCGCCGTCAAGCCAAGCTCTGCCCTAATCAATGTGGTATCTGCTACTGCTGTGATGAGGTCTTGTGGAAAACTGAAATGGTTGGCTTCTGATTTATTTGCTTCCCCTTCCCTGTGTGGTTCTAGATGCTTACTTAGCTCCTCTACCTGGTTCCAAAACTCACCTTCCAGTAATAGTTTTTTAGACAAGGTATCTGCTAAAGTCGCAGCTGTGTTAACCACGTGTGTGGGTTCCATTGCCACCTTTGCTGTCAGATAAATCTCTTGGAGAATATGGGAAATATCAGAATTTGCATTTTTTAAGGACTCGGCTATCTGATTTATTAAGGAAGCTTCGAAAGCTATTCTCTGAGAAAGTAACCTCAACTGCTCTTGTTCCGTCAGTTCAAGGACCTGGGGTTGTACCTGTAAAGTTGATTTACCTTCATTGAATGAAGTGCCTTCTCCAAGATGAGCTGGACTTGTGTCCTTTGCAGAGGATGGCAAATGATGTAAAACCTGAATTGCATTTGATAAAGTGGTCTCCAGGCTGGCCAAAGTGGCCATACACAAATCTTGTTCTTGTTCTTTTTCAGCCTTTGGCAAAGATCTTAGCTGTTCCCTGCATTTCTCTAAACAGGTTAGAGCCTGACTGTTTTTTATTTGGAAGTCCCCCAGCTCACCAACATGGTTTTCTACCATCTTTAGCTTTTCTTGCCTTTCATTTTCTAGCTGGGAAACCAAGGCACCAACTTGGGACAAACTAGCTTGTAACTGTTCGTGAAGCTGTGATTCTGTACCAGCCCACTGGTGGTGAAGGGCAATTAACGTCTCTTGATTTTGGCCTTGTTGACTCTCCAGTTTCATAGTCACATCTTTGAGCTTTTCTTCAGTGATATAAAGCTTGGTTTCTAAGGAATGTATAATGGAAAGATAAGTTTCAGGGTCACTGACTCCAGATGAGATACAGCTAGTCACAGGCTCTGATGACATGCTCTCCTCTGAGAGTGACCGATCCTGGCTGGTATCTGAAGATGTGCTACTTGTCCAGTTCTTCTCTGACCCTTCTGGATGAATGTATTTTTGGCACTGGATGCTAGAAAAGCGAATTCTCTGCCTTTTAGCCCCTGGGGCTCCTCCATCAGTTTTCCCAATGTTTTTCTGATACCCCTGTTGGTCTTGAGGCTCTGTTGGCTTGAGTGGGGCTATGACGTCTTCCGGGCCTCGCTCAGAGGGCTCACCACATGCTTCCCTCTGACCAGCTTCTTCATTTTGCAGGGGTGGATGGTAAGGACCCAGCAGTGCTCCTGGAGCTTGTACATGTGGCCCCAGATCGGCAGGGCTGTCCTCTTGCAAGTCCGGTCTAGCACACGGCTCTTCCGGGTCCTTGCTGCTGCTGTCTGTAGCCTTTCTTAACAGCTCCTCCTTTGCACGGAAGAGCTTCATTTCTGTTTCTTCCAGGCTGCCCCCCAAAGCAGCCATTTTCACCAGAGCCTCATGGAGGTCCTGGTCTTTCTTTTCCAGAATTTTCTCATGCATTTCCTTGATATGTTGTAGTTCATCTTCCTTTTCTTTCAGGACCGTGTGCACACCCTGGAACTGAGCCAACACTTTCTGATAAGAGTGCTCCAGGGTCTGATAATCCACCTCCCAGGACTTGAGTTTTTCTTGTAGTTTAGCCACTTTGTTGTCAGACTCTGCAACCTGATTCATCAGCTCTGAGAACCGTTGCTTAATTTCGTCTCGTTCCTCCTGAAGAGTCTGGATGTGTTCGGCGAGCTTCTGGATGCTGGCCTCCTTCATCTCCAGCTGCTCCTCCAACTGATGAACGATCTCACTGCCTTCAAATTTTGCACTTAGCTTCTCCTTTTGAAGGATTTCCATCTGCTGCTCATGGTCTTGGAGCTGGTCCTCATACTCACAGGCCTTATCCTCAACCTCCTTCAGGTTCTGCAGCAAAGCCTGTTTTTCCTTCTCACAGCTTTCCAAGAGAAGCTCATAATTCTTCTGTAGCTTCTCCTCCATGAGTGCCTGAGCCTGTTCCCTAGCCCCGAGCTGCTGGCTGAGGTCGGCGATTCTGTCCTGGAGCCTCTGCACCTCCTTCTGATGGTCGCGGTGTAAGGCCTGCTGCATTTCTAGATCCCTCAGTTCTTGCGTCTTCTCAAGGAGCAGGGCTTCTGCACTTCGGAGCTGCTGCTCGCTTACCCTCAGCTGGAAACTTAGGGTGTTTTCACTTTGCTGCCACTCTTCCAGCTGCTCGGTGACTTTTTCCTTTTCCATCTTTAAATCACTCTTGAGCTTGGCCAGAGTCTGCTCTTTGATAGACAGCTCTGCGGCGGCATTGCTCAGTCTTGCCTGCAACCTTTGGATTTCAGCCTCGTGGTGCCGGATGATGTCCTTTGCCTCCCCGTAACTACGTTTCAGGGACTGAATTTGATGATTGATCAACTCCTGGCGCTGGCATTGGGTTTCAAGCTCATTTTGGAGATCTTGATTGACTTTATGGAGCCTCTGCCAGGCACCGGATGGTGAGGTGGCCACCTCAGTCTTAAAAAAATTGATCAAATATTAAATTAGTAACACTCTTGGTGTTCAATTCTGAGTGTCACACCTCTGGTCAGGATGGACCATAGAAAAGTTCCTTGGGTTGGCCCATCTTGGAAGGCTTTTGTCCTCTGCATATTTTTTTATTTTTTTAAAAGCAACAAATCATCTTAGTTTTTTTTTTTTTTTAAGCAACTGCTTCCAGGTAAACAGAAAACATGGACAATAACATCAAACAGCGCTAATATATAACAGAGTCTAAGAGAAATAAACCAAACCAAACTGAAAAATGGAACACACCAATAAGTAAAACGAAGACAAAAACAACAAGAGAAAGGTCGGAAGTGAGGACACGAGGGAGAGGGGAGAAATCTGCAATTTTTTGTTTGTTTGTTTTGCAAAACAAAAAGTGTACAGTTCTGGATAGCAAATCCTGAAAGAAAAAAAAATCAGTGAAGTGACGTGCAAGTAAATGACATCACTTCCTGTCAAATACAAGAAGGGAAGATGGCTGCTTGGAATGACATTTCTGTAGGCTGCTCATTTCTTTATGAAATGTTACTAAATCCTATAACATGGAGGATTTAATCTTAACCTATAAGCAGACAAATGGAGGGGGATGGGAATCATAAGGGGAAAAAATGACCAACAAAACAAACAAACCTTTGTAGAAATCAAAACGAGAAAGTGAGGCATGCAAAGAGGAAAAAAATGAACAAATGAAAGGCATGCAAAAGTAGACAGAACTAATATTTCCCAAAAATTAAAAAACAAAACAAAAAAAAAAACAAAGATGAAAAAAGCAGCCCAGCCTAAAAATTTGGCCTGCCTGTGGTACTGTTTTCTGGTAAGGAAAGCCCACAGATGTGACACTCAGTTATGTTTAGTTAGAATCCATGCTTAAAACCAAAACCATGCAAGACTGCCCTCCCAGCATGTTAGCAGAGAGCCCACCCAGAAAGGACGTTGAACAACCCTTATGATATCTGAATGATAAAGTGTGCTTGTTCATTTCCGCCTCCTGTTAGTGTTTGAAAAGTCTCCAAGCACTGGGTAAATTATGAGAAGTAATAGCAGTAAATCAAAGGAAAAGTTAGTACCCAATGACTGAAACTAGGGGCTTCAGTGAAAGGCTTATGCAATCATCCAGGTTAGCCATAAAGAGTATTTATCAAGTAAGCAAATGTGCAAAATCTGTTGTTAATCTGTAGACATTCCAATCAGCTAATGAGTAGTGATCCCATACATTTAAATGGTTCAGTTTAGAACCCAAACTGTTAGGGGTTTTAAATAGGCCATAGAAGAGCAGTTTTACTGATTTTCAGTATCATTTCTATGGGATGGAGAGACCGAAAATCATGACTATTTCTACGTTCGAGTTTAACCTGGGCTCAAAATTAAAGATTTAAGGGAGATGGAAAGATAAAGGCATTTTATCACATCAAAGGGCTACAAACAGCATGGAAGAATGTCCCAAAGGGCCATTATTAGTCCATAAACTCAAACTAGTCAAGTCAGAAGAAGAAGGAAGGAAGGAAGGAAGGAAGGAAGAAAAAAGAGAAAGAGAGGTAGAGAAAGACAGAGAGAAAAGGAGAGAGGGAGAAGAGAAAAAAAAATGATACTGAAAGAAAAGAGGAGAGAGAAGAAAAGCCAAGGGAAGAAATGTGTGCCGGAAAGAGGGAAGAATAGTGTCACTAGACCCACATCCCAGGTTGATTCATTTTCTGGTTTGATCGTCCCTGGGGGAAAAAAAAAGGGTCTTGATTCTTAGACCAGACTGGAATCTGGTCGTATAGAATCTCTTAAAGACATACTCTACTTAAAAAGGTCTTTGGTTGGGATTTAGAACTAATTTTTACTCTACAGAGATTATGGCTGTGCTTGAATCTATAATTCTAGGGCTAAAAGGCAAAGTCAGGAAGATCTACCCTATGAAAAGCAGTCGCCAGAGTCCACAGAGAGAAGTCACAGCTGGCAACAGTGAAAAACTAAATTGAAAGAAACATCTGGTTTTTGTCAACAAACAGTTATGACTGTGTTGTTCTTGTGGGGAAGGAGAAGAGATAGTGAGGCAGGGTCATGTAGGGTGGGGGTGGAGGGAACCAAAAACCCCACTTGGTATCACAAAAATCTTATTTGTCCCTCTCAAAGGCGGGCCATCACCCTAGCTGTTCTGACCCAGAAGATTGGGGGCAGCCAGAAAGGTTTCTAAGAAAAAGCATTCAAACTCCTCTCCCCTCTAGAGGAAATGTGAGGGTCCCCAAGCCATATACATATAATATTTTTTTCCCCCTTAAGTTCTATCTCAGTTGCCAATTGACCTCATTGTGAAAAGACTAATCTTTATGGTTCACATGCAGTCATCTTTCCTTGTCTGGAAAGGGTATCCGGGGAACACAGAGAACTTCTTTATAGAGCTTTGAAGAGTTTATGTTAATTTAGCATTATTGACAGTTTCTAAAGTACTTTCCAAACCTGGTCACAAAGCTGGAAGAAGTAGTGAAACACAGTAGATGACACATTAAGGATTAAGAATATTGGATTTGGGGGCAGCTCAGTGGATTAAGAGCTAGATCTACAGACCAGAGGTCCTAGGTTCAAATCTGGCCTTAGACATGTCCTAGCTATGTGACCCTGGGCAAGTCACTTAACTCCCACTGCCTAGCCCTTACCACTTTTATGCCTAGGAAATAATGCAAATTATTGATTCTAAGATGGAAGGTAAAGATGTAAAGGGAAAAAGAAAGAACACTGAACTCAATTGATTCAATAGAATTTAATTCGAATAAATATAAATTGATTTAGTTAATTTTAAAATGTAAGTTATTGTAATTAGAATCAGAGATTCAACCGCAAAAGTACAAGATGAAGAAGGTGTGTTTGAATGGTATTTTATCTGAAAAAGTTCTAAGGGTTTGAGCTTAATATGCTTCCCTATATGATACGGTAGGCAAGAAAGTTAATATAGTCTTAGAGATATAACAGCCAGGACAAAAGGAAGTGATAGTCCCAGTGTACTCTTTCTTGGGCAGATTACATCTGGCTAATTTTGTTCAGTTGTGGACATTATGTTTTTGAAATAATGTTGATAAACTGGAAAACATTCTGAACCAAGAAGGATCCAAGATATCCTTGATACCATGCCATAGGGACCAGCTGAGAGAACTGGGAAAATTTTGCCTTTAGGAGAGGACATTGGGGAGGAAGGGTTACATCAAAGTTGAGGAAGATGTCACATGGAAGTGGGATTAAACTTGCTTAGCTGGGGCAAGCAAGGTAGCTCAGTGTTCAAATCTGGTCTCAGATAGTTCCTAGCTATGTGACTTGGGCAAGTCACTTAACCCTCATTGCCTAGCTCTTACCACTCTTCTGTCTTGGAACTGGCACTTCATTTTGATTCTAAGACAGAAGGTAAGGGTGCTAAAAAAATTTTTTTTAACGTATTTAGCCCTTAAAGACAAAATTAAGAGTAATTAGTGGATGTAAAAAGCCTAAATTTAAGTTCTTCTGCCTTGGGACCAATACTTAGTATTGATTCTAAGACAGAAGGTAAGGGTTAAAAAATAATCATAAAAGATTACATATAGGTTAAAAGTCTGTAGAACTGAGCTTCTAGTCCTGCCTATTTTCCTATATAGTCACTATTCACATGACTATAAGAAAGTCATTTTACTGCTCAGTCTCAGTTTCCTTATCTATAAAATGGGAATAACATCTCACCTAACCCCCTTTAAAGGACACCCTTTAAGGTTATCATAAAAATAAATAAGGTGATGTTTGTAAAAAACATTTTGAGAAAGTAAGAAAAAATATTTTATTAACATCCTCTATTCTCACAGTTGACTGTAAATTCCTTGAAGGTAGAGACCAGTTTTTTGTTTTGTCCTTGTATCTTCAGCATATTCTAAGTGCCTTGAACATAGCAGGCAATTTATTAAGCCTATTAGACTGAAACATAGCAAATATTCATTGAGTACTTTGAGAGTCAAAAGGAAAGAGAATAATTGTTTTTCAAAATATATTCCTTCCTCTCTAGCCTTTCCCCACCAATTTTTTTTTTAAACCCTTGTACTTCGGTGTATTTTCTCATAGGTGGAAGACTGGTAAGGGTGGGCAATGGGGGTCAAGTGACTTGCCCAGGGTCACACAGCTGGGAAGTGGCTGAGGCCAGATTTGAACCTAGGACCTCCTGTCTCTAGGCCTGACTCTCACTCCACTGAGCTACCCAGCTGCCCCTCCCCGCCAATTTTTAAAATATTCTTAAATACTAAAATTTTGGGCAAATTCCTTGAATATAGAGCAGTGATTCCCAAAGTGGGCGCCACCCTGGTGGGTGCTGCAGCGATCCAGGGAGACGGTGATGGCCACAGGTGCATTTGGGATTTCGAATGTTTTAACTTTTTTTGTATTACATTCTATTCTGAGTTCAATAAATAGTTTCATAATTTCAAAGTTCAATGTTTCTAATTTACACCTTTCTTTACTATATTTTAAGAAAAAGGTAGAAACATTAATACATATATATTTCCTATTAATTGCTATTAAAATTAAAAAAAAATTAATTTCCAGGGGTGCTAAGTAATATTTTTTCTGGAAAGGGGGCGGTAGGCCAAAAAAGTTTGGGAACCACTGGTATAGTGTCATGGCTTTACCTCAGACTATGACTGATTAAAAATCCCCAACCCACATGTGAGGAAGGCCTGAAGAAATAAATGAGGCCACAGTTTAGAGGTCAGGTTTTGCACGTTTCTAATGGACCTGGACACAAATGATATGCACCTTTACACTGAAGCCCAATGAGCATAAGATCATTAGGAAAGAGCAGATCCCCTTCTACTCTCCTACCTGCAACACGTAGCCCTCCCTGGCACTCTGCTCCCGACCCAAAGCCACCTTTAGCTGATCCTGCAAAAGTCGGTTCTGTTCTAAGAGATCGGAGGCTTCTTTCTGGCTCTGCTCCAACTGTTGGGAAGAAGAAAAGAATCCATGATAGCAGGAGAGAGGGGAACAAAACAAAACAGGGCAATAAGCACAAGAAAAAACCAACAAATATATTTTTGGATTCATCTGTAGCAAAGATAAACCAAGTGTTTGTTAGAATTTACAAATTTTAGTAAATACACCTGACTGTTCCTTTGATCACATCATTTAAGGAATAAATGAGCCAGATGGATTGATACCAACCATGAGCATCTGCTGTGTTTCGAACTCCATGGGCTAAAAGGAACATTATCTACCCCCACTCGCCTTCTCTTCTAGTCTGGGATCTGACATAAACCATTTATCTGACAGTCTGAAATGTGGAGGCCCATGTATGAGGCGAAATGTTCAACACTAGGGAGTTGATCCCAGTTGGGCCAAGAAAAAAACAAGCATTATACCCATATTGAAAATAAAAGGGGAGGGGAGGCTAAGTGATTCAGTAGATAAGAGAGCCAGGCCTAGAGACGGGAGGTGCTGGGTTCAATTTTTTTCCCCTAGCTGTGTGACCCTGGATAAATCACTTAGCCCCAATTGCCCAGCCCTGAACACTCTTCTGCCTTGGTACCAACACTTAGTATTGATTCTAGGATGGAAGATAAGGATTTAAGAAAAAAAAAGAAAGAAAAGGTGAGATGCCCACTTCTGCATATTTATAAAACAACCGTTTCTCCTTTTGTTTAAATAAGTGTGATTTAATCAATATAGGGAACATCCAGAGATGCCCACTCTCAATGGAGAGAGGTACTTTCTCTGTAACTTAGGGCCTGGGGCACTAAAGAAGGGGGAGGATTTATCTAGGGTCACACAATCAGCAAGCTCAGGGATAAAATTTGAACCCAAGTCTTCCTGACTCCAGCCTTAAACTCTCTATCCACTATTCCTCTTACTAAGACAAAAAGAAATGTGATCCATTTATGAGGAAAAGTCAAAATAATCCATCACTCAGAATATGATTTGGCCTCATCATTGCTCAGAGGTGAAGTATTTTGTGACTATTGTGCTTAATATACAACCTGCATAATATGCTAAACTGTATGTGGTTTTATATATGATCCTCTTAGTATATTGAACTATTTGGGTTCACTGACTATTAAATTTACAATAAAAAGTGAATTAAATTGTACAATGATCAACTGTGGAAGACTTAGCTACTCTCAGCAATACAATGATCTGGTACAATTCTTTTTTTTTTTTTTTAAAACCTTTACCTTCCATTTTGGAGTCAATACTGCGTATTGGCTCTAAGGCAGAAGAGTGGTAAGGGTAAGCAATGGGGGTCAAGTGACTTGCCCAGGGTCACACAGCTGGGAAGTGTCTGAGGCCAGATTTGAACCTAGGACCTCCTGTCTCTAGGCCTGGCTCTCAATCCACTGAGCTACCCAGCTGCCTCCTAGGACAGTTTGGAAGGACTGATGACAAAGAATGCTATCTGTTTCCAGAGAAAGAAGTGTTGGAGTCAGAATGTAGATCAAAGCATACGATTTTTCACTTAAGTCCTTCAACTTTTTAGGAAATTCAAAAGGAAACTCCCTTAAGAAGGTATTTTACTAGATTAGTACATAGAATCATTTGCTTCCCATCTTGGAGAAACGCAACTTTTAGTAGATGCTACAAGATGGAATGAAAATGGTTTTCCAAACCAAAGAAAAATAAATTACACCCACACTGATAAATGATGAGGGAAATTAACTGCTGTGTGTCACATGCCCCCGCAGAACTTCTTTTCTAGGACATGCAGTATGAGATGTTCTCTTAGAACAAAAGGGGAAACATTATCCCAGTATTCATACTATGAAAAAAAATCTAGAGAGAGACCCTTTGGGAGCAGCTGGGTGACTCAATGGATTGAGACCCAGTCTTAGAGACAAGAGGTTCAAATGTGGCCTCCGATATTTTCCAACTGTGTGTCCCTGGGCGAGTCACTTAACCCCCATCGCCTAGGGTTTAAAAAATAAGCGAGACCTTTCCCTCTCAATCACCACCACAAAGATTACCTCTTTCTCCAACAAGGAGGTTAGCTCCTGTGTTGGAAGCCTGTCGCTGCTATCTTCTGACGACAGGTGCAGAGGAGCAATGGGCACTTGTTTCTCCTCACGAAGGGGTGTAGTTTCCACCTGATGCCATCGTTGCTCAATCTCCACATGGACGTTCTGTGGCTTCATCTCTGTGGCCACTGGTAACACCGGACTCCTGTCCACCTCCATCCGTAAGATAGTGTCATCCGCACTTGGCCCATCCACAGAATCAATCATCTCAAAGCGTTTACGTCGCTCTTCTCTCCGTCGCGCACGTTCCTTTTCTAGGTCCGTTAGGTCCATTTCTGAACTCCCAGGTTCTCGTGTCTTAGAGGAATCTGTGGCATTGGCCCTTTCTTGAGCCAGGGCTTGCTGGATTGGGCGAAACTCAGCCCAGTCAAAGGTTTTAGAACGTCCCTCTCTCCTCCTTTCCCGGGCACGACTCCTTTTTTGCTCAGGATCCAATTCAACTTGGTCCACGTCCTGTTTCTCACTTGGCTTTGGGCAGGTCTCAAAGGAAGAGTTGGCTTTGTTCTTCTCTTCCGGCAAGGAGCTATTTGAAACAGGACACAAAATATATGCCATTCACAGCTCTCTCAGAGGCCACCTGTCCTCGCCACTACTCATGCTCTAGATGCTAAAGTTAAAGATATTGCTATAATTACGTAAGTGGCAAACAAAATCTCTCAACTTAAAAAGCTTTGGCTATTTCTTATTCTTACTACAGTTCAAGATGTAAATTTAGGTTAGAAAGTAAGACTTTAAAATTCCTGTTTTCAGCAATTGTCAGTTCCTTCAAGATCACCCAAACCTGATGCTGGCTGTGGAAAAAAAGAGGTAGAAGTTGACCTATGTCATCCCTTGCTATTCAGAAATAGACCAAAAACCAAAAAGTGTCCCTACACTGAAACATGTTAGCAAATAACCAAGTGCAGTTTCTAACATGTAGACTTTCTTTCTTTCCTTTGTTTAAACTCTTACCTTCTGATAAGAAGAGTATCAGCTCCAAGGCAGAAGAGTGAGTGGCAAGGACTAGGCAGTGGGGGTTAAGTAACTTGCCCAGGATCACACACTTAAGTGACTTGTCCACTGGTCACACACACAGAGCAAGTCATTTAACCGCCATTGCCTAGCCGATTTTCTGCCTTGGAACCAACACACACTATTAATGCTAAGGTGGAAGGTAAGGGTTTTTAAAAATGCAGTTTTGTTTAAAGTGATGTTATACAAGAGAAAACAAGATAAAGTGGCAGGATAGAGGATAGAGAAAAAAGAAAATTTACCCACTTTTAAGGATTCTTGAATTCCACATATAAACAAGGAGAAAAAGTTAAGTTATAGAGATGAAACAATTTTGTTACTATTCTACCCAAAAGTCCCATGGCTGGCTGGTGGGGTAGTGAATTGAAAAAAACGGAAATGTCTAATTATATGGTTTTTTCTTTTTAAAGAGGTGAAACAAAGATTGGTTTTTATTGTAATGGACACTTAATCACATATTTTCTCCAAGTGACACCAGAATGGCCATGGGAATATGGTCATTAGTGTATCCTGGGTTCAGGAAAGGTCAAAGAATATCCACATGCAATAATATTTTTAGCAGCTGGCATTGCAGACTTTTGCTGTCCCTTCAGAATGACTCTTTGAAGAAGCCTATTTTAGAACTTTCCTGAAATCAAGTTGGAATCAGGAGGAAAATACAAAAAGGGAACCCTAAGACACAGGCGATTTTCTTGACTACAGAAAGCCCATAGGAAGATGAATTAATTTCTAGAAATCCCCATGATTTTAGTCTACTTGGGATAAGTCCCAATCAGTATTTCACTCTACTTGGTCATGGAATACTAATTGGGAAAGCCCTAGAAAAATGACATGTACCCACAAAGAGAGGCTCTAGGGCCAGATGACACCATCGAGTCCCACCAAGGCAAGAAAAGTAGAAGCTATGAAAAGATGATCAATGAGTCCCTAAAATTTCTTACAGAAATTCTGTCATAATTATGTCCACAGAGAACATTCTGCTATCAGAACAAGTAAACAGCAAAGAAAAAATGTTGAAGTTCCTAAGTTAAAAGGGAAAAATTAAGATATTAAACTTGTAGATTAAATGACTAATAAAGGCCTTTAAATAGAACTCATGCATACCAACCTTATATTATTCAAAATTAGCCCAGCAATAAAGTTAACTCAGAAGAATACAACTAGAATAATATTACCCTGTAGGGGGAGACAAAAGACATGTGGTCCTTCCTTTTTAAAAGCCCCTCAAATGGCAAAGCTGCCCCAAGTTAGCCATATCCTTTTGGCTATATACACACCCTTTGCATCTCTCTAATTACTTACCTAAGTTTATGTGGACATACTGAGCAGATGGGGATAAAATCCTTTGCTAAAAAAAAAAAAATTCCCCAATAATGCTAATTTCGATTGGTTTTCCCAGTGTCCTACATATTCTGATAGCCACTGATCCTCAGGCTCCACCCTTTCTAATCCATCCCCCAGATGATTTCTAAACCACAACTTTGAGGAAACCATTTCCCTGCTCGAGAACATCTAAGGGCTCACTAAATGCTACCAACTCAAGACCAAACTTCTCAGTATCCCATCAGACTAGGAAAATGATGTTGCACTTTCAATCTACCTCATCCATATATATAGGATTCCTGTAGGATCCTACTCCATCCCCGCTGGATTATGTTGGCAATCATGATAGAGAAGACAAACTAATTGCTTCCTTACAGATGGCTTAATAAATGCTTGTTGACTGAATGCTTGAACATTGATGAGAATGGCAAGATCCTGCTGGTGCTAAGCAATAATAAATAAAGGTGTTATCTTTATAAAACCTTTTTTCTAACAACTAGCTTCTCAGAGATCCATGTCTACTTCAGAATCCAATGCACTGTGCCATGAAACCAAAAAATTAACCAGGGCAGACCAAGAGATTACACAGAAAAATAAAATATGCCCTTATTGATCTAATGTTTTATACCCAATACACTTCATCTTTTTCAGGTTGATTAAATTTTTTTAAAAAAGAAACCTTATCTCCTATTTTAGAATCAATACCAAGTATCGCTTACAAGGCAGAAGAAGGGTAAGGGCTAGGTAATTGGGGTTGAGTGACTTGCCTAGGGTCACAAAGGTAGGAGATGTCTTGAGACCATATTTGAACCCAGGACCTCCCATCTTCAGGTCTGGCTTTATACACTGAACCACCAAGCTACAAGCCTAATGATATAGACTAGTGCTTTAGAAAATGAGTAGCTGCCTTAAAAAACAAAAAACCACCATCACATTTTCCTGCTCTGGGCCTTCCAGATCTGAAGGTTTTTTGATTGGATAAGAGAAGAAGTTAGAATGGATGATAAGGGACTTTTCTTTGTGGGAGATAAGATAAGAAGGAAAATGCCATCAACATGGAGACTAGTTATGTGTCTACTTCAAAACTGTAGGTTCACAGACCATATATTCCAAATTTGAATTCTTAAGTTTACTCCAAATTTCTCATTTGAAAAGGAAGTCTAAAGATACAGTTTAAAGGCTGATATTTTTTAAATGTCAATTATGGTTTCTGTCATTGCCTTTACCTTTAGATTTATTTGCATCACAAGTTATCTTTGTGAGAGAGATCTGAAATTGTAATTGGCATATCAGAGCATAGGTATAAGTGTATGTATATTGATAGAAATAGATATCTAGAAGATATATACACACATACATACCAAAACACACACATACTTATACCTAGTGCTCTGATATGTCAATTATAATTCCCAGATCGATCTATCTATCTATCTATCTATCTATCTATCTATCTATCTATCTATCTATCTATCTATCTATCTATCTGTCTGTATGCCAATGAACCAAGTTTCTCTACTCTATCTTTCTTCCTCTTTCTCACCTCTCCCAGCTTTTTAAAAAGGAAAACTGCAGGGCTTTTGACCTGAAATGCAGGAGAAGGAAGACATGCAGTGAATCATGAGATATACAAACCACAAAATGTTAAAACAGGAGAGAACACAGTTTTCCAATCTGGGCTTCAGCACCGAGAGATTCAAATAGACGTTTTTCCTGGTTGCATGAAAATTAAGAGATTCAGGAATGAGGAGAAGAGAGAATTCTAACAGAAAGGAAACTCGAAGATGTTCTATAGGAGGCCAGAAAACATTTTGCCATTGGTTTAACCAGATTGCTATAGCCAAAGAGAATCATCTCCTTTCTTCCTGATGTGGGAGAAAGATGTAAACAGATTTAGGGCTAGCAATCTAGCTCTGATAATATGACTACCATCTTCAACCAAATGGAGTGCTAAAAAAAATCTGATTAAGAACTCCTTCAATGGTTAAAGAAAATATAAGCCTTAAATATATAACTGGACATAGAGAAACCAGGCAGCCCAACATGGGAAATGACCAGTGAGAGAGTATGAATGAGAGGAGAGAAAGCCATGTCTGTTTGAGTCTGTTAATAAAGTAGTCCTGCTGCCCTCTTCACCCCAGGGGGAAAGACAAAGAAAGAAGGAGGAAAGGAATCTAAATAAGAGAATGGAAGAATCCCTGAAAGAACCCTGGAAATATTTTTAATACACTTACCTAGTGACATCTGGGGCAGTGGTTGGGTGTACATGTTTCATGATGGTCTGGATCCAATTCCGTCGAATTCCAGAAGTCATGGCAGAAAGAGTGAACTCTCCTTCTTTTGTCTAGATAGGACATAATACCTAATCAATGATGATGACACAGAAGTGCATCAAAGAGCTGCTCAAGATCCTGGGTTCCCTTCTCTTAAGGAAATCATTTGAAATGGTTAGATGACTAGACAAGGTCGAAAAGGAAATTTTACTAATATGAATGGTAATCCCAGACCTCTAACTGTAGTCTACCCTGGAGACCAGTTTCAAAATATATCTAGAGACTATAAACATGAACAGTATATGGTTTCATTTTAAAAATCCTTATCTTTGGTCAAAAAAAATCCTTATCAATACTAAATATTTGTTCCAAGGCAGAAATGTGGTAAAGGCTAAGCAACTGGGGTTAAGTGACTTGTCCAGTAAATGTTTGAGGTCCTATTTGAACCCAGGACCTCCCTTCTCCAACACTGTGCTACCTAGTTGCCCCTATCAATACATATTTTAAAATGAAACCAGCCTTTATAGCCTTCTGTTTAACTACACAAGAGTGTGCATATTATCATAATGGGAGTAGGTTGTCATCTGGCTCCATCAGAGCATCAACAACATCTGTCAGAAGTAGTTCATCGGGGGAAAAAAAAGTAGTTCATTGGGAAAATCTGAAATTTTCAGGCTTCTTATTGCCTACAAGATAAAACATAACCCTAGCATGAACTCTATCTGTGAGATGGTTATGACCTATTTTTCTATCATTATTGACTTTCCTTCCCTTCACATATTCTACTTCTGAGACAGTCTGAATGGAGATGCTTCCCAGTGTGGTCCTGGTCTCTTCTTCCTCCATGAATTCAGTCAATAAACACCCTCTAACTATTCCATCCTTTTCCTTTTGCCTCTGCTGAAATCCTCTTCTAAGCAGAGCTGCATGTCATTTACCTTAAATCCAACAATTGGCTAGATCTGTCCTTTCCCCACATATAGTCTAGCTTTTATCACACTTATTTGTTTACATACTCCTCTCCCCATTACAATGCAAATTCTTTGCCAGCAGAGACTGTGTTTTTTCTCTCCTTCATCACCAGGGCCCAGCAGGGTGGAAATCTTAAAAGCTTAGTGTGTAGGAGGCAGTAGGGATACAAAGATAAGAATGAAACAGTCTCTGCCTTCATAAAGTTTTCATTCTAATTGGAGGGAAACAATATATACATAGAAAACTAAACAAAAAGCATATACAAAGAAAAACACAGAAATTTCCAAATAGGGGAGTATTGGCAATTGGGGGAAATCAAGAAAGGTCTACCGTAGGAGGCAGCACTAGAACTGAGTCTTAAAAAAGGAAGCTAGACACTCAGTGAGGTGGAAGGGGAAGAAGAGAGAGTATTCCAGGGATTGGAGATGGACTCTTTAGTGTGGCAGGAACACAGTGAGTGAAGGAGAGTTTAAGTTGCCCAAACCCTAGAAAGGTAGGCTGGAGTCAAACTATGAAGGGCTTTAAATGCTAAGCAGGAGATTAGATTTTACCCTGAAGGCAAGAGGGAGCCACTCAAGTTCAAGCAAGGGAGTCATATAACCATCAGGCTTCTGTTATAGACATAGGAGTTTAGAAGCTTACACTATGTAGATGTTTAATGATTTAAAACAAAATAAGCCCTTACCTTTTCTCTTTAGAATCAATACTAAGTATCAGTTCCAAGGCATCAGCACTTGGCAACTGGGATTAAGCAACTTGCCCTGGGTCATTCTAGAAAGTGTCTAAGGGCACATTTGAACCGGAGACCTCCCATCTCCAGCCTGTCACTTTATCCACTGAGACATCTAGGCTGCCTTTAGATGTTCAATGTTTATAGAACTGAAATCAATCTGTCCTTTCCTGATTTCTCACCTTAAAGTTCTTATTTTAATCCAAATCAGATGCTTTAAAAAGTAATAAAGACTTTAACCTTCTAGTCCACCTGAAAAACTGGCTAAAGCTGACTGTTGTGACATGGGTACAAAAACAGGGAGAGGTCAAATCAACACAATACTAAATCCAGTTTGGCGTATACAACAAAGCAAAAGTTTCAAATTCATCTCATTGGTCACTAAGATTCTTGCTGACACTAAAAGAAAAGTCTCAAGACACCAGCTATTTCTCCCTCTTCTTAAAGGAATCCAGACTATAGCTGGAATAGTCAAACTTATTTTGCCATCTTATTAGTGCTCCCCTGATAGAATTCACTTTAAAATTTGCTTTTTTCCTCCTAACAGTTTTTCTATTTATGTAAGATGATAGTGAAAACTCAGTATTCCTCAACTTTCATACAATACAATGTGTCTGAGCAACATTTGCTTTCTGACCATCTTTTCTTGCTTCCCTATCCTGATTTTCCTGCTACCATCTTTCTTTTTTTATTTTATTTTTTTAAATCCTTATCTTCTGCCTTAGGAACCAATACTATGGATTGGTTCCTAAGGTAGAAGAGCAGAAAGGTATAGGCAGTGGGAGTTAAGTAACTTGCCTAGAGTCACACAGCTGGGAAGTGTCTGAGGCCAGATTTGAACCTAGGACCTCCCGTCTCTAGCTCTGGCTCTCAATCCACTGAGTCACCCAGCTGCAACCTGCCACCTTTCTAAATGCCTTTCCCCCTCCCACTTTTTTCACCTTTTAAATGAAAGTGTTCCTTATGGCTCTGTCCACGGTGTTTTTTCCATCTTTTTATGCTTTTCCTGTGTGATGTTTGCTATCCACCCAAATATCTTTAAATATCACCACTATTCAAATTTCTAAATCCCTTCTTTCTCTCTCTCTCTCTCTCTCTCTCTCTCTCTCTCTCTCTCTTTCTCTCTCTTTCTCTCCCTCTTTCCCTCTCTCCCTCCCTCCCTCCCCACCTTGGCAATAGACTCCCAAGTTTCAGACCAATATTACCCAACAGACTTTTCCACTAGGATATCGTGATAGCACCTCAGAGTCAATATGTTCACATTAAAGTCATCATCTTCCTTATTAAAGGAAACAATCTCCCTACCTTGCCACTTTTATTAAAGATAACATCATTTTCCTGTGACCATGATATTACTTATTTTTCAAATGAGGAATAAAAGAAAAGAGATGGCTGCTAATTTCTCTTAGTTCCTCTTACATCCTCCCCAATTCTTTCCATTCATAGTCTTACACCATAGTTCAAATCTTCATTATACTTCTTCTTAAAAGCAACAAAACCCCTTCCTTTTTGTCCTAGTAACAACTCTAAGGCATAAGGGCAAGGGCTAGGCAGATGAAGTTAAGTGACTTGCCCAGGGTCACATAGCTAGGAAGTGTCTGAGGCCAGATTTGAACCTAGGTTTTCCTGACTCCAGGCCTAGTGCTCATCTACTGTGCCACCTAACTGCCTCCATTGACTGATGGTTAACAAAGGAGTGAGTGGGGTCAGATTTTTTCCATAATTTTCACTTTGAGATGAGTAATAGTGACAAACTGGAGGCCAATATTTCATAGGAAGATGAATTACCCTAAAAACAGGGATGTCCTCAATTTTTTGAAATGTGTTACTGATTAGCTAGATGGCAGGTTTTTTTTTTTAAAAAGGCAAACAGAAATTAAATGATCTGCTCATAATCACACAGCTACTGAGTGTTTTGAGGTCAGATTTGAACTTGGCTCTTCCTGACTCCAGGTCCAATCCTCTATCCACTGAGCCGTCTAGCTGTCTCTGGAGGTGGTCCATTGAACTCAAAGTCTTCCACATTCTGTTTCATTCTGGCTCTTATCTCTAAGAACTATGTGGCAGGCACAGTGATTCAGGAACCCCTCTTCATTCAATAATTGTGTTCCTTAGCCTATCTATGACCAGTCTCCTCCTGTGTAAAATGAGGGTGTTGGATTCGAGGACTTCTAAGGTTCCTCTCATTCTGAATCTAAGATCCTGAGCCCTCTACTGGCCTTTCCTCTACTTACATGGATCTGGAAGCCATAGTTTCTCTGGACCGGATATTCAGTGACATTATAGCAGGTAGACAAGTCAATTTCACCATCCAAATCAGCCGCCTAAACAAAAAAGAAAGAATCATGATGGGTACTGCCTACATTGGTGAGGCTTATTTAAAATAAAATAGCCCCCCCCCCAAAAAAAAACTTAACGAAAAAGTTCATCTCAAGAACCATTTCCAAGGCTTTGAAGCTTGTGGCCACTGTGAGTTAAGGCCCTATCAAGCAGCCAGAGCTAATATGTTTTATTATGTGTTCATCCAGGAAACAAAAAGAAATACTGAACTCTTTTTTTTCCTTGGAGATCAGCATACTAAAAATATCTCATCATAAAGAAAACACAGTAAATCTAAACAAGATTTAATTGGATTTGTGCACTTTAAGTGGTAATGTTGTAACAATCATTTTGAAAGATTAAAAATAAAATCAAATTCACAACAAATACATTAAAAATAAAGAAAACAGTGGATCATTCATCCTGGACTTTTTTTTTTTTTTTAATTTTACCTTCTATCTTAGAATCAATTCTAAGTATCGATTCCAGGACAGAAGTAAAAGCTGGGCAATTAGGGTTAAGTGACTTGCTAGGAAGTGTCTAAAGCCATATTTGAACTGAAGACTGCCCAGCTCCAGGTCTGGCTCTCTGTCCACTGACCTATCTAGCTGTCCCTCACTCTAAACTTTTTAACCTAACATTTCCCAAAAGATCAGAGAAAAGCTGGTGAGCTACATTGGACACATATGTCTCTTAGGCGGAGTCTTCTGAAAGCTAAAGATCATAGGCAGGAAAACATATAACAAGAACATCTGAAACAGATCTCATTGTACTTAACCTTTCCCAACAGGATCCAGCCTAGGAAACACAATATACACTAGCATCCTTCAATCAACAACGGAAGGAGCTTCAAGCAAGAAGAGGGCAGAATCCCTGGGAGCTGGATACTCCCTTAGATTTACTCAGTCTGGATTCATCCAGCTACCTCCAGAATAAAAGCAGAACTAGAGATGCTCACCTCTTCAGCTACTGAATCCCTGTAGTATCTCAGGCTCTGATCCGCCAGGACAAACCAGTGTTTCTTCCACTAGAGGGGAAAAAGAAGATACATGAAAACTTTCCAAGGCTTTCACTTTGCTCGTCTGATTGTCAGCCAAAAGTATAACCCCTGGGATACCTCCCATGAGCATAGGTACGTGAAGCGAATGACGCTTCGGCCCCTCCCAGTGAATGGTGGTTGCACACAGAGGCCTCTGCTTAGATTCCAAGCAGCCATGCATGTATCTTGGGACAACTCGCTAAGCTGTAGCTTCTCCAGTGAAAAGCCAACCCAGAAAGCCAAGAGCTGGGCTTCTAGCTCCAGGCTCTCTCCAGACTCCACAGTGTTGGGTGCTTGGTGAACACAGCCCAGTTGCTTTGCTGCCCTCAATCTATTTTCCATTAAAGGCCTTATCATTAGGGGTTCTAATACCCAATGAAGCCAGGAAAAGGTGACAGGTGGTCCTGAGTGGTCAGCCTGAGATGTACCTGGCAGGCTAACAAGATGGGTACCCGTTTTTGTTTTGTTTTTAAATTTCCCCCCACCTGCAGCCAGTAGCAGCAAACTAACCAGCTAAGTTCCCAAGTCTTCAATGTGGGTAGCAATGAGGGAAAAGTCGGTTCTTCAGGCAAAACCAAGGGAATTGGATATAAAGGAGAAAGAGAAAAGAGCAGGATGACCTTTGGGAAGTCATTTATGAGAAAAGAAGTAGATTCTGGGACTGGCGGGAACCTTCAGAGCCCCTTTTTGGGGAAGCCTAACCAGCCCATAATTCACTGCTACGTGGTGAATCCTGGTTCTCAAAACCCTTCCCACCACCCAGAGGAGGCCGCTGCAAGGATGTGAAGGGGAAGCAGAGGCTGGGGGATTGCCACGGGCAGTAAGAGGAGCTCGTCTTTGGGTCAGTAGTTTCTGTACAGGCTTAACAGTTTCAGCGTAATGTGGTGGTAATGGTGTAGAAGTAGTAGCAACAATAAGAGCAAAAATGATAATAGCAATAACAACGATAATAGCATTTATATAGAGCTTTACAGTCTGCAAAGTGCTTTACAAATCTTAGTGCATTTTATCCCCACAACAACTCTAGGCAGGAGGTGCTAATTTTGCAAATGAGTAAACTGAGGTAGGCAGAGGTTAAGTTACTTGCTCAGGGTCACTTAGCCAGTAAGGGTCTGAGGCTCAGGTCTCTCTGACCCCAGTCGCAGAGCTCCATCTGTGGCACCACTTCTCAAGGACAGAGCTGGGTTTGGGGAAGAGGAGATGAGCAACGGGTAGCTGATGGTTCCATTAGAACCATAAGGCAATCCTTTTTATTGTGTCTTTCTCCATTCAGGATTCATGTTGCTTGAGAGTGTTCCCTTGTCCACCATGACAGTCAGATGTGAGGGGTGCTTCTAGTTTTGCTCAAAGGGGCTAATTAAAAGTCAAGGGCAAAAAACACCTAACCCAATGATTCAAGTCTTTCACTGTGAAAACAAGAGGCCATAGGGAGCATTTGAAAAGGATCATTCATAGGGTCAGCTGGGTGGCTCAGTGGATCGAGAGCCAGACCTAGAAATGGGAGGTACTGGGTTCAAATGTGGGCTCAGATGTTCCCTAGTGGTGTGACCTTGTCTTGCCTAGTCTTACCTACCTCTTACTATTCTTCTTCCTTAGAACCAATGCAAAGTATTGATTCTAAGATGGAACATAAAGATTAAAAAAAAAGGGGGGGTTAATAATATAGGAATTTTTCTACCAGACTAAGATAATGTGTATTGAGGGCTTCTTCTTCCTTTGAACTTAGTCAATGAAGGGGAAATGTAGTGGGAAAGACACATATATTTTTAAAAACTGTTTCTTAAAAGTATTTTAAAAAATATTTCTTAAAAATATTTTAAAATAATAAAACATTCAATTCAATCATCTATCTATCTATCTATCTATCTATCTATCTATCTATCTATCTATCTATCTATCTATCTATCTGTTTATTTATTTAGAGCCGTTTAGAAAGGCTGCTCAAAGGGTTCAGTGGATGGAGAGCCAGGCCTGGAGACAGGAAGTCCTGGGTTCAAATATGTCTTTGGACATTTCCCAGCTGTGTGACCCTGGGCAAGTCACTTAACCCCCATTGCCTAGCTCTTACTATTTTTCTGTCTTAGAACCAATGCACAGTATTGATTCTAAGATGGAAAGTAAGGATTAAAAAAAAGAAAAGGGTCAACAATATAGGAATTTTTTTTGCCAGACTAAGATAATATGTATTGAAGGATTCTTCTTTTTTCCATTTAGTCAATGAAGGGGAAATGTAGTAGAAAAGAGCTAAATTTTTAAAAAACTTTTTCTTAATGCTCTTCTACCTTAGAACCAATTCTTAGTATTAATTTTAAGACAGAAGGTAAAGGTTTAAAAAAATGGCTGCTCAGGAAGAAATGGATACTTAAGGTTAGATACTTCAATTTGGGTTTCACATAATAGGCATGGGAGGTTTGGGCATCTTGCAGGAAGCAGCTATCTGGGAATATATAGATATAAACTGCTTCCTACTGAGGTTCCTAGTCACATAGATCAGTAGTAAAAATATTCAATGAAGTCAGGAAGTTTAGGAACAAAGATACTAATGCTTCCTTAATAGATCCATTCCCTGGCTCAGCTCTTGGCCAATCAGGCACTAAAACTCACCTGGCCATCCTCATACTGCTTGGTCAGCCAGCCTTTCTTGAAGTTCAGCAGGTCAGGCTATGAAGAGGAAAGAGAAAGAATCATGGGACAGCTTTAAGGGACTTCACTCCTTGCAAGAAGGCCAATGCTAGGAGTAGAAGTGTTCTATGCCAGTTGACAAACATCTTTCTTTAGGAAGAATGCTGAGAAAATGAATGCTTTGTTCTGTGGAAGCATGTGCTTTCCCCTGCTTCCACCCAAGAACACTGCTTCTCGTGCCTCCCATTCCATAATTAGATACTGGACCAACTCCTCAGAAAAGAGGGAGAAATTGTGCTCAGAGGGTTAGTGGTAGATGTAAGTGGCCTTTGTCATCAGTTCTGGTTCTTGATATGTGTAGCAGCAACAACAGAGATGAGTAGCTGTGTCTACTCCTCATGACAGGATAGAATCACTTCCTCCTAAATGAGCCTCTTACACGCTGGATTGAGGCAATGAGGTTGAGGGAGAGATCAAGGACAAGAACATTTGTTCCTCTGTGGAATGGCAGAGTCACAAAGGCAGAAAATGATCCCCTTTCAGTCAGAAAAAGGAAATACATCTGGTGGTGACAGAAAACTGGCCATCTCCAACAGAAGGGATAGGTACTATATTGACTTTCCAAGCAAACTTGGTGCTTAATAATAGCAGTGACCTCCCAGAATGACCTGGTGGCTGACTCACCAATAGGGATTATTTTTTATTTACTTGTTTCCCCATAAACTGAGATTAGACCCCACAGTAGGAAAAGCCAAAACTAAGTGATAGGATAATCATTCCAGCCTTTTTTCAATATCTATCATGTAATGAGACAAAATCCTGACATTCCTAGGATGACTTTCACATAGATTTAGGAAGATGGGATCCAGGCACTAAAAGAGACCTTGTCTTTCCTTATTTCTGCCATTTGATTTTGACTTCTGCATAGCCTATTTCTAATCCGATTAGAGTAAAAAAAAAAAATAATCCCAACATGTGAGGATCTTGTCTTTTGGATTTGCTTGAATTCTTCACAGTTCTGTCCTTCTACTTATAGGCTCCTTCTGACCAAGATGGGAACCTTTCTCCACTCCTGGGCCAATATGATATTTTTTGACTTATGGATTCCATGTGCAAGCACAGAGATCTCAAGTTCCAGGATCAGGAATTGGATTTTGATAGTTTTCACTGCAACTGTTAGGATCAGTTAGAGATCAAGGAGCAAGTAGTTCTTTGGAAATCACAAAACAAGAGATGAAAGGAGAGCTTGCTGAGGTCATCCTACTCCAAACTCAAAAGTTAAAATGGAATGTAAAAACCAAAGTTCCCATTCCATGGCTCCATTTCTGTATGCATTGTTAGTTCCTCCCAAATCACAGGAAGTGCAGATTCTAGATAAATATCCTGAAGTAACTAGAACTGAGATGAAAGTAAAGGAGAAAATCACCCCCAAGAAGTAAACTAAGAGTCTTATGTCAGATGTTCCATTGCATGAATTCAAGAATCTAGTTATTGGTCCAAAAAAAAAAAAAAAAAAAAAAGGAGTAGAGGACTCAATTGATTGGTCACTGTTTAAGAAATTAGTTTTCTTTTCTAACTCAATGCCTCATCTTCCTTTCTGTCACTCTGAAATAAAGTCATGGTCTAATACCCTAAAACCAGAGTGGTCAGAAATCTTGACTAAATCAAGACTACCCACTTTTAATATCAAGCTGAGGAGAGAATAGCTGGGAATAGGCAAGATGTACAGTATGACGAAACAATAGTTTCGCTGACAAAAAACTGGAAAATTGTAGAGAATGTCAATGAACTAGCCAAAGCATGGACTTGTGCTCTAAAGTAAAACTCACTTTAGGAAGACAAGAAAGTCATTTTCTATAGAAACAAAATTCAAGAAAAAGTAGATGCTGCCTCAAAATGATGTTTTTAAAAAATCAGAACATTAGAGGAAGATAGATGGATGGAGGAACTGAGGTCCTCTATAGATGACCAGAGTCCCTAGAGTCCTGATTTTATTCATCACTCTTCTGGAATAGCTGGCCTGCATCTGTAGGGAAACTGTTCCCAGAGAACAACACTAGGTTGCTCCTTAAGCATCTCTGCTTTTTTTGGGCATGAAAAAAGAGAGGGGTTGGAGAAGTAGTGCTTTTAGTCTCCCAAGGTCTAGGGAAAAGGAGAAAAAATAAGGGGCGAGGGTGGGAGTGACCTTTGTTTTGATTCACTCCAAATAGTGCCCTGGTGAACTATCAGGACAGATGAGAAAGCTTGTGTATACACAAAGTACCAGGGCACACAGAGAAGATTCGGGCCCTAAAATGAGACCAAAAATAGAAAAGGAACAATTGTGAACTGAAACAGATGAAACTTTGTTTCTTGAAACCTCAGTTCTATGTTGCCCGGTCCTGTGGAATATAGAAAGCCAGGACAAACTGGGCTCACCGTCATGGAGGACTCTGTGGACCTTCTATCCAGTGACTTGGCTCTTCGGTGTGGAGACAGGGGAGAAGCTGAAACATCTGGGATGGAGCCAGCGGTGGAGGCGATAGCTTCTGTGATGCAGTCCTGTGGCAGAGAGCAGCCTCCAGTCAGTATAACCCAAACTCATAAGGAAGGTGGAGAGTTGGGCTGAAGACCTTGAGAACCACCCTTGAAATCATTTATAAAGCCTCTGCTTAAGATGAAGGCAATGAAACAAAGAAGGAATTTTCATCAGAAGATTAGAGGCTTCTCAAGCATGAAGGGGGGGTAGGGAGGGGGAAATGAAGACACCCAATGGCCCCTCCTGTATGATCTTAGCATTTTATTGTTCTGAAACACCTGCAGAAGCCAACTTAGCTCACTTCTTGAGCAAGACTTCTCCCTGAGATGTATTCAGCACTGCTTTTCTAGGCCACTCTCTGACCTCCCCATGCCCACCAATTCTCATATCAAGGGCTTCCCAGATTCACAGAAAGATCCTAGCTATTTTATGGCAACAGGAAAATGTGGAAATAGATAGAAAGCTTCAGAGCCAGGTCAAGTCCTTTGTGGCTCACATTCGTGTCAACATGGTAATAGAGAAAGAAGAAGAAAGATTAAAGGAGAAGCAGAAATGAGGACTTTGGAAGACACCAACTAGGTATTCTCATCTCCTTTTCCTTTGTATGTTACAGAAAATACAAGAATGCCACAAGTAAGGAGACAGCTGCCACCATGAATAAGATAAATTAGCAGGTGGATGGCCTTAAAGGAATGAGGCTGTAGGAAGCAACTATCTTTCAAAGAAGGCAGAAAAGAGGTATTTCATCCAGCCTCATCATTGGTGATTAGTCAGTAGCAAGAAGAAAGACGTTGCGTACAACTTTTTTAAGATACCACTTGGATTTATATATTAAGCATCCAGACCTGGGTGGCATCCCAATACCTGCAATCATCAGAGATTCCTTTTAGCCAATTAGGATCCACACAAGTCTCACCACTGTGCATAGCTTCCCTGGCACTGAAACAAGGGGTTAGGCCAGCATCAATGGTAACCAGAGACTACTGAAGGGGGAGGCTTACCCGCTTCCTGGGAAAAACTCTCTTCTCGCTTCGGCCCTGGCGAGTGTCACTAGACATTATGGGGCCAGCTGACAAGTTGGTCTCCATATGTTCAGCCTTCTCAATGTCCAAGGCCTCAAATTTTTCAATTACCTGGGACCTCCTGTAAAATAAATAGGACACAGAAGCCACTCAATGGAAGAGGGGAAATTTTTCTGTTGGCCAAGACTACCCCGGCAGGTTCATTCAGAAGATGACAGTTTTTATAAAAGTGGAACTTTGGATGTGTGTTCAGCTCTTAGTTCTATATTGCTCACCCTCTTCCCACTGTACTTTGTGAGTAAAAAGTAGAGAGAACAGACCATGAGGACATAAGGAGCTTATTCAATTTGGTTACACTTGACTCTGAGAAAGAACCTCTTATATATTTAAATATTTCATTGTCGGATCGAGAAGAATTAAACAAATACCACAGTAGCCTATTGTACGGAAAACACCTTCTAGATTTTGAACCCCTGAACCATTTTCATTATAGGGTTTTAATGTCTAGCATCTAGCAACTGAAATATCTCCCCTCCCTTTTTTTAATGTGGAGTTTCCTTGCCCTTTTTCTTCTTTTAAAAAAAAATCCTTGTCTTCCAACTTAGAATCAATACTGTATACTGGTTCCAAGGCAGAAGATTGTTAAGGGCTAGGCAATGGGAGTTAAGTGACTTGCCCAGGGTAACACAGCTATGCAGTGTCTAAGGCTAGATTTGAACTCCAACTTCCCATCTCTAGGACTGAATCAATCCACTGAGCCACTTGGCCGGCCCTGACTTGCCCTTCTTAGTACATATTCAGGTTTATCTGAAGCATAAAGAGACTGTTCTGAGCCCTTGGATTTTAAGCCAGGATTTTTATCACGTCCTTTTTTTGAACATGTACACACACACACACACACACACACACACACACACACGAGAACATGCACACATATTTTCATAGGTACACAATCAAAAGGTAACCACCACCTTGTAGCAAGAAGGAAAAGATTCAGTTTCCAATATAATTCATTATTTGATCATGAGACTGGCTTAGCCTCCCATTGTTCTTGGTTTAGCGAGAAAAAGGCCCATGAATTAACATTGTTTTTGCCGAACAGTAAAAAGGATCAAAACCAAATTAAAATAAAACAAGCAAGTTGATTTCATGTGAGAGGGTTGGCTGCACCATCAAGTTGTCTACTGCTGGAGACTGAGATGAGATGGGAGCGAAGCAGGTGGAGTAAAGGCGGATAACTGTCACACAGCAACACAGCAGGAGAAGGTGGAGAGGAACAAGACCTGAAAGAAAACAAGGCTGGAAAATGAATGAAGAGGAAAGATTTTTTTTAAAGCAACAACAAATCAAAATCATTCAGAGTTCAAGACCCCAAAATCAAAGATCATCATTGAAAAAAGGGGGGAAATTAACAAATCACAGCTCTAAGAGGTTAATCCCACTGATTGAAATGGCTAAGGGGCATCCGGAAGATGTTAATCAGCAGCTCTCTAAGCTTTTCTGTAGCTTCCTCCAGCAGTCACAAGGACCAGAATTCTCTAGTTTGGGAATGGCTAATTCCTATTCCACCATCCTCCCCAAATACATCAACCTTTCTTTTTCTTCTTCATCTTTTTTTTTTAATCCTTAGCTTCTGTCTTAGAATCAGTACTAAGTATTGGTCCCAAGGCAGAAGAATGGAAAGGGCTAGACAATGGAGGTGAAGTGACTTGCCCAGAGTCACACAGCTAGGAAGTATCTGAGGCCAGATTTGAACCTAGGACCTCCTAGCTTCAAATCTGGCTCTCTATCCACTGATGGGCCTAGCTGCCCCTTATATCATCCTTTCAATGTCACATTAAGGGAGAGAAACCACAAAAACTTAGCATGTTAGTAACAGTATAAGAGGCTGGTTCTCTCAAGACTCCTCTGCTGTGCACAGGGTATTACTCTCTGCCGTGGCCAATTAAAGATTACTTGTCATTGTCTTACCATATCCACCATCCCCACTCCCAACAGAACACTAGGACTATTTGGAGGGCAAAAGACTAAAAGCTGAGACCATTAGGGACAGACACTAAAATTCTCCTGTGATCGGCAGAGTTTTATTGCATTCATGAACAAGGGTTACCTTCTAAGGCTTGACTCTGAAGGGTAGTAGTACCACAAAAGCCCTAGAAAATTAAAATTCAACCCTGAAATGAAGGAAATGGTTGAAATTCTCGGATGGCCTCAAGAACATCTTATCCACAGGGAAGGTTAGAGGCAGACACTTTTAGGATGTTCCAGCTGAAGGTTGGAAGAATCACATTTTTTTAACCCTTATTTTCTATCTTAGAATTGATACTACATTGATTCAAAGGGAGAAGAGTGGTAAGGGCTAGGCAACTGGGGTTAAGTGACTTGCCCAAGGTCACACATCTAGGAAGTATCTGAGGCTACACTTGAAACCAGACCCTCTCATCTCCAGGCTCTATCGGCTGTGATACCTAGCTGCCCCAAGAATCACTATATCTTAAGGATATCTAACTGAAGTTTCAGGATCTGGTTTGCAATCCTGTCTTTAAATCAGGCAACAAAGGCAGAGTGATGAGAAAAAGAAACATGGCAAGCTAAGCCAAAAAGCAAATCATGTTATATCTTTTTAATAATGTCTTGGCTGGATTCTGAGTGAGGCACCTACAATATCCTGAAACCTTTTAGTGAGATGGCTAATAAGTCAGGATATATTCAAAGGAATTTACATCTGTTTTTTCCTTCACAAGAATACTCTGCCCCATGGACATTAGTTATAGGAAACCAATGGACGGCAGCATGTAACCAGTCTAGATCAATATAGAGCACTGTCAACCGCTGTGGACTTCTAGAAAGAGGAGGCAAGGGAGAGACCAAACCATCTTCATGACATTAGATATGAACATTTTAGCCGCGATGCTTCTGCACAGACAGGCTGATGATCTCCAGGAACAAAGTTTCATGATGAGATAAACCAGAATTACTTTGTACTTCTTTGTACTTTGTATTCATGGGGAAGTTGCCAATTTCTCATGAAACAGATTTATAATGTTACAGGTGACATAATTAATATAACTCTATCACTACTGCCATAAAAGTGTGCAGACTGCTTACTTTACCTAGCACCTGGGAAAATGTACCTACTCCAAACTCCCTCAGTAAAATTGGTTCAGAGGTGCAGAGAACCACTGTGTCAATTGGGCTTCCTTTTTCTTTCTTTCTTTTTTTTTTTTTAAATTCTTACCTTCCCTCTTAGAATCAAATGTTCTAAGGCAGAAGAGCTCTGATAAGGGATAGGCATTGGAGGTTAAGTGATGTGCCCAGAATCACAGAGCTAGGAGGTATCAGTGGGCAGATTTGAACCCAGGACCTCCCATCTCCTGGCTCTCAATCCATGGAGCCACCTACCTGCCCCAAATGAACTTCTTTCTATAGATCTGTGACAGAGGAATTGACACTGATTTCTAGCCCCCTCCTCCTGTTCTTGTTGTAGCTGCTTTCCTATAGTTAGAATTCAGCAGCTGCTCTGCCAAATGGGTCAAGCTTTGCATCTGACTTAAGGAATGAGAAGCTTTAAACTCAACACACTAAACTCATTAGAGCAGCAGTAGGGTTCCCTGGCGGGTTTCTCCCAACTGGATTACTGAGAAATTACTGCCTGAGAAATCAGGATGGGGACAGGAGGTGACCAAAATATGGTGGACTGTTCTAGAATTAATGAATATGAACCAGAAAGCAGACATCATAAAAGGGTTTCATCATGGACAGTTAGAAGCTAGTGTTACTCAACACAAATCAGATCCAACATATCCGGGGGCAAGAAAATGGGTCCTTGCAGTCGAGGAGCAGAGCTGGCAAGCATGCTGAATGAAAGCAAAGATAAAATTCTATCCCGAATCATTATACAATTACTAAATTTTAAGTGAATCATTCTAAAAGCAGCCAAGCCAAGCAGATATGCACCAAATGTTAATTCTCTGGTATGGCGCTAAACCAGGATTTCTCTAGCCCCATTTGAAAACTATCTCTGCATTGAGAAGCTGAGCTTCTCTAGCACCATTTCCAGCCCCATCTTTGAGGACAGTGCTTTTTTCTAAAGACAATCCAAGCCAAAAAGAGGAACTTATTACATCCTAGTTCTATTCCCAGAGGAATCAAAGCTTCACCTTGAATCCTCTTCTGAGGGACTGAGAAAAAAATCCCATGGCCAACTCCCTGGGTAGCTAAAGAGCAAAAATGAGTTGATTCTCACTCTCTTGCTCCATAAAAACAAGGCCAACTTTCCTTGTATCCCTTCATCTAAACACTTCGGAGGTGGATGGAATAATAGCCCATTTAACAACATGTGAAATGATGTTTCCAGTTACTTATACCTGGAGGCTCCCCTGCACTCCTTGGACTCTAGTTTATTACTTTATATTCACTATAAGGCAATAAGTAGCAAGAGAAGTTCTGAAAGAGCCTCTTTAGACAAAGCTGTTTCAAGTGAGATAAGTAGAACTTTCTAATCTAAAATTTGCACTGGTCTAGATAACCATTCAATGGATTATCATCTATGTAAAGTGCTTGGCAAACCTAATAGATGCTATCAGTAGTTTCTTTATTGTTTCCTCTTTTCAAGACCTTTGGCAACCTTTCTTATATCCACATCCTAGGTTTCTTCAGAAGTATTTTCTTTATAGACTTTTATATGTGACCTTTGGTGAGTCACTTCCCTAAGTCTTAGTTTCCTCCTCTGTAAAATCAGAGGATTAGACTAGAAGTCGCCAAGATCCTTCTCTAATATTTTGATGCTGAAATCAGGGAGCTCTTGATTATTTGGGTTAAAGAGGGGGAAAAAAATACACAGAGAACCAAAATGGCCCTCAATTTTTTTTTTTTTAAAAACCCTTACCTTCTGTCTTGGAGTCAATACTGTATATTGGTTCCAAGGCAGAAGAATGATAAGGGCTAGGCAATGAGGGTTAAGTGACTTGCCCATGGTCACACAGCTGGAAAGTGTCTGAGACCAGATTTGAACGTAGGACCTCCTGTCTCTAAATCCACTGAGCCACACAGCTGCCTCCCCCCCTCCCCCCCCCGCCCCACTTGCTTTTAATTTTTAATAGACTACGGCCCTAACCCTTGACTTAAAGGACAGCTTGGGTCACTGAAGAGGTCCATCTAACTGCATGAATTTTAAGTTTGGGGGGGTTCCAGCTGGTATAAGGGTTTCTTCTGAAAAAACCTTTCCCAGGTCCACAGGGGGAGCTCGCTTACATTTCTTGGGTTAGCCAGGGAAAAAATGGCTGCTTCATCACTCAGGTCTCTCTATAGAACACCATTGAATCCTGCCTTGGTCCAAAACCAGGGCATGGCCACTTCTGGTGTCAAATTGAGCTCTTATTTTCTAGACAATCTGGAAATGGATGAGCAAGGTTTCCACACAGGCAGACTATAAAAGGGGGAAAGGGTTTTTGTTTTTTTTTAAACCTTTAAAAAGCAAGGAAACCTACTTTACTTTAAGGAAGTTGTATGAGGAAGAGGAGAGGATGACAAAGATGTCCAAATTCCATCTCTATCCAGTAAGACTGAATGGTGTTCACAACAATAAGGCCTCAGATGGGAATTACATAATAGGTCACAGAAGTAGTTTTCAATTCACAATCCTAATGGGTTTATGAGGCTTCCAACACAGGAGTCAAGGATAAGGTTTTATGGAGTTTTAGAGCTGGAAGATTACCTGGATTTGATCTCTTCCTCTTCTAATATTTATGTTAGTGTTCTTGGGCAAGTCACTTAATTATCTTTGGTCTAAGTTTCCTTATCTGTAAAATGAGGAGAACACAAAGGCCCAGAGAACTAAGGTGACTTGCCCTCTAGGGTCCTACAGGGAACTAATGTCAGTGAGGACCAGAACAAAGGTCTCCTGACATCGAGAATAGGACTCTTTCCATTACACTAAAAAAGAAAAAACCAGTGCCCTCCAATCTTTTCTTTTCGGTGCCCTTCAATATTGTTGGGTATCCCCTTTTACTTCTCTGGCAACTACTGCTTTCTGCCTCAGGAAGGACCGACTCTGGTGTTGAATTGAGCTCTTGTTTTCTAAACAATCTGGAAATGGATGAACAAGGTTTCCACAGAGTCAGACTATAAAAGGGGGAAAGGTGTTTGTTTGTTTGTTTTCAGGGGGACCAAATGATTCACCTCAAACCAGGCAAGCATTCAGACATAGCTTCTGAGAAACCAAGGTGAGATGCTGGTTACTGGTAGGTGACCACAGAGGAAAATGTCCTCTGGCCAGAAGGCCTGAGACTTGCAATGATAAGAGAATCCTGAGGATTGTGGAAATCTTACTTAGAAGCTGGGTGATGGAAAGATGTAATCTGCCTGTCTGGAGTTTAGTATCAGGGAAACAAGAGGCTCAGTGTAAAAGGGAAAAGATTCCCTATAAGCACCAAAGGGAAAGTCTGATTCTCCCTGAAGAAGCCCTTCATCCCCTCCTTACCTCCTTTGGTTGCCAAACAGACGAGCCACCTCCTCCCTGCCAGGGCTGCGGGCCCGAGTCCTGCGCTCCAGCCGCCTTCTCTCCACCTGGAAGGCCTCGCGATTACTGATCCTGATGGCCTTAGGCACGTCGGCTAGAGTGGTGTACTGCCTGCTGGCTTTAAAGGCAAAGAGGCGCCCCGGTTTCTCTGCTTCCCTCCCCCCAGCACTGCCGGAGTCCGTGTAGGTAGGGTGTTGACTTGCTGAATCCAGGGAGTTCAGGGAGATGCTGTAGACCATTCGGCTGGCAGCCTGGGGACCTGGGGAAGAAAAGGGGCGGCCATGCTCCTGGAAAGGTATTTCTGGGTAACTATACCTGTTATTGGGGACGCTGGGGCTGGGAGGGGATGGTGGCGGCGGCAACTGCTGTTCTTCTGCCTTCAAGTCTTGCTTAGTCTTCTCCAGGGAAAAGTAGCCACTCTCCACTCTGGCCTTCCGTCCACAGTCTACTCGGTCGCCATTCATGGTGCTCTCCTCTGAGATAGGGAAAAGAGGAACAGGGTGGTGGGTGGGGAGAGAAAGGGGAAAAAACAGAAAGGGAAGGAGGGAGATAGTTTGTACATGTACTGAGTTTGGAGGTACTTGGGACTAGCTACCATTCTCTATTGCAATGAATTCTAACGGAGTTGGGATTTTTAAAAGAGTGCCAGACTCTTGGGCCTCCACAGTTCTTTTCTAAAAAAAAAAAAAAAAAATTAATTAACTAATTTACCTCTTTAAAAATATCTATTTATATGAATATCTTTATCTTTATATAAATATAATATATAATAAAAATTAAAATTAAAATAAGTAAAAATTAAAATATTTATATAACTATATAAACCTTTTATATAAAATTATTTATTTTATTGGTTATTCATTCAAAGCCTTTACCTTTGGTCTTAGAATCAATCCTGTGTATTGGTTCCAAGGCAGAAGAATGGTAAAGGCTATGCAATGGGAGTCAAGTGACTTGCCCTGGGTCACCCTGCTAGGACGTGTCTGTCCAGGACCTCCCATCTCTAGGCCTGGTTCTCAAAACACTGAGCCACCTAGTTTTCCCATTAATTAGTATTTTTAAAATGAATTCACCACCAGCAGTCAAAATGGGCAATTTCTATGGCCCTATCTACCTGTCATCTCTGTCAGAGAAGATCAATTCTTTTCAGAGGATAAGAGGCCTAGAATGGGGACCCATCTCCTATATTCACCTTTCCTCTAATGTTATTATCACTTGGTTTTCTGAATAAATGATAGGCCAACAGTCTAATAATAGTAAAATAGCAAAACAATCTGATGATACAGAATGTAAGTTTTTGATTCAGAACAACTATTGCCTCTGACATTTGCTAATTATATAACTAAGGACAGATAGGTTTCATCAGTCTTTTCATCTGTAAAAAGGGTCTAATACTTTCTATCTCATCTATATCTATATGTGAGTCTATCTCACAGGGTTGTGAGGAAGCTCAAATGAGATTACAGAGAGATAAAGCACGTTGTAAACTTTAAAGTCTTTGATGTCAATTGTTATTTCCATTTTTTTGGAAATCAGGCCTGTCTGCCAAAATTCACAGAATCCTAGAATTTGAGAGTTAATATAAAAATCTCAAATAGCATGTGGTCAAACACTAATGCCTGGAATACTCCATTAGAGCCTGGCCCTGAAATATTAAAAATTCCCATGAGTATGACCATTGATTGAGTTCTATAACCACATTACTGTCTAGTTCACATTTCTCCATCTTCTCTACAAGAAAGGGGATGTTCATATCATAGGGCCATCGTAGCCTACGACAGCCGAATCTGAATAAAAAATGCTGCCCAAATGGGGAACTGTATTAAGTCATCAACCTCCTCCAGCTTTATCTGAGTTAGTCTTATCGTTTGAAACACTCCATTTTAAGGTTGGGGATTTGAGAGTGGAAGGTTCAGATAATTAAAAAATCAAGAGTAACGGATGATGGAGGAGGTCATTTCTAATATATAAGATAATTACATTCTATAACATAAAATAATAAATGTTATATTTGTCATATAAACATAAACAAATTTAAATATATAAATCACAAATAAATTATATGAATATAAAAATAAATTATTATATAAATATAAACATAAATAACATATAAAAATATAATTACAAGATGTAGAAGAACTTTAAAAATGTTTAAAATATTTCCCCCCCATTTTGACTGATAAAAAAGGCATTATGTTGACTAATGAGAACATCACTGGGGAAAACTTCCAAAAAAAAAAAGGAGGAAAGTTATCCAGAGAAGGGACTAGGAAAAGATAAAAAAAGGAATTGACTAGAAGAATCTAGAACTGAGGTTTTGTTAAGACGAAGACAGGGAACTTTCCTTAAAAGATTCAAAGGATCAAGCTTCTGTCTACCAGAGCCCTAGGTTATTACTATCAAAAAGAGATTTCCTTTTTTTTTTTTTTTTTTTTTTTTTTTAAACCCTAAATTTCAGTTGCCAGGAAGGTGTGGCCACTGGAAGAAAAAAAAAGGAACTTCCGTGAGAATCATGTATGCTTTCAGGTGAGTTACAATGAGAGAAGTGGAATCCTCCATTGTGCTACCCATTCCTAGGAGTGGCCTTGCTATATCTTAGCTGGGATCAAAACAAATGACAAATTCATATTCAAAAGCTTGCTTTCAATTTATTGACCATTGGAGTCAATAAATAAACTCTAGTCAAAGTCTAGAGTTTCTGAAATTTCAAAAAGTCAGCGTCAGGTTTCCAGCTTAGCTTCAGCAAGTCCTCCTCAATTTTCCCTCATCATGGGAGGAAAAAAAAAACAAGGTTGGGAAAGAATATTGGACCAGCTGTCAAAACACCTGGATTCTAGCCCTAGCTCTGTCAAAACGTAGTAGTCGGATGCAATCAAACTCTCTTGCTTCTTGGGGCCCCATTTTCTCTGGTATAAAATAAGGGAATTGACCTAACTGATCTTTAAAGTTTCTTCTAACTCAAATGTTCTGAGATTTTAGGAACCTATGAATAAACTCAGAAAGTCCCCTTTTGAGGAGAGGTCCAGTTTGAGGAGGATGAGGCCACATCACAAGGGAGAGAACCTTTTTTTCAATCAACCCTCTTTTCCAAACAGATAGAAGGAAATGGATGGGACAATTTTGTATTTGTTTTCATTTGATGAGAATAGAAACTAAGTGAATTCACAGGGATGTCATTTTCAAACCAAAGGGTGGGCCTATCCTACCAAAGTTAGATAAACAATTAATACAGTTAAACAACAACAACAACAACAAAAAACAAATCTTTACCTTCAGTCTTAGAATCAGTTCTAAGACAGTGGAGTAGTAGGGACTAAGCAATTGGGGTTAAGTGACTTGCCCAGAATCACACAGCTAGGAAGTGTCAAATGCCACATTTGAACCTGGGTCCTCCTAACTCCGGTCCTGACTCTACCTAGCTGCCCCAATGAATAGAATTTTTCTGATAATTTGGACAAAGCCTCACATTTACCTGAAATAAAATGAAAATAAAATGAAAATAAAACAAAATGAAATAAATTATTTGGATTAAGTGTGTCTTACCTTCTTTGTTTTCCAGCCCAGGTTCTTTCAGTGAGCTGGTTGGGAGGAGTTGACTTGATCCAGAACTCTGTACTGGGCTAAGAGTATTCCCATCTGGCTGGTCCTTGGCCCTAATTTCCTCCTGCCAGAGTGTAGACTTGGTGGTGGGGATTTTTTCTGCACTAGGAATGTTGCTGCTGGTGACAGCCATCTTGGCAGGCCCAGGCTCCTAAAGGAGAAAGAAGTATTTATTAGGACATATCCCCTTGAATGATCAAGGAATATTTTATTTCAAATTACTTTAAAACTATAAAGGCTGTGACTTTGTTCATCTGGAATCATTCTGCCTTAAGTTTTGGCAGGATTCAAACCCAAGAGGCAAAACTGAAACAGTAGGGGAAAGGGGGAAAAATTGAAAGCGACCTAGTAAATTTATTTTATGTGCCTAATTTTCAAATAGTCCAGAAACCAGACAAAGCACTAAAAGAACCAAATTATAGATAATACTAATATCATGTAAGGATTACTTGGAACTTTTCCTTCTTGGCTCTTTAGGCACTTTAAAAAGAGAAATGGATGGAGAAACAGACACACTTATCACTCCCAAAGAGGTAAAAGATCTTGTTCAAATTCACGGGGAAATTTGGCCACATAAGTCTCTCCATGCCCAAAAGACTTACCTCATGCCCTAAACTATATCACTTTTTTTTTTTTTTTAAATCTTCTTCTTCTTTAAGAGTTAACGGATGAAGACATGCTGCTCTGGAGTATTTACATATAACCTTAAAGTTCCGAAATGAGATACTTTGGGGCATTCATTTCTAATCTAGTTTTCAGGGGTTTGTTTCTGGAGATCCATCCTCTCTTAACCCTTGCAAATATAGGATAATGCCCAACTCACTCATTGGAAAAGAAATGTGTATTAGAATAGTGAGATTTTACCTCATATTCATCAAACTGGCCAATGATAAGATATAAAGAGTTGTGGGACAACTTAAATCCAAAAAAGAATTGTGGGACAACAAATACATTAACATGCTTTTGGAGGAACTAAGAATTTGGAGGAACTAGTGGAGGGAAGGAGAGGAGAGGAGAGGAGAGGAGAGGAGAGGAGAGAAAAGGGGAAGGGAGGAAATGAGAAGGGAGGGGAGAGGAGAGAAGAACTAGGGGCAGGAAAGTGGGAGAAAATCAGTTCAATTATAGATTGCTGGTTGTAATCACATTCTTCATAGAGATAGGGAGAAAAGGAGGAAAAAGTATAACGGGATACAATGGAGGAAAATATGAAATTAACAGTCAAAACAATAAATGTGAATGAGATGAATATATTCATAAAACAGAGGAAGGTGGTAGGATGGTTCAAAAAGCAAGATCCAACAATGTGTTTAAAAGAAATGTATTTGAAACAAAAAAAAATCAGTTAAAAGTGGCTATAGAAAATCTCACTTATATTTGTGGGGAGAAGTAATCATGCTTTCAGACAAAGCAACAGTAAAAACAGTCATGAGGAAAAAGCAACGAGCAGGAAAGGAACGTTATGCTTAAAGGCACTCCAGTTTATGAAAGTATAAAAGCTGTAAAGACACTAAGATTTTGGGGATACCTTGTATATGCACCTATGCATAAAGCATAGAAAAACTAAAGGGCAAAACAGACTAGACTTGGAGATCTCAGTCCTAGAAAAGTCTAATGTAATGTACACAGGAGGGGGCAGCTGGGTAGCTCAGTGAATTGAGAGCCAGGCCTAGAGATGGGAGGTCCTAGGTTCAAATTTGACCTCAGACACTTCCCAGCTGTGTGATCCTGGGCAAGTCACTTGACCCCCATTGCCTAGCCCTTACCACTCTTCTGCCTTGGAGCCAATACTCAGTATTGACTCCAAGACGGAAGGTAAGGGTTAAAAAAAATGTACACAGGAAATAAATCAAGGACATGAGAAATTTTCAAAAACAACCATAGGTATAAAAATCTCATCAACAAATATGAAAAGAATATTATGCACATCTTTTACTAGCTAAAACACAACAAAGATGATAATAAATGGGTCAAAGAACAAATCATAGGAAAGCATGAAAATTTCACAAAGGAAAATGAAAACAATGAGACAAGATAATGAAAACTTTTGAGATGTAGGCAAAGCAGTCCTTAAGAGACAAAACTTCATCTCAAATGTTAGACAGGTTAATAAATTGAAGAGAAAAATTGAAGAATAACCAAAAAATCAAACTACAATTAAAATACAAGACAGAAATTCTGATCATTAAAGTGATATTTAAAAAGAAAAGCAAAATTGAATGGATAAAACTAGTAACTTAAAAAATAAACCATTAGCTAATCTGATTTTAAAGAGAAAAACAAAATTGCAATTATCAAAAATGAAAAAGAATTCACAAAATATCAAGTAAAGGAAATCTTTATAAATGTTTGCCCAATTATATGCCGACAAAACTAATAACTTAAGTGAAAAGGATGAAAATATAAAGTACCAGATAAATAGTATGAGAAACAGAAAATTTAAACAACCAAATCTCACTAAAAGAAAATTCTCAAAGAAAAGAACAAAGCACTGGGTGATTTTTAAAAGTGAATTTTATGAAACACTCAAAGAAAATACCAATATTACCAAAATTGTTTGCAAAAATAAGAAAAGAAACGATGATCCCAACAAATGCCTTCCATGAGGCAATCATGGTTCTGATTCTTTAACAAGGGAAGAGAGAGAGAGAAATATCGACGAGAGAATATTAAATAAAA
Organism: Gracilinanus agilis; assembly: GCF_016433145.1. Taxonomy (NCBI): domain Eukaryota; kingdom Metazoa; phylum Chordata; class Mammalia; order Didelphimorphia; family Didelphidae; genus Gracilinanus; species Gracilinanus agilis. Next base: position 269,681,638 of record NC_058130.1, on the reverse strand, counting down.
TATTAGCAAAGAAGCTATGATAACACATTCAAAAGATCATATAATCTCTCCAGATTGGGTTTATATCAGGAATATAAATGATGACTCAATATCAGGAAAAATAAAAATATAACCATGCTGTATTAATTTTAAAATCAAAATCATATGATTTTATTAATAGATGCAGAAAAGATCTGTGACAAAATATAATATCCCTTTTTGTTAAAAAAAACCACATTTTTAAAAATACAGGAATAAATGGATTGTTCCTTGATATGGTAAATTATATTCATCTGTTAAGAGCTAGCATTATCTGTTAATGAGGAAACCTTATAGGCTCTCCAGTAAGATCAGGGATAAAGTAAGAATATCAGCTGTCACTACTATTATTTGATAGAGTCCTACAAATGTCAGTTATACCAACAAGACAAGAAAAATTAAGATTCCATCCAAAGTAATAGCATAAAATATAAAATATCTGGGATTCCCTCTATTAAAACATACACTCATTATATGAAAAAAAAAGTAGACTTTACTGAAATAAAGGATTTAAAAACTGGAGATATTTTACTTGTTCATTGATAGATTATGCCAATTTAAGGATGACAATAAAATTTCCTTTCATTTACAGATTCAGTGCTATTCCTGACTACCAAAGTTCTATACTTTTTAGCATGAGACAAAACAGTTATCAGATTTCACGTGGAAGAACAAAATGTCAAAAACATTCTTCCCTCATCCATTGCTGTGAAAGTTAATCTTCTTCCCTTCTCTGAATCTGTTTATGATATGACCTTTATTATCTAGGTGATACATCCATGTGGCTTTTGTTGCGGTATATGGCGCGAGACACTGGATCTCATTTTTACCAGATTGCTTTCCAATCTCCCTAGTAATTTTTGTTAAATAGGGATATCTTAACCCCAGCAGTTGGTGCCCATGAGTTAATTCAATGCTATGCTACTGTTTCTCATGCACCAAATCTGTTTACTGTTCAACTTACATATTTTTTACCTAATACCAATATAATTGATAATTTCTGCTTTGTAGTATTGCCTGAGATCTAGTACATTATTTCCCTTGAGATGCCTGAGCTTTTCTTCCTTCAGATGAATTTTGTCTAGTTATTTAAAGTAATTCTTTGGCAGTCTTGATTGGGATAACACTAAATTTATGTAAATTAATTTACGTATCATTGTCCATTAAATTTGAATGGCATGGCCTTAACCATGATCCATGATCCAGATGTCTTTTCTATCATTTAAATCTATTTTTAATTCTGTAAAATGTACCTCTCAATTTTCAGATAGTTCTTGCATCTTGAAAGCTAGCTGGACTCCTGAATATTTTATACATTCTCTAGTTATTTTGAATGGCTTTTCTTTTTCTCTCTCTCCTCCTACTGGATTTTGTTGGCAATATACAGAAATGCTAATGATTACAGATTTATTTTATATCCTGATACTTTACTAAATTAACTGTTTCACTGAATTTTTTGCTTGGATCTCTATATTTTTTCCTCATTTTCTCTTCCCTTTTGGTTTTTGGTTTTTTTTTTTAAACCCTTGTACTTCGGTGTATTGTCTCATAGGTGGAAGATTGGTAAGGGTGGGCAATGGGGGTCAAGTGACTTGCCCAGGTTTCTCTTCCCTTTTGAAGGATGAAATTTATCACTATGGGAAGCCAAGGAAAGCCAAGCTGCTTTGCTCTTATCTGAACTCCAGTTTCTGTTTTGATAATTGAGGTACCCCATCATTACTAAATCATGCCTGTGTGCCTGGCTTGGAATTGGTTTCCTAAATTCTTCATCCCTTTCTGTTTGGGTGGTTTAGAGCATGCTCCAATGTCAATCTTGTCTGTTTCTTTTTTCTATTAATCTCTACCCCAAATACACCCTATCATGTTTCACCCCTCTAGAACCTATACCCTTTCATGAGTATGCCCCACTTAAAAAAAAAAATTAACCTTTACTTTCTGTCTTAGAAACGACTCTAAAACAGAAGGGCAAATAAATTTAAGTGACTTGCCCAGGGTCACAGAGTTAGGAAATGTCTGGGGCCAGGCTTTGAACCCGGGTCCTGCTTCCAGGCCTGGAGCTCTATCCATAAGTCGCTGCTTAAAATACAATGCTATCTCCCCACACTCCAATTTTTACCTTTCCTCTTTTCTCTAACTTATACCCATTCATAGTCGAGTTATAGGTTTCATCCTATCAAGTCGCAATTATGCCTTTCCTTTATTCCTTTTCTTTGTTATAATAGAGGGACACACATAACTGTGTGAGTATGTTTGGGATAGAGCTATAAGGAGGTGATTAGGTGTAAAAAAAGGCAATATAAATTTTTTTAAAAAAAGAAAGTTCCTGAGATTTATTTGGGCACAGCAAGAAAACTCTAGAGAACAGCAACACAAAAGGATGTGGTGTGGGTCCTTGGAATATAAAACTGTGTAGGGTAAATGGGACCTTCATTAGACCACACAAGTAGTCCCATTAAATAGCATCTTTGTATTTTTTTTTTAATTCTGTCCCCTACCAAACATGACGTGGTTCAAGTTATTTCTTGTAGTTACAAATCTTGTAGTTACAAAGATAATCAAAGCAAATTTTCCCAAGTAACAAATGCACAGTGACCCTTTGAAAGGATGGCGGCCACAGTGCCAGGTTAGGATAAAATTCAAAAGGAATGATTTTTGTCTTTCAAAAGAGTGATGAAGGCCCAGTGGTTCCATGGAGATGGGAGGTCCTGGGTTCAAATGTGACCATAGACACTTCTAGCTGTGTGACCCTGGGCAAGTCACTGAACCCCCATTGACTAGCCTTTACTGTTCTTCTGCCTTGGAACCAAAAATAGCACCAAATTCTAAGACATTGCAACAAAACTAATTTTTTTCTAGGGTAGATAAGGGTTAAAAAAAAAAGGTGATGAGAAAAGGAAAAACCCTGACAAGCTAGGCAAAAATTATGGGAAAGGTCACACAACTAGCTAATTAACCAAGAGAAACAGGATCTGAACCCAGGGTCTACACCAGAATTCTTCCTGTTATTACCTTTCAGATACTAGTGCCTTGGGAAGATCTGTGCTAAGCACCAACATCCTACAAGAGTGTATGGGTATTAAGTACTGAATAGTACCTACAACAGCATCAAATTCACACGTTGGATTTTATTCCTACTCTGTAATTATTCTAAGTCAGTCAACAATCGGCTCTGAGACTTTAGGTATAAAAAAGAGTGTTCTTCCCAGCTTGGCCATGTAGAGAAGGAAGGAATGAAATCTCCAAAGGTTTTTAGTGTTTCTTGCTACCACCAAATCAACCCACTGCAGTTTTAAAAGCTGGGGCCCCCACGCCAGAAGGAGTTTTCCCAGTTAGATGGCATTTTCTTTTCTTTCTTTTTTTTTTTTAAATACTTGCTTTCTAATCTTAGTAACAATTCTTCAGAAGAGCAAGGGGCAGGCAAATGGATTAAGTGACTAGCCCAGGATCACACAGGAAGTATCTGAGGCCAGATTTGAACTCCAGACCTGTCACTCTATCCACTGTGCCACTAGTTCCTCCTCCCTCCCTCCCTC
>NC_058130.1:269637068-269677709 GCF_016433145.1 Gracilinanus agilis | reverse complement strand
CCGCCCCCATACTGCATTGTAAATGCAGAGGCTTCATGGAAAGGAGCTCCAGGGAGACCAGGATGTGAAATCTTTTAGGTAGATGACCCTCCCCTGACACCACCAGGTACTAAAGGAGGGCCAGGATCTTTCTTGTGCCAGGAGACAAGTAGAGCAAAAGTAGATCTGGTTATTTTTCCTAAGAATGGAAGAATAGGACAATTGTGAAATATGCCAAGGGTTGATGGAGAAAAGGGAAAAGCTGGGTCAACAGGGTTACTTCTCCAAACTCATTCACCCAATTACAGGTTTAAGTTTCCATTTCAGATTCTTTTAAAAATAAAACACAGAAGAAATGTAAAAAAGGCTCATGAAGCCAGGTGAAGCAAAGTAGGGAGGGAAAGGGAGTGGTCAGAGTTCTCCTTCTTTCTGGGTCACTTTCTTGGATCAAAAATTAATGGTATATGAGAAATGGCAAGGCAAGAGTCCAAATCTATCCAAATACCAAAAAAAATTTAAATCAACATCATAATGGTGTCCATTCTACAGCATTTCTTCGTGCCTAATCTCTGGCCAGGGATTACAAGTAAGAGAGATGGGGCAGCTGGGTGGCTTAGTGAATAGAGTCAGGTCTGGAGACAGGAGGTCCTGGGTTTAAATTTGACCTCAGACACTGCATATCTGTGTGACCCTGGGTAAGTGACTTAACCCTAATTGTCTAGCTCTTAATGCTCTTCTGCCTTGAAACAGATACCTAGTATCAATTCTGAGATAGAAGTTAAGGATTAAAAAAAAGAAGAAGAAGAAGAAGAAGAAGTAGTAAGAGAGACCAGCCTTTGGAAGCAGACAGTAGCAAGGAGGATCTGGAGGACAGGAGGAAGCATGGCAGTAGGGGTAGAGAGTTTGTAAACTACTTCTGAAGAGCAACAAGAAGAAAGAATGTTTTGTTTTTTTTTCCCCTTCTTGTTACTGGAAGGGTTTGAACAAAAAAAGGAATTTGGGCTGAGGGAATCCAAGTTTAAGTCACAGTTTGAGGGCACTAGGGTCAAGGTCCATGTGAAGGCTGATTTTGGAAAGTAGCTCATGGGTTTTTTAATCCCCAGACATCTCCCAGCTCATCACCATAACTCATTCTGGAAATCCCTCTCCTCATGCCCACTGCCCACTCCTGCCGACATTTATCTGAACTAAACTCATCCCTCTGCCCTGTCCATCCCATTTCAAGTTTTCCCAGACTACTTGCTGCCCACAGTCATCTCCCTCTCTAATATTTCAATTCCTGTAGCATTTAACATCTCTAGCACTCATTTAGCAAATACTTATACTAAGATGTTATTATTTTGTGACATTTCCTGTTATAGCTTGTATTAATATTTAATGATTGTTACTTAATTTTTGCTCTAAGTATTATTTCCCCAGATAGACTGCAAACTCCTTGAGAGCAGGGACCACATTTAATTTCTCTGAAGCCTTCCCTCATCCTGTTCCTCCCCAACAACTCCCCTTCTGCCCCCTGCCTCTCTCCAGAACACAAGAGAAAAAAAAAAAACCAAGAATTAATGATTTGATTTTGAACTTGCCCCAGAGTCAGTTTTGGCCCTGGGATGAGAGCCAGACTAGGTCAGAAGGTATGCAAGGAATCCCAAGAGTCGGGAGGGATAGAGAACCTGGTTGGCATCTCTACTGAGCCCCAGCCTCACCCTATGCCCCTATCTGGTGCTTGAAAAAACTTGGATTAGGAATGCTGAGCTCTACCCCCCCCCCCCAGTTTCCAGTTCCATACGAGGCCCTCAGCATTGGTTATCAACTTTTGTGTCCAGTGTGAGAGGTGTCTGCAGCATAGGAAAGGGTAGGCAAAATGGTGGGTTCACCCTGCAGTCATCTACTTCTCTGACTCTTCTTCCACAAAATAGTCATCACCGTACGGTCCTAAGATGCCGAAGAAGGATGCATATTTTAAAAGATGAGATAAGTTTCCCAGTTATGTTTGGAAGCATAGCCTGCAAAGCAAGCACCTGCAAAAATTCAGTGACAATGACTTCATCGACTTGATCGTGAGGGTAATGAGACATATGCCCTGGCTATGACCCCTTGAAATCACTAATGCTTTAAGGGGAGGAAGAGGAAACCGGTGCCTAGTAGCCATTGGGTCTGGCAAACTGGGTTAGACTGTTTCCTGGGGTTTGCCCCACACCTCCAACAAACTTAGAAGGTCAAACTGGGCCATTCTTGGGTGAGAGTGGGGAAAAGGAGAACATTCTCTGGTCTGGGTTGAATCTGTCTTTTCTACATGGAGTTACCTTATTTGGAGCTCAGGAGCTCAGCTCCTGTACCATTTCCAAGCTGTTGCTATAGTAATGCAATATAACCCTAAACTATGTTACTCTGCCTGGGTTTTTTTCCCCTCAAAACTCGGCAGCTTTCATGGTGGGGGTGAGGGAGCGATTTTTGTGCTTAACTTCTGCTCCCCAGCCTGCAGTTTCACGGAACCCTACTTTTAATCAACTGGGAAGAGGGCCAAAGCGGCATTTTCACTGTCCAGAGACACCCTTCCCTCAACCTGGCTGCCTCAGCATCTAACAGGCTAACTAAACCTAGAATACCTCCTACTCTTGGACATGGACACTTTTTCCCTACACAGAAAAAGGAAGCTTCCAGGAACATCTCAGGTTCCTTCCTCTGTCTCTCCAAAGAAGTCAGTTCCACCTTACATAATTTCCTCACACAAGAGGGTGAGGATAAAGGACACGTGTGTTCTGCCCAGCTAACAGTATCCAGAAAGTGTGGCTCGGCCTCTGCCCTTAAAGTAACCACTGCCCAGCAATGGAGAGAGTGCTCATTCTTCTATAACCCTGGCATGTGAGGCAGGGAGAGGGCAGGACCAGACTGTCTCCCATTGGGGGAAGGAATAGACACACAGGGCAATGACATTTTTTCGTTCTCCCGGCTCACATGATTCCTCCTCTGACAGTAGCATCATTCTCTTCCATCCTCTAAAATCTACTGACTCCCCCCCTCCCCCCCCCCCCCCGACTGGTTCATAGTTGTTTGCTTGCACAAGCAAGACACGGAGTAGAAGGTTGAAGAAGTATTTGGAGACAAGCCCCCTCTTTCAGGAGCCACAGGGACAGATTTTAAGCTACCAGGGAAGGCCAAAAGGTTGTAGAATCCATGAAAGAATAAGGGTTCCTCTGCCCTCAGTGCGAGGAATACAGACTTGAGATGTGGAAATGTGACCCCTAAAGAAGGTAAAGAATCAGGCGGCTAAGTGGCACTGTAGTTAGAGTGCCTGACCTGGTGGCAGGAAGCCCTGAGCTTCAGACATTTGCTTAACTGTGCGACCCTGGGCAAGTCCTTTAACTGCTGTCTGCTTCAGTTTCCTCATCTGTAAAATGGGGTTCATAATAGCTACCTACCTCCCAAAGATTGTTGTGAGGATCAAAAGAGAAAATAATGTAAAGTATTTAGCATAGTATCTGGGTTCTCTCTCTCTCTCTCTGTCTCTCTCTCTCCTCTGTCTGTCTGTCTGTCTCTCTCTCATAATTGAAAAAGATGTGAAATGGGGAAGAGGTCTCTTTACTTTTATGCTTCTGTTGGAGATAGAAAGGTTAGAAGGAAGGAGAGGTGGTGATTCTCTGGGGACCTACTACTCTTACAGGACAGTGGGAATATGCAGAAAGTATGTGAGGCGGAGTGGAGAAGGGAAATAATTGGCTTTAGGAGAATGTGCAAGAAAGAAAGGAAGATGGGGCGGGGGTGAGAGAGAGAAAAAGAAGATCGAGGAAAAGAGACAGAGAGAGAGAGAGGAGAGGAGAGGAGAGTGTACTCATGCCAGGGCTGCTTTCAGACTCCACGTCTTGAAGGCCAAGCCTAATAATAATTGCTAACATTTATAAAGCACTTTAAATTTTGCAATGTACTTTACATATTTTATTTGATCCTTATAACAGCCCTATGAGGTAGATGATATCATTATCCCCATTTTACAGATGAGGAAATAGATGTAAAGCTGGTTAGTCCTCCAGAACTCAAGGACTAAGCTACTGAGAAGAAATCTGAGCTAGTGGGATCCCCCGCCCCCCCCATCCTCCACCCCCTCAGGCCACGTGGGAACCTCCAGGAGGAGGGAGGAAAGGAGGGAGTGAGTCACAGCCAGCTTTTACCATTTATAGTCAGAGAGCACAGAGTTGGGTCAGGTCCCCAGAGGGCACTGTACTAGTCCCCAGACACTAACTCAGCCCTGAGCTCCATGAAGTTCTCTCTCCCAGCCCTCCCCCAGTCCCATCCAGTTATCTCCAATCTCATCTCCTGCAAGGAAAGTGGAGGCTAGCCAAATTCTTTCTGGAGCTGCTATCTGAGGAGCCTACTAGTCCTCTCTTCAAACATGCCACCAACACGAACCCTCAAGAGCCCAGTCCTCACCCCATTCCTGAAGGCAGCTGGCAGGGCAAGGGGTGGGGGGGAAGCTACAAGCCCCATGTGGCATTCTATACAGAACTGAGGTGAAGAATAAGACACACCAAGTTTTCAATCAGAGGGCTTGAAGCAAACATTTCTGCCAGAGTTTTCTGGCTACAAACTTCCCTGTCACTCCTCACCTATCCCCCCACCCCCACCCCAAGAGAATCTATTCCATTATTATCCTACTCAAATCCCCAGTGGTTAAGCTCTAGAAGAGACACAAAGGACTAGGGAAAACTGGATAGGAAAGGTTGTAGAATGGAGAGAAAGCTGTATATGGTATTCCAGTGACAGCCCTATCCCACCAGTTCCTCTAATAAAAATTCAGGTCATCTAGTCAAATCTATAGTGTATAGACAGAAATGAAGAGGAAGAGCAAGGAGGCGTTAGGGAGCTTTTCTCCTCTCCCATTTAACTCCTAGCAAGAAGATGCTACACTGTCCTACACTAATTGAAAGCTCCAATTAGCACTACTTTGCAGGCTCCCCTAAACATTGAAGTGTCTAAAGCCTCTTATCTAGGCTCCCCAGGGTCCTCCTATGAAAAGGTAAACATGTAAGACAGAGGTTCTTAAACTGGGGTCCATGGGTGGATTTTACTGGGTCCATAAGCTTGGATGGGGACTATAGCAATGAAAAAAAAAAACAAAATTACATCTCTGTTTTCCTTTACCTTTAACTGAAATTTAGCATTTCCTTCTACTGTTAATTTTTTGTTTCATTTTGACTTTTTTTTCAGTTACATGTACAGATAATTTTTTTACAATTGTTTTCTGATATTTTGCAATTCAGATTCTGCCTCCACCTCCCTGAAGTGGTAAATGGTTTGTCCTAGATTTTACCAATGCCTTCATGCCATATGTATTTCCATATTCCCCATGCCATGACAGAAGATGTATATCCCACAATCAATAAAAAACTCACAAAGGAAATAAAGTGAGAGATGATGTGCTTTGATCTATAATGACTCCAGCAATTCCTTGTTTGGCTGTAAACAATAATTTTTTATCATGAGTCCTTTGGGGTTATCTTGGGACTTTGTTTTGTTGATTATAATTTAGTCCTTCACAGTTGATCATTGGACAATATTTGTTACTGTTCTCCTTGGTTCTGCTTGCTTCACTTTGCATCAGTTCATAGAAATCTTTCAGGTTTTTCTAAAGAACTATGAATTTTTAAAAACACCACCATAATTCAAAGGGGGGGGGGGTCCAACAGGGTCCATAACACAGAAAAGATCAAGCTCCTCTCTCCTTGTGTCTCAAACCCTTCCCATACCAAGCAGGGCAAAGTACTCACCTGAGGAGTCGGAGGCTCTACCTTTCGTTTTTTCTTCTGGTTTTGTTTATTGGTCCTGGGATAGACGATGAGCATCTCCAGCCATCTGCAGGGGACAGAGATGACAGGACAGGTAAGCCTCTCACAGCTTCTCTCAATGATCAAGAAAGGCGTACCAGACTCCCAAACTTACCAGTGTAACCTGCATATCTGCTGGATATATTAAAAAAAAATTTTTTTTTATTTTGCCATGCCTTTGGCATTGTAGAAAGAGGTTTAAGGGGAGAGGGGGGAGTCCAGTTACCATAAAAGACTATTAGTCAGTTGCCCAACTGCTCTATCAAGTGTTGGGGTAAGGGGAGGCCCCAAACTATAATACAAATCATGCAAGGCTCTGCCTACCTCACCCTCAGAAGTCATTTCCCACCCCCACCCCCCCCCCCGCCAAAAGACACCCTGGCATAACAGGCATATATCTGCAGCCTATTGAGCAGAGTCATACCACCCAATGCTTGCCAATGCCTGCTTCACGCTACAACCTAGGCAACGATGACCAGCTTAGAAAGTCCATTTTTCTTCTAGGCCTCTGGGGGCAAAGAGTAGAGCCAGTTCAGGTTCTATTGGGGTGTGTGTGGGGGGGGGAGAAACATTACAACGTGATAGTGATTTCAGAATACCCAGAGCAGGAATAAAGCTTCCAAGGCCCAAGACCACAGGCCCCGGCCCAGACTCCAGAGGTTTTCTCCCCCGGCATACTATAACTGCCTGGTCCTCTAAAAGGACGATGAGGACAAAGCCTAGGGAGCACCCCTTGCTGGTGTAAAGGCAAGCCTGACCACAGGCAGCCCACGCCAGGGCCCCAAGCCCTGAGCCAAGCAGCCCTGGGAGTTCGGGGCACGTCAGTGTTTCCATTACTAACCCTTATTTCAGGGGCTTATAACAACCATAAAAATTCCCTCCTAGCTAGGACTTGGCAAGTACACAGGACTACAGCAGCACTTTGGAGCCATTTAGGGCCATCTCGGGCTGCAATCCTCAGTCATTCCGCTGCTTTCCCAAGAGACAGGAAATCCTTGGTATCAGGGGTCAGAGCTTTGCTATCCCGATGGCTATTGCAAAAAGATGGAAAAATAGCAACATTAAATAGCTAAGACAAGTAGAGGACACTCCAGACCTGACTCAGGGGGTCTAGGAGGAAAGCACCAATGCCTTTGTGGATTCGAGTTTGCCTGGTCTCCACCAACCAGAGAAGGGAGAAGCAAAGGACTGGGAAGAACTTTTAGGAAGGAATGCAGCTATTCTTTGTCCACCCACCAGTCAGTGGTCAGTTACTCTTCCTAAACATCCCTTATAAAGAAAAAACAAACAAATGGTTTTTAATTTTATACCATCTTTATTTCCCAATCATCTCTATCCCATACAGTAGTCCCTTTCCTTATAAAAGAAAACCCAAAATGGTTAAGCAAAACCAATTATGCCTGACAGGAAACATCATTCCATATCCATGGTCTACCATGTCTCTACTGAGTAAAGTATCATTTTCCAAAATCAATCATCTGGAACCAATACTGAATGTTACATTTGCCTGAATTTCTCTTATCTTTATTTTGCTCTAGTCATTGTGTATATTATTTTCCTGCTTCTGCTTTCTTTAACTCTAAACTTTATTCTTCTTTTAAACTCTTACTTTCTGTTTTGGACTTAATGTTAAGTATAAGTTCCAAGGCAGAAGAGTGGGAAGGGCTAAGCACTTGGATAAGGTGCCTTGCCAAGGGTTCCAGAGGTAGGAAGTGCCTGAGGCCAAATTTGAACCCAGGCCCTTATGTTTCTGAGCCTAGCTTTCTATCCACTGAGCCACCTAGCTGACCCTTTACTTTTTTTTTTAAGCCCTTACTTTTTGTCTTAGAATCTATGCTAAGTATTAGTTCTAAGGCAGAAGAGTGGGAAAGGCTAGGCAATGGTGGTTAAGTGACTTGCTCAGGATCACACAGCTAGAAAGTATCGGAGGCCAGATTTGGACCCAGGACCTTCCAACTCCAGGCCTAGCATTCTATCCACTGTATCACCTAGCTGATAAAGCTCTAAACTTTATTTTAAAAGATATCTAGGAAATAAGGAGTCCATGGCTCTCTTTGGTAAACCATTTCAATGCCTTCATAATTCTTTTCATTAGCAAGTCCTTATTTCTAACCTAATTCCGACCTTCTGCAACTTAAGTTAACTTCTTGTTCTGTGCTCCAAGGAGCATTATCAGTGCCCTCAAACAATCCTTCAAATAAATTTGACAAAATTGTATAAGCACGAGTAAGGCAGTGATGGAATACTATTGTGCTATAAGGAATGATGAATTGACTGATTTCTATAAGAACTGGAAAGACCTCCATGAGCTAATGTGGAGTGAAATGAGCAGAACCAGGAGAACATTGCACACACAAAGTGAAACAATGTGGGATGATCAAATATAATCAACTCTGCTATTAATAGTAAGGCAAAGATCCAGGACAATCCTGAGGGACTTATGAGAAAGAATGCTATCCTGATCAAGAGAAAGAACTGTGGGAGTAGAAATGCAGAAGAAAAACATGATTTATCACTTGTTTATATGGGTATATGATTGGGGGTTTTAGTTTTAAAAGATCACTCTGTTACAAATATGAATAATATGGAAATAGGTTTTGAGCAATAATACAAGTCTAATTCAGTAGAATTGCTTGTCAGCTCTGGGGGAAGGGAGGGAAGAGGGGAGAGAGAAAATGAATCATGTAATGATGGAAAAATCTTCTAAATAAATATTTTTTAAAAAATAAAATAAATAAAATATTATTCACTTACCAAAATGAATAATATAGAAATAGGTATTAAGTGACTTGTATACATGTATAACTAAGCTTGTCAACTCTGGGAGAGGGGAGGGAGACAACATTAATCATGTAACCATGGAAAAAAATTTTTAAATAAAACGTAAAATAAGAAAAAAATAAACAAGTAACGCAAGTGTTGGAAAACAATATAATCCCTCCACACTAGTTAGAGCACTGGGTCCAAATCTGGCCTCAGACACTTTTTAGCTATGTGACCCTGGCCAAGTCACTTAAGCCAATTGCCTAACTCTCTTATCTCTCTTCTGCTTGGAATAGAGACTCGATATCAATTCTAAGACAGAAAGTAAGGGTTTAAAAAAACAACCACAAAGTAGAGTGTGACCTGGAAAAGAGACCAGGTAAACATTTAAAGTAAAGCCATGGTTGTGGCCTCTCAGCTTCTTCTTAACTTACACATACATTTATTAATCATTTGCTAAAGCGCAAGGATTCTGCACTAGATACTGCAAAAACAAAGACCTCCCCTCCCCCCACCATATACTACCTCTCAAAAAAAATTCTCCAAACCCAGAACAGTTTTTACCCTCATGGAGTTTCATTATACCAGGAATAAACACTAGGTGTAGACAGAATCAGAAGAAGGATTGGACCTGTGACTTCGTTGGTATCAGAAATTCTGAGCTGAGGAAACTCTCTCTCTGGGATATGGGTCAGCATCTTCTCTGCAAGCTATTGTCTTAAGGAGTTGCTGACCACCTAGGTTAAAGTGACTTGCCCAGGGTCACAGTCATATGTCAGAAGTGAGACTTCAGCCTAGGTCTCCCTGGATTCCAGGATGGCTCTCTATCCACCACACTGCTTCTGCTTCTCTGTACGCAGATAAGCCAACGCAAAATTCATACCCCAAAACACAAAATAATGACTCCTCCGGCTGGGCAGTGTGGAAGGATGGGGTACTGATAAGATGCTCTGGGGAACCACAGATAATAAATGAATAAATAAATAAAGCTAGTTTCTAGTTAGTCACTTTGTCCTCAAGGGAAACCATTCTCCTACTTCCTCTGATCCTGGAACGGGGCCTGGCCTGGACTTCTCCCAACCAGTTGAGATCAAAGAGCTCCTTTAGACAAATCTGAACAATATGAATAAGGAAATAGAAGGCATTTTCTTGTCTCCCTCCCTGGAGCCAGGATCCCATTCTGTCCTGAGAACAGAAGCCATGGCTGTTGGTTCCTTTGGCAGGAAGAAGACTTACTGAGTAATGGAGTTGAGAGTTTATTTAAAAGAAGACTTGAGAGCAGGGCTGACCCTGGCCCAAAGCCAGGGAAAAAGGCCTGTGAGGGGAAGGGCAAGCACTCCGGCCAAGACAGGAAGAAGCTTCAAATCTCATGTTGAAGAGCAGGGCCTCCGGGGATCCGGGTCCTGAAGCCAGTGCTCTTAAAAAAGCCAACTAGGAATGTGAGACCCTGATATTGGAAAGAAGGCACATTTCTTGAGGCTTATATCTAGGCGGAACATGGAGAGCCCTTATTCAGGGTCACTTGATAAGGAAGGCATGAGCTAGCAAGTCCAGGCATCGTCGGCTTTCAGAACAACTTGTTTTAGATTTTTTTTGGCAGGGAGAGGGGGAGAGGGAGAAGGGGCATTCTCGTATTTGTAGTATCTAGCGCAGTATCCTTGCCCTTCAGCAAATGATTAATACATGCATGGGTAAGTTAAGAAGAAGCTGAGTGGACATGACTGAGACTTGACTATAAATGTTTACATACAGATCTCCGCTCTACTTTGTTGTTTAGAACAACTTGTCCTAGACATGTATCCAGGACCGTATCTGAATTTATCATTGCATCTTCCACAGTGCCTAGCGTAGTATTTGGCAAAGAGAAGCTTAATAAATGGTCTGTAATGCAAGTCACCTGACCCCACATTGCCTAGCCCTTATCGTTCTTCTGCCTTGGAAACAATATGCAGCACAGTATTGATTCTAAGATGGATGGCAAAGGCCCTAACAAATAAATAAATAAATAAATAAATGAATGAACAAACAAATAGCCAAATAAATAAATGAATGGTTTGTAGACTAAATAAATAAAATAACTGTAGAGTGTCAAGAGACGTCAGAAGTCCCTGGGTCCAATCCATACATAAATCAGTAATTTCGTTGACAACATCCTCATTGAATGGTTTTCTAGTCTCTACCTGAAGACTTCCAGTGATGGATTTAGAGCAGCTGATTCCACATCTGGATGGTTCTAATAGATGATGAAGAAATAAAGGCTGGCATGTAGCAGCTTAGGGTTTACAGAGCGGGTTCTATTATCTCATTAAATCTTCCTAACAGGCTTGTGGAATACTATGGGCATTATTTTCCTCCTTTTACAGATAAGGAAACTGAGATTTGGAAAAGCTAAGATCCCTGACAGTGATCACATAACTACTAAGTTACAGAAGCAAGACTGGAACCCACATCACTCTTTCTCTTGGTCAGTGTACTTTCCACAGCAATAATGTTTCTTTTTATACGGACCAGAAATTTGCATCCCTATATAACTTCCACCCATTTCTCTTAGGTCTTCCCTCTAGGGGCAAAGAGAATAAGGCTAATCCCTCTTCCAGACAGTGGACATTCAATGGGCCCATCTGAGACTGTCACTTTAGTGGTTTCTTTTCTGGAACCAAATCCCAAAACAGAAGGGAAAAGCATTTATGGGGAAAGAAAAGAATCCAATGTTTTATCAATCTATAACCTTTCCTGTGGGTTCTTTCCCTTCAGAAGAATAGAAGATATTAGAGAAATTCCTCTCAAAGTATTTTACTTTAGGATCATAGGAGAGAGCCTCAGGGGCTTTCTATCTTTGACAAATAAGGAAACTGAGGCTCACATAGGTTCAGTATCTTGCTCTAATAGCACAGGAAAGAAGGAGCAGAGGGGGCAAGGTTTGAACCCAGGTCTCAATTCCAAATTCAGTGCTTCCTGTATTGGCTAGAGACAATGACAGACATAGAGGTCTAGTATGAACCAAAAAAAAAAATCATAATGACTGAGAACTGATGTTCCATAAAGGACTGAGGCCAACTACTTTGCATATAATCAGGAAACTGAAAGCTGGCAAGTCATCCCAGAAGATCTAAGCTAGATGAGAAAGAATTCTTCCAGGTCTTCTATGAGGCACTCTCTAGAGCCCTTGACCACTTCTCCTTCATGCCTACCTTCTGTCCAGCTCATTCCAAGTCCCTCTGAAGAAGTAAGTTGCCATGATTTGATATGAAATGTGTGGTTGCCCCAAAATATCTCCCTTGGCCTGCCTGCCTAAAGTAACTGTAATTTCAACCTTGAGAGTCATTCTTTTGAGTGAACATTAATTATATCACTAGGAGGTCCCACTTATATTAGCAGGAAGGGATAACATATTGATAAATTTGTACATAAAAACACTTTAATGAGGTGACTTATAAAGGTGGCCTGTTGTCTAGCACTAACAAAAAAAAATAGTGAGTTTTAATTAGAGAAACAATCACAGAACTATTGATTGATTGAATTTTTTAAACCCTTACCTTCTTAGAATCAGTAATATATATTAGTTTCCAAAGCAGAAAAGCAGTAAGGGCTAGGCAACTGGGTTAAGTGACTTTCCCAGGGTCGTGCAACTAGGAAGTATCTGAGGTCATACTTGAACCCAGGACCTCCCATCTCTAGGTTTGGCTCTCAATCGAGCCACCTGATTTATAAGAAAACTGAAGTGCGAGGAAGTTAAATAACTAGTTCAAGGTCACCCATGATCATAATAGATCTGGAATAGGAACACGGGTCCTCTGACTTCAGATCTAATTCCATCATCCTGGCCTCCAAGGAATGTCCAAAAGATTAGATCCTGTTCTAAGAAGGGTAAGTCTGCTTGGATGAGGAGCCAGTGTGGGGATTCCTAGACAAGCAATGAGGGCGTCAAATGCACACGAGAAGGGGAGGTGCAGAGGAGGGCTTATTTCCCTTTTTGTGAGCCACAAATCCCTTTGGAAGAACTGAAGAAGACTAAGGACACTTTGGAATCATGTGTTTAAATGCTTATAAGAAAATACACAGGAGCATAAAAGAAAGAATATATTGAAAAACAGATAGTAGGCAGGATAGCTGGGATCATGTTCTACTTATTAGCAGGTTGAATGCTTTGGGAATTTTGAGGTGGTGTTTGTTCATTCATTTCAGTCTTGTCCAATTCTTCACAACTCCATTTGGGGTTATCTTGGCAGAGATATTGGAGTGGTTTGTCATTTCCTTTTCCGGCTTATTTTCCAGATGAGGAAACTGAGGCAAACTTGCCCAGAATCATGAGCCTTCCTGATTCCAGGTCTGGCCCTCTTTCTACTTGCCACCTTGCTGCCTGAGAATGTTTTAAGTATGGATAGACATAAATAATATTTCAAGATATCTCCAGCAAGAATAATATAATATGAAACTGTGATTTCTATTGGCAACTAAGTCTTAGATAAGACCAATTCTCCTGTGCTTTGTGGCCTACATTCATAACTGAAGCCAGGTGGCAAAGTTGGACCT
The DNA here is from genome assembly GCF_016433145.1 of Gracilinanus agilis. Taxonomy (NCBI): domain Eukaryota; kingdom Metazoa; phylum Chordata; class Mammalia; order Didelphimorphia; family Didelphidae; genus Gracilinanus; species Gracilinanus agilis. Next base: position 269,664,618 of record NC_058130.1, on the reverse strand, counting down.
AGACAAGGGAAGGTCACAGTGTTGATTCTAAGATATAAGGTAAGTGTTAATTAAAAAATAATAATAAGTTTTTTTAAACCCTTACCTTCTGTCTTAGAATTGATACAAATATTGGTTCCAAGGCAGAAGAATGGTAAGAGGTAGGCAATGGGGGTTAAATGCCCAGGGTCACACAGCTAAAAAATTGTCTGAGGTCAAATTGGAACCCAGGACCTCTAGATTCCAGGCCTGGCTCTCTACCCAGTGAGCCACCTAACTGCCCCTGTTAATAATTATTATTATCAGAAATGCTAAATTTCAGTTAGAGGTTACTGAAAATAAAGGTCTGATTTTTTTCCTTCCAATCCAACTTCAGAGACACCTTAAAAACCATCCATGGACCAAGGTGGTAGAGGAGAAGCTGTGAAAGGGAAAAGGTGATTTAAGGACTGACACAAAAATTGGAGACAGTCAGAGCTGGAAGCAGCCTTAGCGATCTGGTCCAATCTTTTCATTTTTATAGACAAAACTTAGATCCAGGGAGGATATCGTTCAGGGTCATAAAGTTTGCTAGTAGTGCAGCTACAACTAGAAAAAAGGTCTCCTGACTCAATTCTGGGCTCAGTTCTCTTTATTTCAACTTATTTTTTTTGTGTATGTGTGTTGTGGGGAGGGGGGTGTGTGTGTCTACAGTTGACCCTGGACTCCATTCAATCAAGAGACAGTCAAATCTAATAGTCAAATAGTGAAGCAGGTTAATCCTGCTGGTCAAAATGACATTTCTAAATCATTCACGTGCCTCAATGACTCATAATGTCCTGGGTCACTGTGGACATCCCAGAGTCCAATATCTCTATCCCACTGATTCCAATCAACTTCCAAAAGCCTCCATTCTTATTCCTTGCCTGATAGCAGGTATCTCTCCCCAGGGCAGAGATTTAAAAATTTTTCCATGAAGCAAACTTTCTGGGGTTCTTTCTGGGTTTAAGAACCCCAAAGCAAGAACAAGAAAAAAATTTTAGACAAACAGAATAATTCTGTTAGGGAATGGGGCCCTGGCATGAAACATGCAGTTGAAACAACTAGATTTTAATGCCATCTCATTTTCTTTTGGTTATTGTCAACGCTGCAGCTGAGAAGCCAGAGGATGATTGCATTACTGGAGAAAACAATCTGCCAAACCTCTTTGACTTTCGTTCTCACAAAAGGCAAGTAACTCTATCCAAATGCATTAATAATCATAAAAAAGTAAACCCAGTGAGAGGAAGGTGGGGTGGGGACTGGGCCAGGTGGCCCAACCCTAGCTGCTTACTGTTCAAAAAGGAGTCTGACAGTCAGATCTTTTCAGAACAAGAGAAAGCAAGGGACAACTAGGTGGTTCAGTGGAAAGAGCTAGAGATGGGAGGTCCTGGGTTCAAATATGGCCTCAGACACTCTTTAGCTGTGTGACCCTGGGTAAGTCTCTTAACCCCCATTGCCTAGCCCTTCTCCACTCTTCTGCCTTGGAATCAATACTTATTCTAACCCAGGATAAGGAAAGGGTTTGACAGAGACAGAGACAAACAGATGCCTAGGCTTGGGTGACTCAGTTGATAGTGCCAGCCCTGGAGTCAGGAGGTTCTGAGTTCAAATGTGGCCCCAGATACTTCCTACATGTGTGATTCTTGCCAAGTCACTGAACCTTGTTTGTCTCAGTGCCTTATCTATAAAAATAGACTGGAGAAGGAAATGACAAGAAAACCTCAGATGGGGTCGTACAACTGAAAAATGCCTCAAAAACAACAGGGATTGGAAGCAACCCACATTTCAATCCCATTTAAGAAGATGGCAAAAACTTCCTAGCTGTGTGAGCCTGGGTAAGTCACTTGAAGGGAGGGGAGAGGAAACAGAAGAAGAGAGAAGAGACGAAGAAAGAGAAAAAGAAGGTTCCCTAAATGCAGCCATGGAGCATCCTGAGCATTTACATTGTTAAAAGACAAGAAAGGGGAAAAGGAATAGGTGGCAAAACTGAAAATTAATAGAGGAAATCAATCTTCAGTTTTCCCCATGAGAAATTAATGTCTGGTTCTCAAATTAGGGCAGTTTCATGAGGAGAAAACACAGAAACAAAAAAAAAAAAAGTGTGCGCGCGCGTGCGCGAGCATGTGTGTGTGTGTGTGTGTGTGTGTGTGTATAGATTCTAAGCTCTGAACTATTTACAATATCAAGAAACCATCTCTTTATTCTATCTTTTATTCTATTTATTCTTTATTATTCTATGTCTTGAAACCAGAGGACTAAAAACAGACCTGATAATTTCTTAAGGTCCTTTCCAACTCAAAATCTATGATTTCAGAGGAAATGGTCTGACTCTGTTCTTGATGGTATGTGGCTTTAAAATGAAACTAAACCATAATGAGAAATAAAATACTTTGAAAAGCACCTGCCAAAATGGCAGAGATTCCATCACTAGAGTTGCTCCTGCTTCCCTCAAATGCACCCCCAGAGCCTCAACAACAACATCCACCTCTGAGCCCCGGGGGTTATTCCAAGTTGAAACTATAAATGCAGAAAAGGTAAAGGCAAGGGGAGGACTTAAGTCCAACACTCTTGGGGGTCTTCTATGAAAGGAGCCTGAAAGACTCAGGTGGCAGAAATGCCATCCAGAGTACCCAACTCCAGGTCTGTCTAGTGTCTGTGGGTGCCCAGCACTTTTTCATGTCGACACAAAGTTGGAAATCAAGAAAAGGTTAAGAGGACTGGCACTCTGTTAGAAAGGGATAATGAAGAAAAGCACAGAGCAGGCCCTCAAATTTCTTTATTTCTTTTTTTTATTATTATTATTTTCCATCTTAGACTCAATACTATGTATTGGCTCCCAGGCAGAAGAGCAGTAAGGGCTAGGTATTGGGGGTTAAGTGACTTGCACGGTCACATAGCTAGGAAGTGGCTGAGGCCAGATTTAAGCCCAAGATCTCCCATCTCTAGGTTCTGAGCCACTTAGCTGCCTTATTTTTTTTTTTTAATTCTCACCTTCTGTCTTATTATTATTTCTAAATCAGAAGAGTGGCAAGAGCTAGGCAATGGTGGGGTTAAGTGACTTGCCCAGGGCCACATAGCTAGGAAGTGTCTGAGACCAGATTTGAAGCCAGGTCCTCCTGGCTCTAGGCCTGGTGCTTTATTCAGTGTGCTACCCTGCTGCTCTCAAATATTTCTGAATTAATTATTGAATAAATGGAGGAAGGACCACCCATCAGTAAACTGTCAAAGTCCTTTTCAGATTGGATGTTTGGCTTAATTTCCATGTTAGAATGTAAATCTTGCCACTTCTTATTCCAGAGCATTTCACAAAGAAAGTTAGTGAAGAGTTGAACATCACATAAAAGCAATGGCTTTAGGATCCTAAATTTAAAGTATACAATTAGAGTTAGTGGTAATGAATGGGTAAGAGAAATCATAAAATTTTAGAGTTAGAAGAGGAGGTGATATAGTCCTACTATCCTCAGCTCTTCTCAGATCTCATTAGGAATACTGTATTTAGTCTCGCGCATCAGAGTTTAAGGACAATAAGTACGAGTATGTCCAGTAGAGGTCAACCAAGATGGTGAAGGGCCTTGAGTCTGACATATACGCCTCCATTGGAGAAACCCAGCATGTTCAGCCAGCAGATTGCAAGAAAAAAGACTGGGAAACTCTTCTGGGCAAAGATCTGACTTTATTGAGTGAAGATGAAAATTAATATTAAATAACTAAGTATTATATTTTATAAATTTTTATTAATAACTTAAAGTGAAAAGCTAAACTAAAAAGGTGTTAACTAGTCCCAAGTGAAGAGAGAAAGAAGGAGGAGCTACAGAACTTATAAAACAATAAGGTGATAACACAAACGTACACAAAGGGAAAAGCATTGTGGGTAATACAGAAAGAAATTTTGGGTAATGTAGTTTTAGGGGGTTCAAGATTTTTCCAACTATATAATTGTGAGTAAAGAGAATCACACGAGTCAGAGGTCTGTAGCTACCTCCAGAAGGGTCCGAGACCCTGAATTGTGAAATCCATGCTCTTTGATAGTTTCATGTTTGTATCTCTCGAGAAATAATTTGGGGAATCCCAACCCTCTTGAGTAATTGCCTGGTCTTCAAGGTCCTTCTTTTAGAGATCTCAGAGATGGCCTGGGATTAGTACTTAGTCTTAGAGACCTCTAGGTTTTCTTGTTCCCTCAGGCCTTAGAGGGAACAAAGCATGGCCTCTTGGTCCCCTCACATGAATCATTTTAATATCAAAAATAGTATAATATAAAAATGCACACTTACAATGAATAGAATAACACACACACTTATTCTGATACCACCCTGGGACTGCATTCTTTTAGTTTTATTTTTTAATTTTGAAAACCCTTACTTTTCATCTTAGAATCAATATCGTATATTGAGTTCCAAGACAGAAAAGTGGTAGGGCTGGGTAACGGGGATTAAATGACTTGCCCAGGATCACAGAGCTATCCAGGACCTCCCGTCTAGAGGCCTGGCTCTCGATCCACGAGCTGCCCCAGGGATTATATTCTTAATTTGGTTACATACACAGATAAAATTTTGCCCAGGACATGTTCTTACTACAGTTACATCTTGTAATTCTAATCTAAATATACTTAAGACATTGATTATTGATTTTTCCCTTTCCAAGAAAAGACTGGTGGGGATGAAGCGTGAGGAAAGAAGGAGATGACAGCTGTGTGTGTATAGTATTTAGAGGACTCTCAGGAGTAGGAGGGATTAAACTTATTCTCTTTGGTCCCAGAGGGTAGAACTAAGAGCAAAGGACTCAAAGAGGCCAATTTGGCTGAATGTAAGAGAAAGTCCCTAATAATTCAAGCTATCCAGAGGGGAAGGGTATGCCTCTAGGAGTGGAGTCTCCTTCCTTGGAGGTCTACAAATAGAAGCAGAATGACCAATTACTGAGTATAAGTAAAAATTCCTTCTGTGGACTAGATAGTTATTTCGATGCCATCCAACCCACAGAATCTGTGACCCAACTCCATCATGTGAGGACAAATTATTCCTAGTTGTTTAAAACAGGTAAAAACAATGCAAGAGATTCATATTTATTCCCCTTTTTGTTCCTAAAATCTTTTCTAGATCAGAGTGGAATATAAAATAAAATAAAATCATTTTCATTGAATTCATCCCAAAAAATAATCAAACTTTATGAAGTAAATCATATCCAGGACACAGACTGTCCTATTGAGTTCTGCTTGGTAAGACCCAACCACCAACACCAAAAGGGAAATGAGCTGCCCCAAAGCACAATCCTGAGTCTTAATTCTCACAAGGTCCAAGGAAAGAAGGGAAAAGAAACTGTTAGGAAACAGAGACTCTGAAGTGGAGCGACTTGGCTAAGATCACCTAATAAGTCAAGGGTAGAATCTAAGACTGAAATTGGGGTTTATTTAATCCAATTCTAGTGTCCTTCAACTATCTCATACTGTCTTTCTAAAATTCATAATAGTTGTTATTGATAAAAGTAATAATAGTTGGGGCAGCTAGTTGGCATAGTAGATAGAAGCCCAGGCCTGGAGCTGTGTGACCCTGGCAAGTCACTTAAGCTCATTTGCCTAGCCCTTACCCATCTGTCTTTGAGTTGTAACTAGGACAGAAAGTAAGGGTTATTAAAACAATGACAACAAAAACATCATCATCAAGGAACTACAAAATTTCCCTTTGCCGATGCAGACTATAGCTCTTCTTATAATCTGGTCTGCTCTCTTCAAAGTATCTGTGATCTTAAAATAAAACCATCCCCCTGTGGTCAACTTGGTTTCTGGCTCTTTGGTACAATAGAAGCAGATCAGCCGTGGGGTCAGGAAGACCAGGATTCAAGTCCTACCCTTTGGTACACACTAGCCACAAGCCACATCCTTTAACCTCTATCTCCCTCTGTCTCTGTTTCTGTCTTTTTTTGAAAAAACCTTCCCTTCTGTCTTAGAATCAATACCAAGTATCCATTCCAAGGTACTGGCGTGGTCTGCCATTTCCTTCTCCAGCTCATTTTACTAGATGAGAAAACTGAGACCAACAGGGTTAAGTGACTTACTCATGGTCACAGAGTTAAGAAATGTCTGAGGTCAGATTTGAACTCAAGAAGATGAGTCTTCTCGACTCCAGCCCCAGCGCTCTATCCATTGTGCTGCATAGTTGCCCTTAGTTGCACAGCCAGTGCCCATATGCTTTGGAATAGGGAGTTTCCACTGTGGAAGCTTTCATAAGGTGTGGACGAACCATCACATTCATCATCATCATCATCATCATTAAACTTCACAGGCAATTAACACCCTCGAGGGATGGAGAGTGACCTCAGAGATCCTCTGTGCTCCCTCCGCTTAGCGCTTCCACAGTCAGTAAGTGGGAAGAACTTTGGCTCACATTTATACGAGGCGGACTTTCAACTCAGGACTTAGGTTGATTGGCCAGTCTCCCAACCGTTAATAGTTAATGACCAACTGTACCCAATTCTATATGCTTGACAGAGTCTAAACATTTGTCCCGAGGAAGGGGACCCATGCAGACTCCCTCAGGGCATCGAGGCACAGTGTGCCAGGGTAAAGCTTTATTTTCAGGAGCCCTTCCCTCATCTCAGACAACACTTACCCACTGATGATCTCCTTGTTTTCTGCCCGGATGAAGTGCTCCTTCTCAGGGGTCAGAATGCACAAAGAGAACTTCTGGCCGGTCCGGCCCTCTCCGTCTACCACATCTGTGCACTGGTTCATGTTAATGGTGCCCTGAGGAAGGGTTGTAGGCTACAAAAAACAGAAGAATGGCAAAGATTAATGCAAAGGAAGGAGCAGAAGCTACATAGTAAAACAGCAAATACCAATATCACATCATTGAGGTATCTTATTTTTCTTTTACAATAACATTTTATTAACTTTTTTTTTTAATCTCTTACCTTCCATCTTAGAATCAATACTGTGTATTGGCTCCAAAACAGAAGAGTTGGGGTAAAGGCTAGACAATGGGGGTTAAGTCACTCGTCCAGAGTCACACGGCTAGAAGCGTTTGAGGCCAGATTTGAAGCCAGAACCTTCCGTCTCTAGGTCTAGCTCTCAATCTGCTGAGCCAGCCAGTCATCCTCAACTTTTAAAGAAATATCATCTACATGGCACAATGTAACTTTCTCCTCTCTCCCCTTCCCAGAGAATAATTTTTTAATGAAAAAGAACCCCCCAAAAAGTTTCGGAAAAGATTATCAACATGTTCCATACCCAGTCACCCAACATCCTCTCATATCTCTTCTTTGGAGTCAAGCTCAATCTTTATAATTCCATGCCATTCAATTTAAAAAAAAAATTTATGTTATTGTTGTCATTGTGTAATATTGTTTTCCTGGTTCTGATTACTTTAACTTTGCATCAGTTTATATAAGTTTCCCCTTGCTTCTCTATATTTCTCATATTTGTCATTTCTTCTATTAGGAATTATATTATAACTCCATTATATTCATGTATCATAGATTGTTTAGCCATTCCACAACTGATGGGCATTTGCTTTGTTTCCAGTTCTTTTGTTACTACAAAAAGTGCTGCTAAAAATTTTTTAGTATACGTGAGGTCTTTTTATTTTTTTATTTCTTTTTACTTTTTTAAACCCTTACCTTCTGTCTTGGAGTCAATACTGTGTATTGGCTCCCAGGCAGAAGAGTGGTAAGGGTGGGCAATGGGGGTCAAGTGACTTGCCCAGGGTCACACAGCTGGGAAGTGTCTGAGGCCAGATTTGAAACCTAGGACCTCCCATCTCTAGGCCTGGCTCTCAATCCAGCTGCCCAGGTCTGTTCTTTCTTTTTATCATGGATATCAGTTACATTCAACTACCCTAATTTTACTGCATCTATTTTGTTTGTTTTAAACCCTTCGCTTTTGTCTTAGTATCATTTCCAAGAAGAAGAGCTAGGCAATTGGGATTAATTGGCTTTCCCAGAGTCACACAGCTAGGAAGTGTCTGAGGTCAAATTTGAACCCACTTCCCTCAGCCTCCAGGTCTACTCTGCTACTGAGCTGCCCCTCACTATATCTATGTTATTTACAGCTCACTCCAGAGCTGCAAAAGTTTCATAATCTTGTGGTTTATATCATGGGACGGCAACTTAAAAATACCAATTTCCCTAAGGTTCCCCTCATTCCATTTCTTCTGTTCCCAAGTGGCAAGAAACAGAAATCACTTTGCTTCACCTGAAGGAGAATTAGAATCTGGCTCTTTCCCCATCTCTTTCTTAGCTGGAAGACAACATCCCCAGGGAAGACAGCAAGGGTAAAGATCAATTAGGCAGAACATGGAAAACTAGGATCAGGCAGGCGAAGCTCCCAGATTCAGAAGAGCCAATCAGTCCAGGAAAATAAGAAAACAATGATCTGGAAGAAATGGTTTTTAAATAGCAGAGCTATTTTTAGAGGCCTTGTAGAGGCCAGAGAGGAGAGACCATAGCCTTGACCACAGGTCACAGGACTGAAATGGACGTAAGCTTCTATTAAACACATTCAGGGACAGCACAGGAAACTGTCTCCCAGGGCTCCAAGATTTCTTCCACAGAGCCTTCCAAGCAGGGTTTGGCAAAGGGATACAATGACCCATTATGGCAACCTTTAATGTCCCCCTACCTCCACCCAAAACAAAACAAAACAAAACAAAACAAAACAAAAAACAACCCTCAACAGTGAAGGCTATAAAATACCAGAATGGGTGATCAATGGAGGGAATTAAATTTCGTTCCCTGGAAAACTTTTATTATCATTATTGTTATCAATGATAACAATAATAATCATGAATAACACTTCTAAGAACTTAACTTTAGTTCTCAAAGTTTTTAGCTTAGTGTAACTCTAAGAAGCTTGTGTATAAGAAATCTGCCCACAAAGGATAAAACCCTCAATTAATTAATAAATTAATTAAATCCTTAGCTTTGGTCTTAGAATCAATATTATGTAGACAGAAGAACAGTAAGAGCTAGGCAATAGGGATTAACTAACTTACCCAAGCCAAGAGCGGAGTGTCTAAGGCCATATTTGAACTGAGGACCTCTCATTTCTGGGCCTGGCTCCCAATCCACTGAGCCATCTAGCTAGATGCCCCCCAAAAAACCTTTTAAGAACTACCCCAGCTCCTGGAATGCTGTGGTTTCTGAGCCTCCTTTTCTCTCTCCTGGATTTGAATCTTATAGATCTAAGATTCTGGGCCCCTTTCTGCCTTTCTAGTCTTACACTTTTCTCCCCACTTTCTCCTTTTAAAAAAAACCCTTGTTTTTTGTCTTAGGATCCATACTAAGGATTAATTCCAAGGCAGACGAGCGGTAAGGACTAGGCAATTGGGGTGAAGTGACTTGCCCAGAGTCACACAGCTAGGAAGTATCTGAGGCCAGATTTAAAGCCAGGATCTCCCATCTCCAGGCTTGACTCTCAATCTTCTGAGGCACCCAGCTGCCCCCTCCCCACTCTGTTGATCTCTAGTCTCCTTGAAATTTCTTCCATAAAACACTTCAATGGCGAACTTTGAATTTTCACCAGCTCTCCTTCTTTGGTCTCTTGGCTTCCTATCTCAGCTAAAAATCTCATCTTCTATAAGAAGCCTTTCCCAATTCCCTGTGATCACTGCTGCTTTGCCTTTGTGATTTGCTCCAATTTATCCTGTGGGTATCCTGTTCTGTAGCTGATTGCAATACTGTCTCCTATTAGGTTTATGAGTTCTTGAGGGTGGACAGTTTTTTTGCACATACCTCCTCCCCTTGTAGGTATCTCAGGCGCTTAGCACAATGCCTGGCATAGAGTAGGCATTTAACAAATACTTACTAACTTGTTTTGATTATGACCTGTTGCTTCTCAGGTTGTTAATTACAGGCAGATCATTTAGACTTTCTAAGCCTTGGGCTCATCTTCTGCAATATAGAAATGATCATATTTGTACCTTCTTTGAATAGCGAGGCAGTGAGTACAATGGAGATATCTCACTGGTTCTGGAGTCAGTGGAACCTGGTTTCAAATCTGAACCAATGAGAACTTGGGTAAGTCACAAACTTCATCTTCAAGATGACATGTCGAGGGGCAGCTAGGTGGTTTCATGGATAGAAAGCCAGACCTGGAGATGGGAGGCCCTGGGTCCAAATATGGCCTCAGATACTTTCTAGCTGGGCAAGTCATTTAACCCCAATTGTGTAGCCCTGACCACTCTTCTGCTTTGGAACCAATACTTAGTATTGATTTTAAAACAGTAGGTAAAGAAGGTTAAAAAAAAACCCCAATACACACCAGAATGATATGTTGTAATTTTAAATCTATAATCTATATTAAATTACTTGTCTTTTTAATGGGGGGGATGATAGGGAGAGAATTTAGAACTCAAAATTTTAAAAAGTGAGTGTTAAGAATTGTTTTTACATGTAATTGGGGAAAAATAAAAATGCAAAGTGATATGCTGATGAAATTGTAATGTGATCCAACTATTCTGAAAAGCAATTTAGAACCATCCCCAAAAAGTTGCTAAACTGTGTATTCTCACTGATCCAGCAAAACTAGAGGGTATGGGCAATATGGCCCATACCCCCCAAAAAGGCCAGGAAAAAGAAAAGAAGAATCCACATACAGCAAGGTGCTTTGGCAGATCTTTTTGTGAGTCAAAGAACTGGAAACTAAGGGGGAGAGGAGTCCATTATTTGGAGAATGGATAATCAAATTAAGTCATATGAATTAACAGAATTAAATATTTAGTTAAATCAAAAAAGCTCTGTTGTGTTGTAAAAATAATTCAGAGAAATCTAAGATTTTCATGAACTGATACAAAGTAAAGTGAACAGAACCAAGAAGACAATTTATAGAATAAAAACAATATTGTAAAAAATTAACAAATCTGAACTGTTAGGAATTCTGATAAATGTAATGACCAAACACAATTCCAAAGGACCCAGGTTGAAGCATGCTCCCCACTTCTAGATGTTGAGGTGATGGGAATAGGCTTGAACGTTTTTTTGGACATGCTCAATGTGGGAACTGATTTTGTTTGACCATGAATATTTGCCCTGGTTTTGTTGTTCTTTCTTTCTTTTTTTTTTCAATGGATAAGGGAGAAATGAGAAGAGAGAAAGTGGATTTTTGCTTATTGAAAAAAAAATTAATTAAAAGCCAACTAAGCTAAAATGCTTCTTAGCCTCCAGGCATTAAGAGCACAGGTTAGGTGCTATGGACAAAAACTAATATGAAATATGACAAGTATACAGTTTGAAAAATCCTAAAGATAACAATAATCATTACAATAATAATAGCAGTTGGCATTCATATAGTAGAGTGCATAAAGGTTTGTAAAGAGTTTTATATATATCATCTCACTGAACTCCACAATCTATCTGAAGTAGATACTGGTATTATCCTTCACTTAACAAATTAAGAAACTGAGGCCACCTATTATCACACTGTTAATGAGTGTATAAGGTGAAATTTGACATCAAATCTTCCTGACTCCAAGTCCAGCATTGCTCTTTACTGAGCCACTGAACTGGCCCCATAAGAGAAGAGAAAGAAATTAAAGATGTAAAGACAGGCAAAAAGGAGATATAACTATTCCCCTTTTGCTGATTACCACAAAAGTTTGAATTCCTATATAACAACAACAAAACCAAGAAACATTAAATAGAAAAGGAAATATTCCACAACTGCAAAATGCATGAAATATTTGGTGATCAGTCTATCAAAGTACAAGGAAAGTCTATACTTATATAGATTTAATGACAAAATACTTAAAAAAGAAACACCTTTACCCTTCCATCTTAGAATCAAAACTAGGTATTGATTCTAAGGCAGAAGAAGGGTAAGAGTTAGGCAATGGGGGTTAAATGTCTTGCCCAAAGTCACAAGTTAGGAAGTGTCAGAGACCACATTTGAACTGGGGTCTTCCCTTCCTGATGCAAGGCCCAGCACTCTATCCACTATGCTGCCTAGCTGTCCTCTCTACATATATAGATCATTTTAAAATAATTTATAGAGATGAAATAGGAAAATATATCAATATTTGCTGGTATCTTTTTGGTCCCCTTCTGGTAAAAGATCACTTTTTTGTTTGTTTATTATCTTCTCTTTGATATTTTGAAAATCTTACTATTTCAACTGTCCCAGCATGGATTTCTTCTCCATCAGTTGGTGAGGCCCAGCCAATCTTCCCGATTGTACCTTGAGTGCTATGTTATTTACCCTAGGTACCAGATGGCAGAAGTCAAACATGGTGGTTGTGTTACTATCATGGAGGATGATCACAATCACACCAGTCTGTTCCATGTGCTATCTATTTGTTGTCCTATTTCCTGTTTCATCCATGAACGTTCCTAGGATGATCTAGTTTAACTTGATGACAAGCAAAACTCTCTACAAGCTTTCTTCCCCCCAAACTGCTCTTGGCTCTTCTACCAGACATCTTTTGTCATTCTATTGGACAATAATCTCAGTATCACCCTTACCATCATCCTCATCATTCCCTACTTGACTGTAGGGGTCAGTATGGTTCCTTCCCAAACTGAATAGTTCCTGACATGTGGGGGGAAAAGGCACAAGGGGAAAATTACTTTATTAATCCTGAATTTAACTTGCCAAAAGAGTGGAAAAGAAAGACAAAAAAGGTAAGGCTTCAGTCCTCTTTATACTAACTGAAGGCCTTCTAAATGCCTCTTGGGATCAACCTCTCCAATACAAGCTGGAGTTGGGTCAGAAAGGGAGGGGTCTGGGCAGCAAAAAGTCTTCAAAGTGGGGACAGTGTTGGTATCGAAACCACAGAGCTCTCTTTGTTTTCAGGGGGGCTGACTGGGAGGGACAGTGTTGTTCACAACTTTGTTCAATGTACTCCACAAAAATAGGCGGTAAGTACTGTTTTAAGGGCTCTAGGGAAAGGGAAAAAAAGGGTTCTTTTCTTTATCTAGAGCAAGAGTATTGGGTTGTTTTTGTTTTTTCCACTGACATTAATAAAACAGTAAATTTGCTGGTATTTGTACTTAGTTACCTTGAGGCCCCCTTTTTAATAATAGTCATTTCAGAGACAGGCCGACAAGAAAAGATTATTCACTTATGTGAGACAATATCTCCAAGTATTATATTTAATAAGATTTATTAATAATAACTAAAATAAAAGGCAAGAGTAAAAAAGGAGCTAACTCAGCCGCACACGCGGGAAAAAGAAGAGAGCGAGAGATGGAGTTATCTGCAACTATATACAAACAATGTAAGCACGCAACTTGGGAACAAAAGAGGAAAAGGATGCTGGAAGAAGAAGTCCAAGGGTACAAGTTTTCCTAATTATACACTTACAAAAAAGAATAATATTGAAAAAAAAAAGTAGCAAAGGCTAGTCAACTGGGGTTAATTGACTTGCCCAGGGTCAACAAACTAGAAAGTGTCTGAGGTCACATTTGAATCCAGGACCTACCCATCTCTAGATCTGGCTCTCAATCCACACTGAGCCACCCAGCTGCCACTGCTTCTTGTTCTTTAATTTAATTAAATTTTTTCTTCTTTTCTTCTTTAATTTTTCTATTTAAATATTTTTCCATGTTTACACGACTCATTTTCTTTCCCTCCCCCCTTCCAGAGTCGACAAGCAATTCCACTGGGTTGTACAAATGTTATCACTTGATTCCTATTCCCCTATTTGCTTCTTGTTCTTTAAAGAGTTCCCAGTGCATGGCACCATTAACCCCCTCATCTTCAATATGTTTTTGAAAGAGGGGCAGGTTATCAACACCATTTCACAAAGAGAAAGCTGTGCCTGACATGACAGTGTGAAACTAAACCCAAGTGGTAGTCTTATCAATGACTTCCTTAAGATCGAAGGCAGGGAGTACACTATAGGGATTCTCCCTGCTTCTTCCCTTCCCAAATTCTTTACCATCCCTGGACCCCAGCATTATTCAGACAGTCCTTTTTATAAAACTCCTACCTCTCTTCTTCTAAGTTTTTCCTAGGTCTTAGCAATAAGAACAGAGAATTGGAATAAAGTCATAATCTACCTCCTAGAAACTGTCTTGCCTAAAGACCAAGAGGAGAAAAAAACTCTGAAGGTTTTATGCATCTGCTCCTCCTCACTGACCTGAATTGGTGGCATGTCATGGGAAAAACCCAGCTTTCTATTTATAAACGAGAGAGTGATGCCGTGTAAAGTGCACAGGCTTTCAAGTGAGAGAATCTGAGTTCTAATCCCAGGTCTGCTATTTACTAGGGCCTGTAAATGACCCTGGTAGGTCAATAAGTACTTCCATAAAAAAGAAAGGTTGGTCCCAGTTGGCCTTCTAAAGTCCATTCTACTTTGAAACCCAAGATTCTAAGATCCACCATGGTATAGTGAAAAAAAGTCAAGCGTCAGGAAAACCTAGGTTCTAGTTTCAATGCAACCATGAATTTGTTCTACAACCCAAGCACCTCTAAGAATATCTTATCATCTCTAATATCATCTCTAAGAATAATTTTTCTTCAGTTAAACAAGGGGGAATTGAACAGCAAGGCCCAAATCCCTGTTTCCATCTGTGTATAACTTTCATATTTTATATTTTATATATTTATACTCTATTTTTATATTTTAAATTTTTATATTTATACACAGAGGCCATCATATTAGGAAATCATAGATTCATAAATACAGGCTTTTCTCAGTAATATTCTACAACAGACAATGGCTTTACCATCTCACATCCCACTATATTTTGCTCTTTGATTATAAAAAACATTTGATTTCATAAAGCAAAACAGCTTCTTAGAGTAGGGGTTCTTGACATGAAACTCTGTGTCTTTTAAAAATATTTTTATGACTAGTTTGGTATAAGTGGTTTATTTTATAATCCTATGGATTTTGCTTGGTGCCCTTAAAAACATAATTCTGGCGGGGCAGCTGGGTAGCTCAGTGGAGTGAGAGTCAGGCCTAGAGACAGGAGGTCCTAGGTTCAAACCCGGCCTCAGCCACTTCCCAGCTGTGTGACCCTGGGCAAGTCACTTGACCCCCATTGCCCACCCTTACCAATCTTCCACCTATGAGACAATACACCGAAGTACAAGGGTTTAAAAAAAAAAAACAACAACAACAACATAATTCTGGGAAGGGGCCATAGGCTTCATGAGACTCCAAATAGATATCTACAGCATAAAAAAAGGTTGTGTCCTTGCCTTAAGGAGCTCTCCAACAAGGCCTGAATCATACAAAATTCTCCCTAAAAGATATAAAGATAACCTTGTACGATAATCCTTTGGTGGAAGATCTTTCTCACAGAAAACAAGCACATCAATTTGCTATCAGCATTCTTCTGGTGGGGTTGTATGACTCCAAAAAGGAGAAGGGGAAGGGAAGGAAATCTGCATTTCTGTAGTGCCTACCACATACCAGGCACAGTGCTAAGCACTTTACTTTACAAGTATTATTTTATTTGATTGTCAGAACAACCTTAGAAAGGAAATGCTGCTATTATTTATATTTTATAGTTGAGGAAAGTAAGGCAAATACTGGGTAAATGACTTGGCTAGGATTATGTAGCTAGTAAGTGTCTGAGGCCACTGAGGAGGGAGAAAGGGGGCAGAGGGGTGTGTGTGTGTGTGGTGAGAGAGACAGAGGGGGAGGGAGGTAAGGAGAGAGCAAAGGAGGGAAAGAGAGAGAGAGAGAGAGAGAGAGAGAGAGAGAGAGAGAGAGAGAGAGAGAATGGTCACAGGGAAGAACAAGGGATAACTAATTAATGGTGTTCAGTCTATTTAGTTGTGTCCAACTCTGTGATCCCATTTGGGGTTTTCTTGGCAAAGATACTGGAATGCTTTGCCATTTCTTTGCCTAGGGTTAGATAGCTAGGAAGTGTCTAAGGCTACATTTGAACTCGGGTCTTCCTAACTCCAGGATAGCCAGCCCTAATTGCTGTCAAAACAAAGCAAGGTTGGGTATGAGGGTATTAGGTGGTCCTCCTAGTAGAGGATAGAAGGGAGGTCATGGAAAAAAGTCCCACAGGATGGGTAAGGCTTGGACAGGGTATTATAGACATCAATAGAGAGTCTCATGATTGGAACCACAGATGTATTTGAACAAAATGACCCTGGATGAGATCTATTTTTAAAGTCTTCAATTCAATTGCTTTTTAAGTCGCATTGTGGTTTAACTTTGCCTTTTTATGGACTGCCTTTGGGAAACTACAGAACTCCTTTAATGACCAGGTTTCACGCACAAACATACAAAAAAAAAAGGGCTCATTTTTTTCCAATACTAATATTCTGCAGGTGTTATTATATGCCAAAAAAACATTGCTATTTGGGAGTCTCAAAAAAAAATTTGAAAATGAGTGTCACACAGAAGGCAATGGAGAGGTGCTTGGTATATGTGAGCTGAGTAACTTCAAAGTACAAGAAAAAAAGATATCAATTAAATGTTAGATAGGAAAGGAAAATGGGTTAGTCCCACTAGTACTTTGCAATGCCATAAGAAGGCAAGAAAGGCCTCGATCACTTTGGGGGCACCCCTTATGAGCAGGAAGGGTTGTGATCAGCTTCACTGGAGGGAATTCCACACTGATGAGATGGAAGATCCCTTTTTGAGCATGCCTTGTGCGCCTAACTGGTTATAGTCTCCTTGAGAGTCCACATCATCTCCTTCACAGTAACAACTAAGGGTATGTCTCACTAAGCAGGTGCCACATATTTGTGAGATGTCTGGATACAGGCCCATCAAACCTCAAGAATACCTAAGCAATAAGCTTCCTTCATTAAGAATATCAAAGTGAATTTGGTGAAGGACTTTTGGGATGGTGCCAAGTCTCAGGCTGATTCACTTTGGTCCAAGACAACACAAATGCCTAGCTACTCCCTGCTCTGATCTTACAGTACCCTCTCACTCCCATTTCCATTCCCAGAAGTCCTGAGTACAAAGGAAATTCTTGAAGGTTTCCTGACACGTCAATCTTCCATGTTGGCTAAACATCTAGCAAAGAGAACAGCCAAAAAGGAATAACAGGCTGTAACCCTAATCTAAACTTCAGGAAATGCCCAGGTATCAAGATCAAGTTACTCAAAAATGAAGGTGAAATTGCAACCAATGAAGAAGAAATTAAAGCGATTATTGGGAGCTATTTTGCACAACTATGTGCCAATAAATCTGACAATCTGATGAAATAGATGAATATTTGCTAAAAGAGAAACTGTCCAGATAAACAAAAGAGGAGATAGAATACTTAAATTACTCTACCACAGAAAAACTGAACAAACTATGAAAGAATTCCCTAAGAAAAGGCCCCAGGGTCTGATGGATTCACAAATGAATTCTACCAAACAAAGAACAATTAATTCCAATACTACAAAAACAATTTGGAAAAATAGGGGAAGAAGGAATTCTTTCAAATTCCTTTTATGACACAAATATGGCACTGATACCTAAACTAGGAAGAGCTAAAACAGAGAAAGAAATCTATAGGCCAATCTCCCTAATGCAAAAATTTTAAATAAAATACTAACAAGGAGATTATAGCATTATATCCTAAGGATCACGGACCATGACTAGGTGAATTTATACTAGGAATGCAGAGATGGTTCAACATTAGGAAAACTATCATCATAATTGACAGTATCCATAACAAAACCAACAGAAACCATACGATGATCTAAATAGATGCAGAAAAAGCCTTTGACAAAATGCAACACTCATTCCTTAGAAAAACATTAGAAAACATTGGAATAAAAGGAGCTTTCCTTAAAGTGGTAAAGGGCATCTATCTAAAACAATCAGTAATCCAGAGAAAGAACTATTGGGAGCTGGAATACAGATTAAAGCATATGATTTTTCACTTTAGTTTATTTGAGGATTTTGGAGGGGGTTGGTTTTATATTCGTATTCTCTTACAACAATGAACAACAAAGAAATATGTTTTGCATGATAATACATGTACGACCCAGATCAAATAGTTTACCATCTTTGGGAAGGGAGGGAGAGAGACAATTTGAATCTTAAAACCTCAGAAACCTTATGTGGAAAATTGTTTTTTACATATAATTGATAAAATGAAATGTCTTTTTAAAAATGAATAAATAAAATGATCAGTAAGCATTATCTGTAATAGACATAAACTAGAATCTTTCCCAGTAAGATCAGGGGTGAAATAAGGATGTCCATTATCCCTACTATTATTTAATGTTATACTAGAAATGCTAACTATAGCAGTAAAAGCAGAAAAAGAAATTCCAGAAATTAGAATAAGCAATGGAGATCAGCTCCTCTGCCCTCATTTAGTATCCTCCAGAGGCTCAGCTTTTAGACACCACCAAGGTAGGTTTGCAATTTTCTTACTGACAGTTAAAAAAAAATCCAAGTTTAATTATCTATTTCTTAATAACATTCTACCTTTTGTGACTCAGTTGGGCCTCTTTATCTCTTAAAAAGAAAGCTGAGATTCAGTTCTTGGGCAGATAATAAATCTCAACAATTTAACAATAACAAGTTAATATTAATATGGTCCTTTAAAATTTGCAAAGTGCTATGTACAGGATATCCCAAGAGTCTTCATGCAGTTTTAAAATGAACAATAGAAGCTTAAAATATCACAAAGACTTCTGGAATGCTGAAATCTCCATTTTGTAGATGAGGATACCAAGAAGAGAAAATTAAAGTGAGACTTATCTAAGGCCCCAGAATCTATGGGTGTTGGAGGTGAGATTCCAGATCAGGCCTTCTTGACCCCAGGACTCACTCCATGCTACCACGCCTGAGAAAGACGCAGTAGAATGAAGCTGGCACATTCACATTTTCTGAATAGTGTACCAGCTGAGCTCTTTAGGCTAAAGGGAATTCAGACATTCCACAAATATTGTCTAATGCACAATACAAATGAAAACAAGAGGAAAAGAGAACAGAAATTCCTATGCTCAAAAGAGAAAGAAATCACTTCTAGTAGGAAAAGACTGCTATCAGAAACAAGAAGTAAAGGTAGGGTTCAAAGTTTCCAGAGAGCTCAGAATACTAATATTCTAGTACTGGTTCTAGTACCGGTACTTCTGCTACTATTTTTGTTATTCTTTTATCGTGTCCAATTCTTCTTGATCCCATTTTGGATTTTCTTGGCAAAGATGCTGGAGTGCTTTGCCAGTTCCTTCTCCAATTCATTTTACAGATGAGGAAAATGAGGCCAACAGGGTTAAGTGACTTGCCTAAGGTCACACAACTTGAAAGTATCTGGGATCTGATTTGAACTCATAAAGAGGAGTCTTCCTGACTCCAGACCTGATGCTCTGTTCACTAAGTCACCTAGCTGCCGCTACTACCATCAATAACTACTGACATTTATATATAAACCTTAGGGTTTATTAAGTGAATTTAGTGTTTTTCTTTGTTTTAATTTATTTTATTTTTAAAATATTTTCTTTTCCCAATTATATTATTTTAATTTTTAAAGTGCCTTATTTAAGTGCTTTATTTATCTCATTTTATCTTCAAAACAGCCCTGTGATACAGACAGGCCAGATTTCTTCCCTAGCTTTCATATGAACAAACTGAGTTTCTCAATAGAAAACCATCAAAATTCTGTGACTCAGTAGCTATGATCATAGATTTAATAGAAATCATCTCCAATTTTTAAAGGAAGCCTTAAAGCTAGTAGCCTGGGGGAGAAAAGAATAGAAAAGAAAAAAAATGGAGAGATGGAACAAAGAGAGGGGGGGTCTCTATCAGACTTCAAAGCTTAAATCTAGAAACTAGACTTGTCTTCTGCTTTGGAATCACTGTAGGGGAACATGACCTGGAGGGAAAGTTCTTCCCATAGCCTTTAATTTCTGATTTTCCACAGTGGAGCACCAAGACAGGGGGAAAAATCGGAAATCTCATTTAAACATCCAGGTTGAAACAATGCCCCAGTTACAGGCCCATGGGAAGAGGACCAGAAGTCCCACTGATCTGGAAAATCCATGACAAATGCTGGACTCCTGCCCACCCCTCCCTAGAGCACCCAACTAGTTGGGCCTTTGGAAAGTGGCACTCCCTGCTCCACCAGCAAAAGGAGGAAGGCTCAGGCCAGGGAGGAGGAGGTCCCCTGTTGAGTCTGCCTGGCTCCTTCCTTCCTTTCAACAAGTTCTCCCATCCAGGTAGGAACAATTTGCACAAGCAGATCCAAACAGAAAATCAGGAGCCACAAGGATTTTCCCTCTTCCTTTTCCAACTTATCTCCAAGGTTAATAAAACAAATTATATCAGAATCAGGCAGTTCTTTCCTTCCAAAGTGTTCAAAGTCAAGAAAATAAGCAGGAAAGTTGGGTTTATTTGCAGGTATGGACATAAAGGAAGGAGCAATGGGTTGGGGCAGCTAGCTAAAACAGTGGCTTAGAGTGCCAGATCTAGAGTCTGGAGGACCTGGGCTCAAATCTGACTTCAGACACTTCCTAGCTGTATGACTCTTGGAAAGTCACTTAACCCCCAATACCTAGCCTTTATTGCTCTTCTGCCTTAGAATCAATCATTAGAAGGTAAGGGTTAAGAAAAAAAATAGGTTGTAAATCTATGGATCTGGGTTCTAGTGCTAGCCCTGAAACTCTGTGGACCTCAGTTTCTTCATTTGCTGTGAGTCACAGAGAAATTGAATGACTGGCCCTCACTTCCTCATCCAGTTGATGATAATGACATGATAAGAATCAGCTCCCAGCATACACTTCTTTCTGAGACTTGAAAGGATGGTGGTCTCTGAAGGGAGATGGCATTGATGCCATGCTATGTTCCACTTTCAACATTCCTCATCCCATTTCCTCTCTAGCAGCCCATTCGGTCTAGATTCATCCTAAAAAAGGGATCTTATCAAGAGAGGAAAACATGTATACAGATTTCATCCAGAAAGTGGCCCCCACCTCCAGCCTAGCTACCCTACCTCATTCAAGAGAGGGCTCATGCAAGTTAACACAACAGGGTCTTCTGAGATGGATCTGGGGGGGGGGGGGAGAGAAGGAATTCTGAAGAAGGAGGATGGAAGAGACTTTTTTCACATCCATCCTATTATTAGGATCCCAGAAATAGCACTAGGATTAAATTGTGTTTGTGATTGTGAGTTTCCCAAGTAGCCCCACCTCCAACCTCCTGCTTTGTCCAAGCATAAGCTTTGGGCATTTACAAGTCTTCTCAGTCCTTAGCTTATCATATATTATTCTTTAGCTACTTCCTGGAAATGGGGGCAGGAGAAGAGGGGAGGCAGGGAAAGTTATATTTGCTAGGCATGAACTCTGGGGCTAAGGGGTCCAAGTCAGGCATTAAATGCACACATGATCTGAACATGAAGCAGAGGTGAGGCAGGAGCACACATGACAGGTTTCTTTTCTATCTTACAAGAAGTTTATTTTTTTTAACTTAAAGAATATACAATGTACAATAAAGAATATATAATACAAAGACTAAACTTATGTATTAAATGAAAGAATCACCAAATATTTATTGACACTGTAGTGTCTGATTTTCTATTCTTGGGCTCAAAGATCACTGCAAATGGCAACTGCAGTCATAAAATTAAAAGATTCTTGCTTTTTGAAGAAAAGGAAAGCTATGGCAAATCCCAATGGCATACTAAAAAGCAGAGACATCCTCTTGCTCACACAGACCCATAGAGTCAAAGCTATGGTTTTTTCCACTACCAATGGATTGTGGTGGGAGTTAGACCTGCTGCAGAATCAATGCTATCAAATGGTGGTGCTAGAGAAGACTTTTGAGAGTCTCTTGGACAGCAAGGAGGTAGAATCAATCAATACTTAAAAGAAATTAATTCAGACTCTTCACTGGACATTCAAATACTAAAGCTGAAGATTAAAAATTCTGGTCATAGAATCAGAAGACAACACTTACTTTAGAAGACTTTGATGTTGGGAAAGATTGAAGGCAAAAGAAGAAGCAAGCAGTGGAGGTTGAGATGGATGATGTCATGAAAACCATAAAAATAGTTGGACAGGCTTGGAGAGATAAAGGATGATAGAAAGACCAGACTGAACAACGATTGAGCCCTGAGGATACAATGATACAAAGAAATACAAGAAAAACAACCCTGCTCTCAAGGACTCAACATTCTAATGGAGGAGACAATAGGAGCAGGCACATACAAGATATATGTAGATGGAGGTAATCTGAAAAAGAAAAAGGGAAAGCCTTCCATAGTATGTAGGTAGAATTGGAGCTGAATCTTTTTTTTAATCATAAAGACATTTTATTTTACCAATTGCATGTAATAGTAAATGTTTACACAAGTACTCTGAAGTAATGAGATTCAAATTTTCTGTCTTCCTCCTCCCTCCTAGAGATGGTAAGCAATTCAATCTAGATTATACATGTATTATCATGCAAAACATAATTCCATATTGATCATTTTTGTATGAGAATAATCATATAAAACCCAAACCCCCAAATATAAACCCCAAATAAACAACTGAAAAATCATATAATTTGATCTGCATTCTGAGTCCAACAATTCTTTCTCTGGAGGTGGAGGGCATTCTTTGTCCTAAATCCCTTGGAATTGTCCTGGATCATCTTATTGCTAAAAATTGAGCCAGAAAAATGGAAAATAAAAAGTAGGGGTTTAGAGGGAGAGCATCCCAGCATAAGGGGCAGCTCAGGGCAAAAGCATGACAACAAACAGCAATTGACTACATTTGAGGTAAAGCAAGCATGCATGGAGTGTAAGAAGAGAGAGTTTTAAATGACAAAAGACTTTTCATTTGATCCATGGGGTAACAGTATTATTTACAAGAAAATTTGAGAGCTATAATGGAAGCCAACTTTTCTGAAACCTGCCATTCAGAAGCCATATATGTGGCCCTACTCCCTAAGAAACCACTAAAAAATCCCCAAGAAATTTATCCCAAAGTCAGTCTCAGGTGGGTCAGGGAGGGGATATTACATCCAAAAGAAATTTTAATTCAAATGATGTAATATTTGTAAAGTGCTCGGCGCAGGGTCTGGCACACAGTGGGTGCCACATAAATGTTTTTTTTTCCCTTCCTTTGCCCCAATTCACCAGGGAATATTTACAGTTATCAGAAACTTTCTTAGGCTTCATCAAAAATCACATTGGTATATAGCGCCCACCTCAGGTAACCCCTATAACACAGAGAAAGGACCCATCTGCCAAAGATCAGTTTGTCAAGGGTCAATTGCTTGTGTGAAAGCAGTTCACAAGAGAAAAGTACAAAAGATAACGAAAAGGAGCTATTCCTGAGCCAGAGGGATGACATGGCCATACTAGGAAGATCATTGGCATCACCTGAGTGGAGGCTGGATTGGCGTTGAGAAAGAATCTGAGAATGGAAGGCTAAGTAGAAGATGAAAGCAGTAAGCTAAGGCTAGAGGTGATGGCTAAGGGGACACCTAGAGAGAAGTTGTGAAGGTAGAAATCACAGATTTGGGAATGGACTGGATAGATGAGTGATAGAAAGAAGTCAAAGGTTGTGAGACTGGGGGACTGAGAAAATGGTGGCATCCTCCAGAGAAGGAAGGAAGGAAGTTCAAAAGAGGAGAGGGACTGGCAGAGGTTGGGGGATAATGGATGTTTCTGTTTTGGACAAGTGGAGTTTGAGACATCCAAAATATATGTAATATAGGACTGGAAATAGAGAGAAGAGAATCATCTGCAGAAAGCTAATGAAATCCATGGGAGCTAATTAGAGCACCAAGTGAGATAGTATAGAAGGAAAAGAGAAGACCCCATCCAGGGGCAACCACAGTTATGGGTATGAAATGAGCCAGTCCCAGAGAGAAGAAGTCCTGGGTTCAAATCTGGCCTTAGATACTTCCTAGCTGTGTGATCCTGGGCAAATCGCTTAACCCCAACTGCCTAGCTTTTACCACTCTTGCTTTAGAATTGTATAGATTCTAAGATAGAGGCTAAGGGCTTAAAAAAAAAAAACCAACCACCTTAGGGCATTATATGTAATTAATAATAATTTTAATTTAATACTAATTTTAATATTAATTTTGTCATTATTGATTGGGAGCCAGAATGTGGCGGGATTTAAATATCAGAGTTTAGATTTTATCCAATTCTTCTTCCTCTTTGTTCTTCCTTCACAGAACAGCATATAGCCATTTGCAAAGCAGGCCATGAGCTCATTGGACACATCTGAATAGAGTATGCTAAGAAGCCCAGAAGCAGACTTGGTCCTTGACTTCTTTCTCCTAAGGCCCTCCAGGAAACTTTCCATTATGCCTAAGCTGATTCCCTAGGCTGTGGATTCCAGGTTCTGGGCTAACAGAATTTATCCAAGCCAGGGAGCCTGATGCAAGATCTGACTCACTTCCTGCACAAGTTCTACTCTGGAGCAAGCCCCACAGGAGCTAAATGTCAAAGAGGCAAGAGAATGAACACAGACGGCCTCATTGTCTAGCTCTGGCCCCACGTCCCTGCTAAGTCATTCAGGGAGTGAAAGGATACATAAAAGGGGGTAGCTGGGTGGCTCAGTGAATTGAGAGCTAGTCCTAGAGTTGGGAGGTCCTGAGTTCAAATTTGGCCCCAGACACTTCCTAGCTATGTAACTCCCATTGCCTAGCCTTTTACCACCTTTCTGCCTTGGAACCAATGCACAGCACTGATTCTAAGATGGAAGGCAAGGGTTAAAAAAAAAAAGTAAATGGATAATAAAAGAGCCTACTTCAGAGAGTTGTTGGGATGAGGCAAGTTCTGTAAAGCACTTAGCAAACTTTATTGCTCCTATTGATGTTCAGTAGTTTCAGTCATGCTCAACTCTTCAAGACCCCATTTAGGGTTTTCTTGGTAAAAGATATTGGAATATTTCTTTCTCCCACTCATTTTACAGATTAGGAAACTGAGGCAGTTAAGTGTCTGAGGTGAACTTATGGGTTGTGTGCCCCTCTCCATACATGCCTGAGGCCATTTCTCTCATCACCCACCCAGCAGCCCAATGGGACTGTTTCCTCCCTCTCCTATCTTGGGTAGGGTAGGGGTATGAGAGTTGTAGTTTGGGCACTCAATCTCTAAAAGGCTCATCATCACTGGACTAGATAGTGACATATTTTTAAAAAGTAAATTTTATAATTGCTATTGTCCCCCGAATGAAAACAAAAGGCAATTTTCCCTTACAGCAAAAGTGATTGTGTCTGATAATAAACATCCATTCAGCTGTAAAATATATTTAGGGACAAGCTACATAAAAGAAAAATCATTCAAGAAATGTGTGGTGAGAAAGAAGAGATAACAGATGGAGAGCCTGAAGGGTACACTAGTATCCCCTGAAATGAAAGGGAACTAGAATGAGGCTATCCTAATACTTTGGGTTGATCTTTTGTGGAAGAATATAGGAAATAAATGCAAAGGATAATAAAGCATGTGGATGGGATGCAATTTGCACCAATGAAACAAATATCTATTTGGATGGGAGGTCCATTTTAGTTACTAGTTCATTTAAACTGATGGAGTCTGACAGCAAACTGATGCATAACATTCCCCTGTAACTTTTTCTCTAGTGTAACCAATATGTGTCTTATTTTACAATATGATGAACATGAAAATAGATATTATGATAACAGATGTACAGCCTATGTATACCCTCCCTTGCCATCTTGGGGAGGGGAAGAGAGAACATGGATCACAAAATGCCAGAGAATGACTATTAAAAATTGTATAGACATGTAATCTGAGAAAAAATTAAAAAATAAACTAAAGTTTAATAACTTTTTAAAAAATTGTACATATCTCAAGTTATAATTGTGTTTCAGGACTTCAGAAAAGTACATATAAATTTATCTTACATACAGGATATGATATTATTAGATGCAGAAATTGAGCAACAAAGAAAAGTTAAAGTTTACATGGTAAGTCTAGATTAGAAATTTATCCTCCACCTCTTACAACAAGACAAAGGCAGGCAGGGGGGAATGGGGCAGAGAGACAGAAGTAGGGTGGTGAAGGGGGCATTCACTGCACTGTGATCACATTACTGTTTTTGGTTTGAAGCCCAAACTCAGGCTGAATCAGGATATTGATAAGGAGAAGCAGAAAGGCAGGTGGTGTGTTTGGGGAGGGCCAAGAGCCAGGCAGAGGGCCAGCAGGAAAAGCCAATGTCATTGACAGTCAAGCTAGAGGTCATCTAATCCAAAATTATTTTCTAGAAGAGAAACGCAAGGTCCAGAAAAGGAAATTGGCTTACTGAGGTCAAACTAGTTAGTAGCACAATGAGAAAGAAACCCAAATCTCCAGACTCCCAAGCCAGTATTCTTTCTCTACATCACACTTTTCCAAAGTAGGCAAGTGAAGCTTGTGAGGACTTTGAACAGACCTCACTATTATTCCCAGGGAGAACTGCCCTTGATAACCTAGCTCAGGTCCATAGAACAGGTGTAATACAACTTACCTATATAATGAATGTATGATCCAGAGTATTACTGAGAAGAAACCAGACTTTTGCTCATGACAACACAGAGATCATGAATTCTCTACAAAAGGATCTTTCCCTCTCTCACCTCTGATTTTTTTAATCTTACCAAACAGCAATTTCATAGATGCAATAGAAAAAAAGGAGGATTATAATATCATGTACAATTTGCTTTTCTTTTAAAAACATTTAATAAATTCAAAACATAACTTTCAAAGCTGTTCTGCTTGTCTGTGATTCTTTCTGACCTTTCTTTTCTCTTCTGTGCATTTAAATAAATGCTTCAAAGACCCTCTTATCAGTTTCCTTTTCTGAAACTATCTATATCTATTCCCTCCCTTTTCTTCCCCTCAAATTGAAAACAAACAGAAAACCCAAACAAAAATCTTTTAACAAATGTTAAACAAGTTCTCACATTAGCCATGTTCAAAAATGTATTTTATTCTGCATCTCAAGTCACCACCTTTCTGTCAAGCTAATCTAGTTCAGCAGTCTGCTGACAGTAGGGTTGGTTATTGATCAGTTCTCAAGTTTTTCAGTTTCACTTTTTTTTTAACAGCATCACTGTTCTTCCTGCTTCTGTTCAATTCACTCTGCATCAGTTCATACAAATCTTCCCAACTTTCTCTGAAACTATTCCGTTTGTCATTTCTTAGAGCACGATAAATATTTTATTACATTCATATACCATAATTTGTTCAGCCATTCCCCAAATGATAGGAAATTCCATAGTTTTCAGTTCTTTGCTGTAACAAAAATGTTGAAAATATTTTTGATTAAATGACAGCCTCTTTCTTTGATCTCTTTTGTGTGTGGATCTAGTAATGGTATTATTGTGTAAAAAAAGATACTCATTTTAGTAGAAGTGTCTAATAGATGACAGCAAAAAGCCCAGGAAGAACTTAAAGAAAAATAAGGGCATCTGAGAGAAGGAGAAAAAAAAGGAGCCTGGAGCAGAGGCAAAATCCAGAAGAGAAGAGAACAAAGAGAGGTTTGACAAGTTCTAACTTCAAGGTGTTCAACTAGGTGTATTTGGAACTGGCTTTAGGATTCAGGAACTTAGCTAATGCCCAGATTCTTGAACTCTGTACTGGATCTAGTTCCATAGGGCAAGAATAGCAGAGACAAGGAAGTGAGCTCTAAAAACAGGCAGCTTTTAGGAGTTACTTAGCTCAGGGTGTCAAGGGGAGAGAGGGGAGAGGCGGGGGGAGAGAGAGG
>NC_058130.1:269566039-269636862 GCF_016433145.1 Gracilinanus agilis | reverse complement strand
AAGAGAAAGACAGAGAGAGAGAGAGAGAGAGAGAGAGAGAGAGAGAGAGAGAGAGAGAGAGAGAGAGAGAGAGAGAGAGAGAGAGAGAGAGATCTGGGTGGGCTGGGATATACCAACCAAAAACTCCTTTATGTAAGGGTGAACAAAGAGATCTAAGTAACTGGCCATTTTTTTTTTTTTTTTAAAACAGGGAGAGGGAAAGGGATGACAAGAGAATATTATAAGGGAACTTTTTCAGGCATTGCCATGTCACAAAGTTTACTTTAACACTTGCCCTACCAGGATACCTATGGCCTAAATACCTGTCTCCAACTAGAATGAAGGAATTGAGCTGGCTGCACCAAAGATCTCAACATTAGAAAAGCATTCTCCTTGGCCTGCCTAAGCTCCTCAGTGGAAAGAGTGCTAGGCTGGAAGTTGGGAGGACCTGGGTTCAAATTTGGCCTCAGATACTTCCTGACTGTGTGACCCTGGGCAAGTCACTTAACCCCATTGGCCTAGCTCTTGCCCTTCTGTTTTAAGAGTTTTTAGAAAGAAGGGCGAAATGGTATGAGGGAGGGAGAGAGGGAAGAAAGGAGTCTGTTTCCTTACTGATGAAATATGAAGAAGTAGAACTAGATGACCTCTAGGTCCTTCTAACCTTTAACCCAGTGATTCCCAAAGTGGGCATTTCCGCTCCCTGGTGGGTGTTGCAGCGATCCAAGAGAGCAATGATGGCCACAGGTGCATTTATCTTTCCTATTAATTGCTATTAAAATCTAAAAAAAATTAATTTCCAGGGGGTAATATTTTTTCTGGAAAGGGGGTGGTAGGCCAAAAAAAGTTTGGAAATCACTGCTTTAGCCTATGAATCTACAAACACTGCTCTGTCCATTACTACCTGTGGCATCCAGGACAATTCATCCTTTTTGAAGTTCAGTTTCCTCTAAAAAGTGACCTTTAAAGCTTCCTTCCAGTTCCAAATCTAAGATATATGGCCTTAGGGCAGGAACGCTGATTAAACGCTGATTATGAGAGGGCCTGAGCTTCCTCCACCTTCATTATACCTTTACATAAGGAGAGAGTAACCATAAATCAGCCAGTGGAGTCAAGCTAGGCAAGATAATTAAAGGAAAGCCTGTTGGGCTTGGGCAACACAGAACTTCCTACGTAGGTGGGAAGCATGGAAGCCTGCAAAATGGAACTCTGGGAAGAAGGGAGGGGAAGAGATGGAAAGGCATTTTGAATTTGTAGAATTTTAAAAACTGAAGAGACCACCTTTAGTCATCTAGTAGTACCCCACAATTATATAAAGAAACTGAGGTTCCCACAGGGGAAGTCATTTTGCCTCAGGTGACAGTTGTACTGAGGTGAAGGTGAAATCCAGATCTCCTGACACCCGACTCCTGTGCTCTTTTCGCTAAGAGACACCACTCTCCTGTCAGACTTACGCAACACTGGCTAATTATTAAGCCTGGCTCTCGATAAGTGCCCCATCCCAGCACTGCTGCCTGACCTCGGAGGTAACAGGTAAGCCCGTCAGACTTTGCTAGAGACACAGGCTCCGGTTTCAGCTGCCCCTAACTTCCTGTGTGGCTTGAGATAATTTAATTACTTCTCTCTGCGCCTCAACTTCCTCATCTGTAAAGTAAGACTGCATTAAGTGACCTCTAAGGTTCCTTTTTAGTTGTAACTTTCTAGGGTTCCATGCCAGAAAGAAACTGGTAATTGAAAGTAATTGATGTTTGTTTATATATAAATGTGTGTGTGTGTATGTTTATTTATATATATGCGTTTTCATATATATAGATAGACAGATAGATAGACAGATATTTGTATGTTTATTTATTTTTAAACCCCTTCCTTCTGTCTTATAATTAATACTACGTATTGGTTCCAAGGCAGAAGAGCAGTAAGGGCTAGTTGATGGGGGTTAAGTGACTTGCCCAGGGTCATACAGTGAGGTCTGAGACCAGCTTTGAACCTAGGACCTCCCATCTCTAGGCCTGGCTCCCCATCCACTAAGTGGTTAGCTGTCCCCTGATAGCTGATTTAAAGAGCCATGTTGGCCTACTCTTTGGATATGAAGACTGGGAAGAAAGCAAATCTGTGGCTGTTGCTCCCTAGAGCTGTTTTTCCCTAGAGAAGCTCTTTTCCTACTCCTATACCCTTGTCCCACTTAGTCCTTGAAAGAAGTTTAGCTCTTTGTAGTAAACCCAATTGTCTTTATCCAGAAGGTCACAGGGAAGTCATTTAATAAGAACATGGATTTAGAGCAAGAAGGAACGTTAGAGGCCATTTATGCCAATGTTCTCATTTCAACTGAGAAAATGGAAAACAAAAACAAAAAATTGAGGCTCGGTGCTCCTAAGCAATTTGCTCCCAGTCACACAGTGAGTATTGCAAGCGTCTAAAGTGAGGGCTTCTGGGCTCCAAGCCTGGCTCTCTATCCATAACATGGCAATTTCTCTCCCTGTTGTTCTTAAGGCTAAATCCCAGGAGATCATGAGGAAGAGAATGAAGGGAGGGGACAGAAGTCAGAGGAGGCAAGGAGAGAAAAGAAGTAGCAAAGTAGCCTCCAGCTCAGGAGGGAACCCTAACATATGGAGGTGCTGGAGGGAGGGCCTTTGAAGCCAGGGCTCTTGTGTCCCCTTTGTACTGATTGGGTGGCCTAATGCTGAGGAAAGAAGTTTCTGTGGAGTAAATTAAAAAAGCATTATTCCTATCATTAAAAGGAGGTCACAGGGTAGTAGTCTCAAGGCCCAGAGAATTAAATTTCCTGTTGATTCCCCCTCCCTTCCCCCCCCTTCCCCCGAACCCTTACCTACTGTCTTAGTATCAGTTCTAAGACAGATGAATGGCAAGGCTAGACAATCAGGATGGAGTTACCAACCCAGGTTCGCATAGCTAGGAAGTATCTGAGGTCAAATTTGAACCCAGGTCCTCCAGACTCCAAGCCTGGTACTTTATCCACTGTGTTACCTAGATGCCCCTCTCCTACTGATTTTTGAGAAAAGAGTGCAAAATAAAGAGAAGGCTTTAGGATGGCTCCAACAAGATAATTCCTTCCTAGTCATCTCCCTTTCTTTTCCCTCTCCATCTCTTGTCATTAGGGCCTAAAGGAAAAAAGAAGGTCAAGGTGAGCTTTTACTCCTTCAGAAAGCTGAAGATACAGGAGGAAGGAGGCATTAGGATGACAAACGGAAAAAGAACACATAATATGGGTTGGGGAGGGGGGACAGGGGAAGAGAGGAGGGATCATAGTTTGCATTTTTCATTTCTTTGGTCTAAAAAATCCTCCAAAACGTAGCTACTTGTACTTCCTTTCTTTGAGAAAGCTCTGTGGACATTTATATCCATTATCTTAGGTACTCCCTTAGGCTTTTTTCTAGGGTAATGAAGAGCTGGAGTTTTTTTCTTTAGATCAACCCACTCATATCCAAAATGACACCATTTCTCAAAATCCAGTCTCTCCTCTGCTCTTATAGACTCCTCTCCATAAACTAGCATGACCTGTTAATAAGCAAAGAAAAACTCTCAACGCACATAACCCTATGGTTTGTCCTTTACCTTCCTGGTTTTCATTTTTAAAAATAACTCCATGCCTCTCCTCGTCCTTATTCCCCACCCACCACCTCTTCTTAATGGTCCCAATGAAACTGCTAATCATGATGCTTATTCTGCATGTCTTATGTTGAAAATAGGTCATCTGACAACTCTTATGGGATGTTCCCCCAAAACTTTAATTTTCACTGCAGCATAGTCCAATGTTAAGAAGACTAGATTTTGATCATCTATTTTGCTGCTTATTACTTGTGAAAAATACTTAGGGTAAGTTTCTAAACTTTCTGGGCCTCAATTCCTTATCTGAAAATGGAAAAGTTGGACTAGATCCTCTCTAAGATCCCTTCTAGGTGTAAATCTAATGCTCCTCCCATCCGACATATTCTTTATTCTTTCCTTGAATCCATTCTTATTTCTGTCCCCACCAATTACTAGTTTATGGTAAGAACACTTTTCTTTACCTTTAACCTTGGAGAATTCCTACCCTTTGAAGTCTAATAGTCAATAAAAGCAGAAAAGAGCCTCATGGGTCCTAAAGGCAATGTGGTATGATGGAAAGAAGCCTGGACTGATAGCTAGAAACCCTGTCTGCTGTTTCTTGTGGGATCTTGGACAACTCATAAAATGGAGCAGCTGAAAAGAACCTTCCACAGTATCTAATAAGTCTATTCTACAACCCAGGTCTTCTGCTCCTTCCTGTTCTCCAGAAGAAGTTATAATCTAGCTGAAGAAATGAGATATACATAAATAAGAATCATATGGAAAGAGAAGAAGAAAGGGCAGGATGTGTCTAGCCCTTGCTATTCTTCTGTCTTAGAATTGATACCAAGCAAGGGAGAGTGGGAGGAAAAGTGAGAAGAAAGGGAGGGAGAGAAAGAAGGGATGAAGGGAAGGAAAGAAGGAAGGGAGGGAGGGAGGGAGGGAGGGAGGGAGGAAAGGAGGGAAGGAAGGAAGAATGAATGATATAAATACAATTAAGTATTACAGGAATCGAAAAGTAGGGCACCCTGTGGTGTGAGGAA
Source organism: Gracilinanus agilis (assembly GCF_016433145.1). Classification (NCBI taxonomy): domain Eukaryota; kingdom Metazoa; phylum Chordata; class Mammalia; order Didelphimorphia; family Didelphidae; genus Gracilinanus; species Gracilinanus agilis. Next base: position 269,632,297 of record NC_058130.1, on the reverse strand, counting down.
AAGAGCCTTAGACTTCTAGTTGATTCAAAATTCAAATCCCAGCTCTGCTCCTTATGATCTCTTTGAGCAAGTTACTTCTCCATCTTCAACCTCAGTTTCCTCCTCAGTAAAATGAGAAAAGTAGATTAAATAATCACTACAGTCCTTTCTCCCACAAAATGTGCTATCTAAGGAGAAGCCTGGGATATTTAAGGACCTTACTATCTCGGGCTAAGCTGTCCAGTACTCTGGGTTTGTATTCTTCAACATTTCTGAGACCCTTTCTGGGCTGGAAATTGGAAAAGGAAAGGTGAAATCCTAATGGTCTTTGAGAATGAGGCAAAATTTGTTGAATGTAAGATCCTTGGGGGTAGGGGTGGTTTCTTTGCTTTTCTTTCGGATTTTGTATTCCCCTAGCACATAACACGTTTAATAAATGTTGGCTTGAATCTGGATCTTTTGAATGCTGTAGGAAGAGAGTATACAGGCTCGGAGACAGAAAGATCCAATGAAATGACAAATAAAGTCAATAGTTGTTGAATCTTTCAGTTTTGTTCGACTGCTCATGACCCCATTTAGGATTGTCTTGGCAAAGATACTGGAGCAACTTGTTATCTCCAACTCATTTGTCAGATGAAGAAACTGAGGCAAACAGGGTTAAGTAGCTTGTCTAGGGTCTTAAAGCTAGTGAGTATCTGAGGCCAAATTTGAACTCAGGTCTTTCTGACTCTAGGCCCAATGTTTTGCCCACCGTACCATTTAGCTATACATACCATTTTCTCCTATGAAAATACAGCTTTTCTTAAAGGCTAGTCAGGGAGGCCTTTAAAGAGTAAAAGAGATAAGTCTCTCTCTAGAACTCTTTTTTTGGTTTGTTTTAACTCTAACCTTTTGTCTTGGTTTCAATTTTCAGTCAGAAGAGTGGCAAGAATTAGGCACTTGGGGTTAAATGACTTGCCCAGGGTCACACAGCAGGCAGTGTCTGAGGTCAAATTTGAACCCAGGACCTCCTGACCCCAGGCCTAGCATAATTTCCATAGTGCTACCTAGTTGCCTCTGAACTTTTCCTAGAGGCTATGCATAACTCCCAGGCTGTATGGTGTGTGCTTGTGGAAGCCTGTCTGGGAGGGGGAAAGAAGAGGGGGAGTACAAATTTCAGGATGTTGGCAGCTCTAGTATCCCCACAGCCCTTTCCTGTCTTTACTCCCCCTCCTCCCCCCAGGCTTTTGCCTGGAACAGCTTAGCAATGAATCTAAAGCAAAAAAACTTTCTTTCTGAAGTTCAAGCTATTTCTAGCTCATTTCTAGCTCTTTGCCCTGCCTCTTTTTTTTTGGGGGGGGGGTAAGGGGAGTGGGGAGAACAAATTTCCCCTCCCCATACCAGAACTGTGAACTACCCCACTAGAATACCCCTTGCCCTTTAGGGGGTGTTGAGAGAGATGGTGAATCCTGTTAGTCTTTTCTTAGGAGCCACAGAGATGTCAAGAGTAAAGAAGGGAAGGGCAGCTGGGTGGCACAATGGATAAAATGCCAGGCTGGGAGTCAGGAGGGCCCAGGTTTAAATCTAACCTCGGATATGTCCTAGCCATGTGACCTTGGGCAACCTAATTGCCTAGCCCTTCAGCTCTTCTGCTTCAAAATTGATACTTATTTAAAATGTCCAAAAACAATTGTCAAAAATTGTTTCTACATGTAACTGAAAAATAAAAAAAGAATCAATAATATCAAGGTCAGAAGGTAAGAGTTTGTTTGTTTGTTCTTTTGTTTTGTTTTTTAAAGGAAAAGAAAGGAGAGGCCAGGATAGAAGAGACATGTAGTCAAGACTTTCAGAAACAGTGAGGTAGATGTCAGATATAACTTGGCTCCTTCCTATTTTTCTCATCTTCTTACACTTTACTTTTCCCCTCACCCTCATAAACTCTTTGAGCTGGTGACACTGGCCTCCCAGATGTTCCTCCTGTAAGACATTCCATCTCCCAACTATGGGCATCTTCACTGGCTGTCCCCTATGCCTGGGAGAGTCTCTCTCCTTATCTACACTTCTTGGCTTCCTTGGCTTCTTTCAAATCCCAGGTAAAGTTCGACATTCTAGGAGAAAACTTTCTTGACCCCCCTTTAATGCTTAGCTGCCTATTATCTTCAGGTGATTCCATTTATATATTTTGTTTGTTGGCAGTTGTTTTCATATTGTCTCTTCCCCATTACAGTCATTTATCACCTTTCCTTGTCTCTGGAGTGCTTGATACCATGTCTGGGACATAGTATGGACTTAATAACAGCTTGCTGACTGATAAGGAATAGATGAAAATGAATAACAACAAATGGAAGGAAAATTATTTTTTTTTTAAAGGGAGAAGTTGGTTACTTAGAATAAGGATTCTGGGGCTGCTGGGTGGCTCAGTGGATAAAGAGCCAAACCTCTAGTTAGTTGAGAGGGCTCAGGTTCAAATTTAGTCTTAGATAATTCCTAGCTGTGTGACCCTGGGCAAGTCACTTAATCCCTAGGAACAGAAACTTAGTATTCATTCTAAGACAGAAGGTTAGAGGAGTTGGTTTTTTTTTTTTTTTTTTTTGTTTTTGTTTTTAAAGAAGAGTTCAAACAGAGAGGAAAGAATTAAGGCAGAATTAATTTCCCAAGAAAAGAAAAACAAAGGATAAACTTTTGTCCTACACCAAGTCTCCCAAGGCAGTGATGGCAGTGATGGAGATGGAGTGCCCAAAATGCAACCCTCATGCTGCATGTGAGTCCCCTTCCTCCCCCATTTACCCCAGACAGGGGAGGGAGGGAGCACTTCCATTAGGTTAATGGACAAAGAGGTGGGTTAAGTGAGAAATATCCTTAGGCACTTGTGGAGAGGGAGAGGGGAGCAGCCCCCTCTAGCACACATGTCATAGGTTCACCAATGCCGCCCTAAAGGTGGCTAGTGCTGGCGCTAGAGTCAGTCCTGTCCTACTCTTGGTGACCTCATTTGGGGTTTTCTTGGCAAAGATATTGGAACAGTTTGCTATTTCCTTCTCCAGCTCATTTTCCAGAGGGGGAAACTGAGGCAAACCAGGTCACACAGCTATTCAATGTCATCAGTAGCATTTGACTGATTCTAAACTCAGTGTTCTATCCCCCTCACCACCTGGCTGCCTATTTTACAGATGAGGAAAGATCCAGAGAAGAGAGGTGCTTCTGTAATCCCATGGCTAAGCCAGTGTTGGAGGTTTGAGTCTAACATACTTTCCCCTAGACCAGTGATAGGCAAACTTTTTAAAGAGGGGGCCAAAGAAAAGGAAGTGTTCATCTGTCAGTGTTTTTAAGGCAACTCTTTCGAAGTTCCATTGTGTTGTATCCTACTCATTGTATTTGTCGGATTAGGAATAATGTCAAGCAAGGGATAGAACATTTCAGGGGGCCACATCTGGCCCGCGGGCCCCGTAGTTTGCCCACCACTGCCCTAGATCCATTTACATTGTGTTCTTCAGTATTCCCTTATAGGATCTCCAGCAGAAAAGGCATTCTCTAGCTAGCAAGAGCTTAATAAAAATTTAGAGACTGTCATTTTCCCTTAAGAGAGTTCCTCTCTTTTTCCAAGCAGGACATTTGTATAAGGGAATGGAAGACAGTAGAGGGATGCAGGCTAGGTGACCGAGTGGGACAGGAGGGGTGAAGATAGAAAGGAGGGAAGGGATAGAGAAAGGCAAGGGCCAAGAACAATCTCTGCCATTTGACCCACAGTGAAGCACACAGTGAAGAACCTTCCACAGAGCCCTCAGTGGAATGGACTCCCAGAACTCCAGCTGGATGGTGACCCAACTCTAGTTCTGGAATTTACAGCCCAAGGTCCCAGCCCCAGGAAGGCTTTGGCAGGTGGGAGGAGAGTGCTGCTTGGGAGAGGAGGTAATCAGGCAAGCAGACGAGCAGAGAGGGCTGGAATGGGCTGTCTCTTCAAGTGATCCTGGCCTTATAAGGAGATTCCCACGGCGAAGCACACCCAGCCTTCAGCTGTTTTCCACCCCAGCAGACTGCATTTGGCCAAGGAAGAGAGTTCTGCCGGCTCAGCCCAGTTTAACTACTTTCCTACCAAAGGCAGACCAGGTAGGATCCAGAGGAGGAAAAAAAAAAGATCCTACCATGGAAAGCCCTTGATGAATATCATCAGATTAAGAGGCTGCAAAGAGGATCATTTCTCCATGCCTACCCTTAGGACACCACCCCGATGCACAAGATCAGATGGTCCCTTTAGAGACTCAGTTTGGAGACTTGAAGGATGGGAGATGAACCTGAGGATGGACAAGGCACTGATCCACCATGCCCCAGGGTTCAGTCATCCTAATAACTGACTAATAATTTTAAAGCTGACAAAGCACTTTATATATGTGGTCTCATTCTATCCTTGCAAGAACTCTGTGAGAGAGGTACAATATGATTATTCCTATTTTCCAGATGAAGAAATTAAAACTGAGAGAGGTTAAATGACTTGCCTTAATAGTAAGATAACTATTAAAAGACAGGAGTGGGCTGTGAATTCAGGTCTTCCCCATTTTCAATTTGTGACAAACAGAGGGAGCTTAATAAATGCTTGTTGACTTACTGATTCCAAGTCCCATACTTGACTTGCTGCTATAATTACATGTAATATCATAAACAGGAAAAGTGAGTTTGTTAATACCTTTGTTCACTCTCAAGGTGTACGTCCCTCTCAACATTAACTAAAACTACTGCATAAAGCCTTTTGTAGACTAATTTGGAAAAAGACTAGATTTTTTTAAATCACAGAATCATGGATTTAGAGCTGAAGGTACTTTTAATTCTAGGCCTTTTCCTCTCCCATATGCTTTTATTTTTGCTTTAAAACTTTTAAAAATCCATCCACCTCATAGACATATATACACACATCCATAAATATCTATAATTTTTCCTAATTACATGTGAAAGCAATTTTAAGCATTTTTTTTAAACCCTTGTACTTCGGTGTATTGTCTCATAGGTGGAAGGTGGGCAATGGGGGTCAAGTGACTTGCCCAGGGTCACACAGCTGGGAAGTGGCTGAGGCCGGGTTTGAACCTAGGACCTCCTGTCTCTAGGCCTGACTCTCACTCCACTGAGCTACCCAGCTGCCCTTTAAGCATTCTTTTAAAAAATTTTAGTTATAAATTTTATCCCTCACTTCCCTCCTCCCTGAGATGGCAAGCAATTTGATATAGGTTACAGATGTGTAGTCATGTAAAACTCCCCATACACTTTAAAAAAAACCCTTACCTTCCATCTTAAAATCAATATTATGTATTGACTCCAAGGCAGAAGAGTGGTAAGGGCTAGGCAGTGGGGACTATTAAGTAACTTGCCCAGGGTCACACATCTAGAAAGTGTCTGAAGATAAATTTGAACCTAGGACCCTCCTGTCTCTAAGCCTGCCTCTCAATCCACTGATCTACTTAGCTACTACTGCCCCCTCTCCATATACTTTTAAGTTTATTTTAGGATTTTTAGTCCTCCCTGCAAAGGGAAAAAGGAAAAGACACATTTGAAACACATAGGCATGGTTAAACTAGAAAAAAATACATATTCGTCACGTTCAAAAACATATGCCTCATTCTGCACCTTGAATTAATTCACTTTAGACAGATGGGTAGCATATCTATCAGATATCTCCTGGAGTCTAATTGATAAAAAGTACCTATTAGATGTACTTAGGTCTCTAACAATAGCATTCCTTTTTCAGTGATATAGTCATTAAATTCTTGTCCTAGTTCTTCTCTTTTCACTCTGTGATTAGTTCAAATAAGTCCTCAGGTTTCTCTGAAGTCAATCAAATTTCTTTTTTAAATCTTTAGCTTCTGTCTTAGAATCAATACTTTGTAAGGGCTAGACAGTTGGCATTAAATTATTTCTCCAGCGTAAACAACTAGGAAGTGTCTGAGGTCACACTTGAACTCAGGATATCCTCACTCCAGGCCTAGCTCTCTATCCACTGAACCACTTGGTTGCCTATGTTTTTCTTTTTGAATGTTACAGTATTTAAATAAATTCTTGTCCTGATTCTGCTCATTTCACTCTGCATCAGTTCATACAAGCTCTCAGGTTTCTCTGAAGTAGGTCAGTCAGTCAATAAGTTTTTACTAAATACTGTATATAAGAAATGCCTAATCCCCTCAAAAAAAAAAAAAAGATTCTGCTCTAAAGGAACTCAGTTTACCTGGGGAGACAACATGCAAAGAACTATGTACAAACAAGATACAGACAAGATAAACTGAAGATAATTATAGAGGGAAGGGACTAGCATTAAGGGAGATTAGGAAAAGCTTCTTCTAGAGGGCAGGATTTTAGATAAGATTTGTGGGAAAGCAGGGAAGTCAGGGTAACAATAGTAAGGAGACAAGCGTATTCCAAGCCTGGGAAATGGTTAGCAAAAATGCCCAGTAAGAGATGGACTATCTCATGGAAGTAGCAGCAAGGTGATCAGTGTCATTAGGTTGAAGAGTACATGAAGATTGGGGTGGGATGGGGGGAGTAAAATGTAAGAAGTCAGGAGAAGCTAGGTAGCACAGTGTGTAGAGAACACCAGGCCTGGAGTTAGGAGGACCTGGGTTCAAACTTGGCCTGCAATACTTCCTAGCTATGTGACCCTGGGCAAGTCACTTAATTCTATTGGCCTCATCCTTGCCCTTCTGTCTTAAAGTTGTCACTAAGTCAGAAAATAGGGGCTTAAAAAAAAAATCTAAGAAGCTTGGAAAGATTAGAAGGTTATGAAGAGCTTTAAAAGACAAACATGAAATGTTAACATTTAATCCTAGGATTTATTGAATAGGGAGATGATATGTAATTTCAGAAGATCAATTTGACAACTAAGTAGAGGATGGATTGCAGAGAAGAGAGATGAGGCAGGGATACCTGTCAGCAGACTATTGCAGCAAGCTAAATTGGGGTGATGAATGCCTATACCATAATGGGGTCAGATTCAGAAGAGAAAAAGGTGGAGGAGTATGCAAGAGATAGTGTAGAATCCACACAACTTGGCAACTGACTAGAGGGAACGAGAGTCAAGAGTCAAGGGTGGCATCTAAACAGTGAGCCAAAGTGACTCAGAGGGTAGTATGTTCTATGATAATAAGGAAATTCAGAAGATAAGCAATAGAGTTAAAAACTCCAAAGGGAAAAGGCATTTAATATTTATGACTATTTAGTGGTTTTTGTTTTTGTTGGGAAAGGGAAGGCAGGCAGGATGTGACAAGGGAAGAGAGAAGGGCTGGAGAAGTTGAAATAATTTGTAAAATCTGTTGCAGTACTCCATGGTCATGTCTGCACCTCAAATACTTATGCCTGACAAAAATTAATGAATGAAATTAGAAAGTAAAATCCCTGAAGCAGCAAGAAGAAAATGGAGGCATGGAGAGTGGAGGCCGGGGCCCTTTCTAGTCAACATTAATCTTGGAGAAATTAGGGATTGAGTGGGAAAGGGTATACACACAAGGCAAGTCAGAAAGAAGCACCTAAGTCAGAATAGCCTGTTGCCACAGTAATAAGATCACACATGGAAACTCAGCAAAAAATTACTCTATTACTAAAGGAAAGAGGACAGAAAAAAGGGAGATGACAGTCCAGAGGAAGGAGGCCACTTGGCCAGTTATTCAGACGCAGGCCAATTGGGCAATTATTTAGTAACAGGCAGTCCTGGGAAGCAGACTTCTTTACATTCCCTCCCTGTTCAGCTCCTGGGTCCGGATCCTTGGGCTTTAGTTTAATTGAAAGGGTCTGGCTAGAGTACAGAGCTGGCAAGGCAAGACTGAGCCAACACAGGTGGGGTGTTGAAAAGCAGAACCAAATCATTTGTGTTCACAAATAAGACTGCACCATTCCCCGGGGTGCCTGGCAAAGGGGTTTTTGGCTTCACCTCAACACCAGCCTCTCTGGAAGGGACAAAGGAACTGGGGCTATTGCAAACACATTCTCTTTCCCCAGGTATCAACCAAACCTACCTGAATCAATGACTAAACCCATTGGAGCTAAAGAACATAAATATGAGTAAAAAAAGGAGAAAACAACAACAACATGAACTTGATCAGAGACTTGACTACCCCCAGGGAATCTTTCTTCTTTCTCTCTCTTTAACTGATCATTAACCCCTCAGTGTTTCCAAAGAAGTAAAACTAACTCTAGAAGAAGCCAGGGCAAGATAGGACCTGATGGATGGCACCCCCTTCAAAGTCTCCAAAACAGATAGGAAAACAATTCAAGAAAGAGAGCAAGGCAAAGAAAGAAAAAACCCAAGGAATCCTAAAAGATGACTTATACAGGTTAAATGTCAACAAGCAAATGACCCGGGCTTGGCTAAAACAAGTATCCAATTCCAAAGAATCCAGGAAAAAACTCAGATCCTCCAGAACTTCCTTTTTCCCATAAAACTGTGGAACTACTTTGAGTAACCATGGAGGCCAGCAAGCAGGGGAACCCTGTCTGGTTCCCCTAGCTCCTCTCCCAGGGCTGGCTGCTAGCAGAGACCATCACATTTGGCTTGAAACATGCCTGGTATGTCAAACTTCCCTTGCCCCACATTGAATTCTCATTAAGAAAAGAGAATAATGGTCTAGAGGTGTTGGGGTGGGCCTGACTGACCCATCACTTGTAGCTCCATTTGGGTTGAAATGAGACACTCAGATGCTCAACAGTTAGTAAAAGGGAGGCTTACATAGCCATAGCCTAAAAAGGATTCTCCACAAAGATACTTCAGCATTTAGTTTGAAAAGATGTGGACTCCCTCCTCTCCACATGGAAATAACTGGAGTGGTCTTAGGACATCTGCCGAGTCTAAAGGACCCCAACTTCATATAGGTGGGGGGTTTTTGGACCTTAGGTGACCAGGAAGCCACACAAGAAGTTCTCAGATAGCTGCATCAAGGAAGGAGCAGAACTGAGGCTTGGCCCCTAAGTCAACCAAATTCTGGGGGGAGTTTTGCTGCTTTTTAGGGAAAAACCAGAGTTACCCTTGGTGGTGGTGGGGTGGTGGTGGTGTTTCCAACACCTGTGATAGATACTGGTCTTATCACAACAGGGAATTTCTAAATTTCTATGTAAAAATAGTTTATTTTCATGCCTCATCCTCATTAACTTCCACATAATGATACCATATATGGGACCATTCATTAAGCTAGGAAAAGTACCTTGCAAACACCTATCCCCAGAAGATCAATTCGGTCCTATTCTAGCCCTAAGAAGACTGGAGGATCTTGGATCTTGCCCAGATTTAGGCGATAATATGGAAAGAACATTGATACTGGAGTCAGAGAACCTGCCTGCATGGCCTTGAGGCAAATCATTTTATCTCCCAGAAACTTAGCTTCCTCATTTGTAAAATGGGGCTAACAACATTTTTATGACCTATCTCAAAAGGCTGTTTTATAAAACTTACCATTCTATATATAGGTCTGTCTCAAAATAGAATATCTCTTCTCTACCTAGGAGATATAACTTCCTGATCTTCACTGATAAGCCAAAAAGCAACCACCAGGACTGACCTAGACCTCTAGGAATTCTATGGTTCATGGATACTCAGGGCTAGGACAAATATGACCCAGAAACTGCCTGAAATAGCCCTGGTGGATTTTAGAGCTTGTATCAAAAAAATAACCACAAGTAACCATCATACCGTAAAAGTGTCTCATGCCAGATCAGGCACCAACAAGAAAACAATACTCATCTCATACACTTACATTTAAAAGTATTACCCTTTACATGACAGTTTACAATCAACGTCTATTTCTAAATTTCCATGTGAAATTTAGATTATCCAGAATAGAAATCACTCACGACAAGAAAGAAAATAAAGGATAGCTAATACCTACCACAGCTGCTGGGAAGGAGACAGAATTCTTTCTTCTCTCATTCCACTTGACTTGAACGCTTTCAATTCAACAAGATTAAACAATCATAGACTGAAATATATATAGGATCATATAGGTAGAAAGGGCCTTAGGGGCTCCCATTTCCTCATTTTTCAAATGAGGAAATTGAGGTTTCAGAAAAGTAAAATGACTCATTCAATCATTTATCTTACAGCAGCTAGGCGTTCAGCAGCCAGGTGGTTCAAAGGATAGAGAGCCAGATCCAGAGACAGGAAGTCCTGGGTTCAAATGTGGCCTGAGATATGTCTTAGCTGAGTGACCCTGGGCAATTCCTTTAATTCCAGTTGCCTAGCCTTTACCACATCTCTGCCTAGGAACCAATATTTAGTAACAACTCTAGGACAGAAAGTTTTGTTTGGTTTTTTTAAACTTACTTATAAGTGACAATAAATATGTCAAAGTCAGTATTTGAATCCAGATCTTCCTGACTCCAAGTCTAACACTTCATTTGCTCAGCTAAGATGCTTCTCCAGGTACTAGACAGAACTGGTTTCTTACTCTAATGAATTTGAAAATTTTACTACCACCCACTGCCACCTATCTTCCCCACCTCTGGGAAAAAAGAAAGCAGGGCTTTCAGAGGAAAGGTTCATTCCTTAGCCTGAGGTGCTCTGGTGTTCAAGTTCTTTTTGGGTCAGAAAGATATAAAGGCAGATTAGAGAGGCTTGTCATTATTCAGGGGTCAGTTCCCAGGAGCCAGTTAGCTGGCTGATCACCAATCTTCTCCCAAGTCATTGCTGATGAAGGTGGAGGAGGAGGGAAATGAGGAAGACACTGAACTCATAGAAAGACAATTACAGCTTTGTCCCCTTGTGACGCAGGAAGGAGCACCAAAAAACTGTGGCAGCCGAAAGGCAGATGCTATGGGAGAAGAGAGATCACAGAGTGGTTCTGCCTTAGAAGCAACCTACTATTAGCTAGAACTCAGATGCCCTCAAGGGACCAGGCATTGGAAAAGGCAAGGAAGGGGCAGAAATCAAACCTTTAGCGCCACTCTCTCTACGTCACGGAAGGAAGGTACACAGAGCAGATGACAACAGTTCCCACTTCTATAGCACCCAATTCAGCATGGGCATTCTTCTCCCCTAGTTTACTAAGGGGGGGGAGGGCAGAAACAATCTCAGAGAGATGAAATTACTTGCCTGGCGCCATATGGCCAGTAAATGTTAGCACCAAAATCTCTTGTCTTAAGCGCCCTAGCATTCTTTCTACTATCACACACAACCGAATTTGGGGAGGGCAGACAATTCTCTTTTGTCTCTCATAGATCTTCTCTGCTACCCCAAGAAACACCCCATTTATTTTACCCTGTTAAAGAAAGAAAGGAAAAGGCATTGCTTCAACATCCACTGGCATAGGCTACCAAACTTACAAACACTGCTCTTGAGCAAGGGGGAGCTTTACTGTATCTATGACAGGAACATGCATGTGCAGTCACACACAAGTTTCACTTGGGTCTTTTCTCCTTTAGCATTTCTGGGTTTGGCAATCAGTGCTCAATCAAAGGCAGTGACACCTGGCATTACTACCTTTCCAAGGTTACAGTTCACTACTGGAAAGAGACTTGGATTTAAATCTTACTTCTCTTACTAATTAGCAATTTGGGAACAAAACTTCACCTTCTTGAGACTCAGTTTCTTTTTCTGAAAAAGAAGGATAGCAAATCATTTTTTTTACTCTTACCTTCTGTCTTAGTATCAATTCTAAGACAGAAGAGTAGCAAGGGCTAGTTAATTGGGGTTAAATGACTTGCCCAGTGTCACAAAGCTAGGAAGTAACTCAGGCCATATTTGAACTCAGGTTCTCCAGACCTGGCTCTCTATCTACTGTGCTAGCTAGCTTCCCTTAGGATGGTGGACCATTTCTACTGCATTCCAGTGCTAAGATTCTCTAACTATAGAAATTTCTCCTCTCTCTCCTTTACTCCTCTGTCTCTCTCTCCTCTGCTTCTCTCCCTCTTTCTGTTTCTCCCCACTCTCTCCTCTCCTTCCTATTTCCTCTTCCTCCCCTACTTCTTCTACACACCCCCACACCCCCACATCTCCACTTCTTAACAAGTTATAAAGACTTGAGCATGAGGTCTACTTTTATAGGGAGTAGCTTCCCTGATTCAATTTTCCCTGAAAGGGAGATGCTCTCTTTGCTTGTTCTATAATCTGTCTTTCTGGGTGGATGAATACATATCCTGGTGAGAGGAAGCCTACCAACATCGTATTTAATTGTGGACACATGTCAAAGGTCACCAAGGTCAAGAAAGTTTGTACTCAGTGCTGGAAGGGATTTTGAAGATCATGCAGTCCAGTCCCCAGCCATTCAATCTGTTTTGCTCAGGAAAAATGAAAAAATACTTTGGATGGGGAAAACCCAAAGGCATTGTTCTGGGGCTTTTGTTTTGGTTTTGTTTTGACCATAAGAAATTGAGTACAATGAGCTTCCTACCAGTCCAGTCTTGCTAAATGACAAAATCATGTTTTTATAGCTAAAAACTTCATTTCATCTCATTATCCACACTAGCCTGCGCTTCCTGTCCATGACCAATGCTAGGACCTTTAGGGGTTAGAAGGAAACATGAAGGTTTTCTAATATAATTTCCTTCCAACTTCAGGCTGGCTCTTCAGACGTTGTTGCCCTTCCTATTTCCAGTGATGATTTTTTGGGTCAGAGGATCAGAGTTTGAGCCTGAAATGCCCATCTACAAGACAATCTCTTTGCTCCTCTGGGCCTCAGTTTCCTCACTTGCAAAATGAGGGAGGCAGGCTAGATTATCTATTAGCCCCAAATCACTTCTTTCTATGGTCCATATAAATCTGTTGTAGTTGTCAGAAAGTGCCTTCCATTTAAGAGAAGAGATGGGACTGGAACTGTGATTTTAGTGTTAGAAGGAGCTCAATCACTGAAAGAATGCATCTTGTTATTGCTCCATTTTTTGAAGAAGTCCAATGGCATCACAAGGGTGATGTCTTGATTTGAATGTGAACGGGATTTAAGTGAGGCAGAGTTGAATAAAGCTGTAGACTTGTTACTCTTTTTTTTTTAAACCCTTACCTTCTACCTTATAATCAATACTATGTATTGGTTCCAAGGCAGAAGAATGGTAAGGGCTAGGCAATAGGGGTTAAGTGACTTGCCCAGGGCCATACAGCTAGGAAGTATATGAATCTAGATTTGAATCCAGGACCACCTCCCATCTCTGGTCCTGGCTTTCAATCCACTGAGCCACCCAGCTGCCCCTTGACACTCTCTTGAAGAGTCATCAGTCTAGCAGTGGGACAAAAATCAGTATGAGTATTTATGCCATCATTCATGGGCCAGAATGCAATTGATGACCATGGCATCTTCCAAATCTGACCAAGCTCTAAGCACTCCAAACACTTAAGCCTGCTTCAGCTGCCTTCAAGGCCTTTGAAACAAATTGTTCTCATCTGCTTATTCAGCCACAAAAGTCTTCACATGTCTGGGGTAACTCACCCTGGGACAGATTTGAGGCCTGTAGGTTTCCCTCAATCTCATTCAGCCTATCTATCTACTGAAAAAATGCTGCTCATGCTACAGGTGAGCACCTTCTTGGTAATGAGAGTGAGTGACTCACTCAATGTCAAAAGGTTAGAGATGGGAGCAGCTGGGTATCTCAGTTGGATTGAGAGCCAGACCCAGAGACGGGAGGTCCTAGATTCAAATCTGGCCTCAGACATTTCCTAGCTATGTGACCCTGGGCAAGTCACTTGACCCCCATTGCCTACCCTTACCACTCTTCTGCCTTGGAGCCAGTACACAGTACTGACTCCAAGATGGGAGGTAAGGGTTTAAAAACAACAACAACAAAAAAAAAAAGGTTAGAGGCAACACTTGAACTTGAGTCTTTACTCAGAGACCAGTTCACCTTTTTTAAGCGAGCCAAAATCGCCTCCCTATAATTTGTGTCTATTTTCTGGAATCACACAGAATAATAAATCTACTCCCCATTCTGCCAAAAGATTTGAGGAGCTCTCTCCATGGGAATGACTTCAAACTGAGTCACTGAGAGTATAGAGGGAAAAATGATAAATGGCCAGTATGAAAAGAGGCAAGCCAAGTGGAGGGGCTTGGACTTTATCAAATACCTGGATGAACCCTAGGGGTTCTCAGGATGTGATGGTTCAGCAACCTACCAGGAGAATGGAAGACATCAAAAATCACATCCTGAGTCAGTAGCCTCTTTGTTAAAAAGAACTGAAGTATGAATATTCCCTTTGGAGGAGATCCAATCCTCAGATGGGTAGGTCTACAGGCAGATCATTGAGGTCCCTTTTGGTCCCTTTTCAGAGAAGAAGGGTCTGGTCTTTTAAGCTTGGGGCATTGTGGTAGGGGCAGTGTAGACAGAAAGGAGCATCACAAGAAGATGCTCTCAAAGAGTCTGTCATCTAGCAGGAAGGACAACACACACACACACAGACAATTCTCTACAAATATAATTCAATGCACAAAATGTCACAAACAGTTATAGATGATGAAGTGTTATAGGTAATAAGTACTCTAGGACTGGAGAGGACAGAGATGGATCCCTTTGGGATCACTGGAGGGAGTGTCAGGGAAGGAAGGCTTCCTGAAAGAGGTGGGATGTAGGTAACACTCAGGCATGGAAATGAAAAGTATTCTCAGATGGAAGGAATAGCACAATTGGGGTCAGCTAGGTGGCTCAGGGGATAGAGTGCCAGGCCTGGAGATGGGGGACCCTGGGCAAGTCACTTAGCCCCTATTGCCTAGACCTTACTGCTCTTCTGCCTTGGAAATGATAATTAGATTAATTCCAAAACAGAAGGTAAGAACTGTTTTTTTTTTAACCTTATAGAGAACAGAAGGAATCTCTGGTATCCATTCTAAGACAGGCAATAAGGGTTTAAAAAAAATAGTATAAGCAGGGGCAACAAAGTGCCTAGCTTCCTAAGGGAAGAGAAGGGTAAAGGCATAAGCATTTATTAAGCATCTACTAAAGGTGGTACAGTAGATAGAACTCCAGGCCAGAAGTCAGGAAGACTCATTTCCCTCAGTTAAAATTTGGTCTCAGATCCTTACTAGCTGTGTGAACCTGGGCAAGTCACTTAACCCTGTTAGCCTCTGTTTCCCCATTTGGAAAATGAACTAGAAAAGGAAATGGCAAACCCCCTCTGGGGTCACAGTTAAACACACCTCAACAATAACAAAAGCAACAACACCTACTTTGCGCTAGGCACTTTACAAATGTCATCATTAGGGGAGAATCCATAGGCAAATCCATCTGACTGGGTGACTCGGTTGAAGCAAGAAGAAACCTAGAATATTAGACTCAAAAAAAATGTTCATATCATCTAGTCCAATTCTTTCATTTTATTATTATTTTTTTTAAACCCTTACCTTCTGTCTTAGAATCAGTACTGTGCATTGGTTCTAAGGCAGAAAAGTGGTAAGGGCTAGGCAATGGGGGTGAAATGACTTGCCCAGGGTCACACAGCTAGTAAATGTCTGAGGCCAGATTTAAACTCAGGGCCTCCTATCTCTAGGGCTGGCTCTCAATCCACTGAGCCACCTACCTGTCCCCTCAACTCTCTCATTTTAAAGAAGTCAAAAAACTTATCCAAGATCACACTGCTAATTGAAGGCAAGGCCAAGTCTAGAGGTCAGACTCATAATTATCATCTAATCTTCTTCAGACACTTCTAACTGAAGTTCATAAATATTCACCCAGAAATCAAGAAAATGTATGCGAGCAACTATTATATTGTAGGCAGGATACATGAAACAGACATTTTAAATCATTCTGTGCTCATTTCATCCCCTCTTCCCCCCCCCCCATTACAGCAGATAAGGGGAGACATTTCTTTTGGAACATACCCTGAAGGGGAAAACATCAAAATTAAAAGCATAATGGAATTCACTAACGAGAGAAAGAACAGGGAAGTTTGTCTCCTGCAAAGCACAGATTTTTCTCTGGTCATGGTCAAAGCATAAACTCCAGCTTGTTCCAAGTAAAAGCCAAAACAGGATGATCAAAGCATCAGGTAAAAAAGTTAAGCCCCACGGGGCCTCAATTAGATTGCCTGCTCAAAAGAACACACAGCAGTAGTCAAAATGGCCCCATCATGTTGTGATGTAACAACAGAACTTGGCTCACCCACACACAGACTTTGCTAATCTGAAATGTTTTTCCATTTGCATGGATGCAAGAAGACATACCCGTCACCTCTCTTGTAGCCCACCAGTGCCAAAAAAGCTGTAAGATGTCTGTCTTAGGGCTGGCTATGGAACCAAATCCCTCTGCATGGCTAACTTGCTCATACAGGGATGAAAGCTGGAAACTGACTTGGTCTGGTCAGTCTCATATTATACATAACAAATTGAGCAGGAAGGGGATTTTAGAGATTATGGTTTGCAGCAGTTCTGCCACTGAAAACTTTTGAGTTGGAAAGACATAAATGGAATAGAAAAAAACCTGGTTTGGAGGAAGGAGTATCTTGGGAAGGTAGAATACAATCAAGATAATGGGAGAAGGGAGAGGAAAGGAGAGAGGGAAAGAGAGAGGGAGAGGGAGGGAGGGAGGGAGTGAGGGAGGGAGGGAGAGAGAGAAGAAGGGAAAGAGAGAGGAAGGGAGGGAAAGAGAGAGGAAGGGAGGGGGAAGAAGAGAGGGAGAGAGAGAGGAAGGAAGGAAGGAAGGAAGGAAGGAAGGAAGGAAGGAAGGAAGGAAGGAAGGAAGGAAGGAATTATTCATCATTTCAACTAAAATCATCTGAGATCCCATTCCCTCTGAGAGTAGAAAAAATACATAAAAATTTATAACTAATGGGAATGACCTAATTAAAAACACACATTGTCAGAAGCTGGTGGGTGCCCGATATACTGAAACATTCCCAATTCCAGAGGCAAGCACTGCATACGTGACACACACATGCCACCTCCTATTTATTAGCACACATCTTGTACCAGCTACCAAGGCACATGCTAAACAGATGTGTCACAGAAAAAGTAATCAGTACAATAGTAAAAGGGGAAAAAATGCATGCACACACATCTCTTATTGCAAGATGATGTGCTTGGCTGGCAGAGGGTGAGAGGAAATCATTTTGTTTTTGCAAAGTTGTTTTTTTTGCAAAGAAGCCCAGGAAGGGAAAGAGTTTTTTACTCTTTCCCTCTTTCTACAAAGGAAAGACATTGTCATGAAAAAGAAAATAAGAAAGATTTAGGGGACAACTAGATGGCTTAGTGGATTGAGAGCCAGCCCTAGAGATAGGAGGCCCTGAGTTTAAATCTGGTCTCTGACATTTACTAGCTGTGTGACCCTGGGCAAGTCACTTAACCCCCATTTCCTAGCACTTACCACTCTTGTGCCTTGTAACCATTACACAGTACTGATTCTAAAACTGAAGGCAAAGGTTTTAAAAAACAATGGAATATATTTGGAAATCAACATAATGAAGATATGCATATATATGATTTATTTATTAATAAGGAATTACATCTTTTAAAAAGATTAAAAAAGAAAACCTGATACAAGCTATCCAGAGTCTGATGACCTGGAGTCTCAAGTAGAATTAACCACATCCATCCCAATCTTTATAATGAAAATCTGGAAGAGTCAAAGGGACTGGAAAGCCCTAGAGCTAGAATAGTCTTCCAAGGCCCATCAAGTATAATACTTTCACTTTACAACTGAGCAAACTAAGGCACAGAGTCTGAAGATCTTTCCAAATATCAAAAGTCAAAGCCACTCACATAATCAATCACTGACTCACTCTTTCCCATGCATACTTCTGAAAGGATTCTATTAATCTATACCTGTCTAAAAAAAAATGCCTTCTTGCCTTGTCTTTCCTATAAGCTGTAAGTAAGAGGAGGGACTTCATCTAATTTTGTACCTCAAATGTCCCCCCAGGGTTATGGGATTATAGACCCATCATGGCAAAGAATTAGAAACTGAGGGGATGCCCATCAATTGGAAAATGGCTACATAAGTCTTGGTACACGATTGTGATGGAATACCATTGTGCCAAAAGAAATGATGACCAGGATGTTTTCTGAAAAACCTGCAAAGACTTCTATGAATTGATGCAAAATAAAGTGAGCAGAACCAGAACACTGTATACAATAAAAGCAATATTGTTTAATGATCAACTGTGAATGACTTAGCTATTCTCTACAATACAAAGATCCAAGACAATTCTGATGGACTTAAAAGGAAAAATGCCATTCATCTCCAGAGAAAGAATGAATGTAATCTGAAAACAGATCAAAATGTACTATCTTTTACTTTCCTTATTTTTTTCCCATGGGGTTAGGGTTGTTTTCATCTGTTTTCTTTTACAATAATGACTAATATTATATTTTGCTTTGCAGGACTGCACACTGCACATACATGTTGTTCGGTCATTTTTCACTTCTGTCTGAGACTTTGTGGCCCTATGTTAGGGGTTTTCTTGGCAAATATATTAGGGTAGTTTGCCATTTCTTTCTCTGGCTCATTTTTCAGATGAAGTAACTGAGGCAAACAAAGTTAAGGAACTTGCCCAGGATCACATAGCTAGTAAGTGTCTGAGATCAGATTTGAAATCAGAAGATAAGTTTTTCTGACTCCAGGCTGGGTCCTCTAGCTACTTCACCACCTAGCTGCACATATGTAACCTATATCAAATTGCTTGCCCTCTCACTGAGAGGGGAAAGGACAAAGGGAAGGGTATAATTTGGAACTCAAAAATTTTTTAAAGGATGTTAAAAATTGTTTTAGCACGTAATTGAAAAAAAATTTAAGATGAGGAGTGATTTCATTAAAAAAAAAAAAAAAAAAAAGAAAGAAAAGTGTGACCGTTTTGGAAGACAATGTGCAATAAAGCAGATAAAGTGACTAAGTGGTCCAAACCCTTTGAATCAATACCCAAATTATATTCCAAGGAAACCATTGATAAGAATAAAGTTTCCATATATGGCAAAATATTTATAGCAGCATTTTTCATGATAGCAAAGAACTGGGGAAAAAAAGTGGATGCCCATTGGAGAATGGCTAAACAAATATTGCTGCAAAATGATATGTAAGAAAAATATAGAAGAATGGAAATATCTTTCTGAACTGATAGAGTGATAGAAAGCGACATAAGCAGCACTAAGAAAACAATATAATTAATTACAACAAAGTAAATGAAAAGAATGACCACACACTAAGTGAATGAAACAAAAATATTAAGATCACGACTGATTTAAATGAAGAGCTAGACTGGAGACAACAACCCCAACCAGTCCCTTCATGGAGACAAAAAGACCACAAGTTTTTCACATTGCACATTTTCAGACCTTTTCAATTTATTGATCAGTTGTGCTGATTTTTTTCCTTTTTAAAAAACATTATTTACTATATGTGATGGCTCTCTAAGAAGTAAAGGGGAAAAGGTTGCTGGAGAATATCGGTGATGAAATCAATAAAAACTTATAAAAATATTTCTTTAAATGACCCTCCATTGAGTTCCCTATTGGCACAGACTGATAATGAGATAACCAAGAACTGAAGTTACCATCTTATAAAAATCCTAGAGGGGAAAGACAGGGATGTGAAAATCAAAAAAGAATTAATAAGCTTTTCCACTTCAGTCTACTTCACAAGTTGCTATTGCTTGTATTGCTCTTGTGGCTAACAGTTGGTTGGTTATTGTCCTTTGTACTCAAAGAGGACCAAAATGATATCACTGGTCATGATTTTCATTTTTAATTTAATCTTTCTTTTTGTCAAAACAATTTCTAATAATCATTATTTAACATGTTTCCTTGCATGTTTTCTTCTTCCTTCCCATCCCTCCCCAAAATGGCAGGTAATATGACATAGGTTATACATATATTATCATACAATGCATATTTCCAAATTCATCATGTTGTGAAAGAAAACACATACTGCTTATACTAGAGAAAAATTCATGGAGGAAATAAAGTGAAGAATGACATGCTTTAATCTGCATTCGGATTCCATTAGTTCTTTCTATGGTGGTGGATATCCTTTTTTGTCAGGAGTCCCTGGGGTTGTCCTGGATCCTTTCACTGCTGATAACAGTTAAGTTATTCACATTCATCACTATACATTATTGATTTTACTATATACAATGTTCTCTTGGTTCTGCTCACTTCACTTTGCATCATTTCATATCATTTTTTTCCAGGTCTTTTTTTTAAATGACTGTCCTGTTCATCATTTCTTATGGCACAATAGTATCCTATTATAATCATATACCAGAACTTGTTTAGCTATATCTGGTATATAATCATATACTAGAACTAGATGGACGACCATTCAATTTCCAGTTCTTTCCTGGTTGATGCCTTTTGACCTGATGTAGATTGGATTTAAGTGAGGCAGAACTGCAAAAGGCACTGTACTTTCTCTTCCAGAATCATCAAAGTCCAGTGCCAAGACAGAAGTTAAGATGCCTGATGATGGTCTGGGATGCTATGGATGGCCTTGACTTTTTTTGTGTGTCTAACTGAGCTCTAAAGACTCTACAGCATCTGCTTCTGCCAACTTCATGACAATTGGAACAAATTGTTCTCATCTGCCCTTCCGCCAGGGGAAGTGTTCACGTACCTAGGATAGACATCCCCCTAATTCACCAAAGGGTTTGAGGTCCAGTTAACCTTCAACCTTGTTTAGCCCTTCTTCCAAGATAGTGTTACCAGGATGTGGCTAATAAGAGCACAGTTAAATCATATGGGTAAATGATGAGTTTCACATCTCATCTCAGAAGAGCATCACAGGATCAGAGATTAGAGCTGTATGTAAGAGTCTACAGAGCCCTTCTGGCCCCAAATCCTCATTTTGCAGATGAGGGAACTGAGATATAAGGAGATGAGAAGATTTGCCCAAGGTCACATCCATCTGCTGTACTCTCATTTCCAAACTGCTCCTAAAAATACATAGAACCCATGAAATGGCCATGTTCTTCTATCTCCTATCACCGGTTCTGCCAAGCTTCACTTATTCACTGTGCCTGCTTTGGGTACCTTCCCTTGTTGCCCTCTATTGGTGTTAAGAGAAAAAACTCAGAGTATGAGTCCTGTATGCTCCTGCTTTCTATCTCACTTTCTACCTCATGTAATAGTAACCTAAACAAAACTGCCATTGCTATGCTATCCACCTCCTGAAAGGAACAGATATTTTTTGGGTAGGGACTTTGTGGGAATTTGTTTTGCTTGACTGTGCACATTTGTTGGAGGGATTTTGTTTTTCCTTGATGTCTCTCTTCCACCTCACAACCAAGATAAGGTTTGGGATAGGAGAAGAACACAATTTTTGCTCATTAAAAAATGAAATGTAATATTCAAAAACATTACCAGTGCTATTGGAAAAAGCTCTATGACTCTGCTCAGAATCCCTGTGACAGCTTAGAGAAAGTCCTCTTTCCATGGCCAACACTACTCTCCATGCATCTGATATTTCAAAATATGCTCCTTGGGAGGAGAGATTTTATTTTCACTTGTTGCTGTAATCCCAGCACCCAGGACAGTGCCTGGCACACAGCAGGTGCTTAAAAAGACCTTGCTGACTGACTAGTGAGACAAATTCCCATTTCTGTCTTACCTCACCAGTTATTTCATCAGAAAGCTCTTCATTGGGCACGTAACATTCTCAACATAAAACTATGACAGACATTCTACAAGCTACACAAAAACATGCCATAGGGGAGAGAGGGTTGGCTTGGGGTCAAGTTCCATTTCTGCCTTTGTGACTCTGGACAAACCACTTAACCACTCAGGGCTCTAGACATCTCTGTAATACTTTACATTGAAAAAGTAGCAGTTTGCATTGGCAAAGGGAGTTTCCTCACCTAGGAGTTCCTATACCTAATGAAATCACAGACTCAGTCCATCTTCATGGATCTGTATCCCCAGTGCTACTCATGACAAGGAGCTGCCTTTTCCCCTTCTTTGGTGTAGCAGGTGTCCCTATGAGGGCCCCACACGTAATCCCCAAAAACCTGTTGGACAGTTCAGGTCTCATTCCCCTTTTGTGTCTCTGAATTGAAGCCAAAGTTAAATCCTGGGTGAAAGCCAGAAAAAGCAAGCTGACTCTTTCTGCCACCCACCTGCCCACCATCAACGCCCTCTGCCCACACTCTCCCTTCCATCTTCTCCTTTCTGTTCCAAAAGACATTTAGACTAATGAACTAATGAGCAGGCTCATGGAAATGCTCAGAGTTAATTATCTTAATCCCTCCTTCACATAGTCCTGTATCCACAGAATCTATCGGCCTGTCACTTTAAATCCTCACTCGTTTTTTATTTTCAAAAAAATTTTTTTTTAATTAATGTCCTTTGTTCTTACATTGCCGTCATTTCTGGACCTAATAACCCCATTGTCTCTGGCTCGATCCCTCCCTTTTAACAAAGACAGACAGCAAAAGAAAAACTCAGTGCTTGAGTCTGACGATATAGGCAGCATTCTGCCAAGGTATCTTTTTTTTCCCTTGTGAGAAAGAGGCAGAGATTCATGCCCACTTCCTTTATTCAGGCACAGACATTTGTGGTGCTGGCTTTAAATCTACCCAGGAAATGCCTTTTAACCTTCTGACTTACAGGAAGAAGGGAGTTGGGGGTGTGGGGAAATATTGTTTAAAAAACAAACAAAAAAGTCTTTACATATATTATAGTTATCCTACCTTCCTTTTAATCATTTAAAGGAAGAATCTTCTTTCCACAAAGGATATAAGAACCTTTAAATTTCCAATGCCTACATAGCACAAAAGGGTATCATCCTGACCTTCCCCATCTCAATACGCTTCTGGCTTCCCCAGCTTCTTATACACTAAGGAAACATATAAATGCCTGTATTACCTATTAATCATAGATCCCAGATCTAAGGCTTAAAGACACTTCAGAGGTCATCTAGCCTAACTCCTTCACCTTACACTGGAAGAAAATGAGGACCAAGGAGTGTAAGTGATTTACCCACAATCCCACAGGTATCTAAAGAGGGGATCTGAACCCAGGATGTCTGCCTGCAGAGTCAATGTTCTTTCCTCTGCCTCCTGTCTATATCACGATACTGCTATGAGTTAAATGAGGTAACAATTTTGCAAACTTTAATGAAGAGTATACTAGTTAATTATTATTAGTCTAGCTCGGACTCAGCCTGGACTCTACACAGTCAGGGAAGCTACAAAAACAGGCATATTAAAAAGATTTGTCTCCCAAGGGAACCAGGAATACGGGAAGGATAGAGACAGTCAAAGATGCCTAGATCTGAACATCACAGCAAAATATGATTTAATTTAACTCACTAAACTCAATAAAACTCAATCAACTCAATAAAAATTTACTGAGACCTTACTGTGTGCCAGAAGCACAGGGCTAGGTACTAAGGATTCAAAGACAAAAACTAAGGTGTCAGAGGCATCTAGTATTGGCTCAGTGGAATGAGAGCCAAGCCTAGCAACAGGAGGTCCTGGGTTCAAATCTGACCTCAGATACTTCCTAGCTGTGTGACTCAGCCCCCATTGTCTAACTTTTGCTGCTCTTTTGCTTTGGAGCCAATGGACAGTATTGATTCTAAGTTGGAAGGTAAGGGTTAAAAAAAAAAAAGGTCAACTAAGGTATTGGGGGAGGCAGGGTAGAGATAGAACACATTCACAGATTAGGGAAAACATACCAAGTTGTTTCAGAGAAGGGACTTTTTCTCGTACCTAGTAAATGGGATGATCAAGGAAGGTCTAGGGAACTGGGGGCAGGAAGTAATGCTTTGAAGAAAGTCAGGGAGCCTATAAGGGGGGATTCTAGATAGAGGATGCAGACTATAGGAGGGCACAGATACAGGAGATGGGACACAGTGTGGGAGAAACAGCAAGGAGAACAGTCTGGCAGAGAGGAGAAGGCGTTTAGAGGAGGGAGGGAAGAAAAGAGGGTGTGTGTGTGTATGTGTGTGTATGTGTGTGGCTGTCTGTCTGTCTCCGTGTCTGTGTGTGGCTGGCTGTGTGTAAAGGCAGGTTGTTGTGATGAACTTTACAACTCTAATAGAAGAGTTTGTATTTTATCTTAGAAGCAGAAGAAAATCAGCAGTTTTTGGTTTGTTTTTGTTATAAACCCTCACCTTCTATCTTAGAATCCATGCTAAGTATTGATTCCAAGGTAGAAGAACAATAATGCCTAGGAAAGTGCAATTAGGTGACTTGCCCAGGGTTGCACAGCTAGGATATGTCTGAGGTCACTTTTTTTTTTAAACCATAACATCTGTCTTAAAATCAATACTCTGTATTGGTTCCAAGGTAGAAAAATGTTAAGGGCTAGGCAATGGGTGTTAAGTGACTTGCCCAGGGTCACATAGCTAGGAAGTATCTGAGGCCACATTTTTTTTAAACCATAACATCTGTCTTAGAATCAATACTCTGTATTGGTTCCAAGGTAGAAGAATGGTAAGAGCTAGGCAATGGGGATTAAGTGACTTGCCCAGGTCACACAACCAGGAAGTATCTGAGTCCCAATTTGAACCCAGGACTTCCCATTTCTAGGCCTGGCTCTCTATCCACGAAGCCACCTAACTGGCCTTTAGCAGAGTTTCTTAAGCAGATAACAGGTGCTATGTAGATGAAGGAATGGATGGGGGAGAGACTAGTGAAGCAGCAACAGCCTCTGGTAGGAGTTCAGGTCCTGAACCAAGATGGTAGCCTCTAAGAGGTGAGAAGGGGAGAGAAAAGAATGAGGTTGAAGTTGAAACAAGACTTGGCAACGGATTGAGTATAGGAGTGAGAGAGAGTGAAAAGGTGAAGATGACTTTGAGGTTTTAAATGTGAGTTGCTGCCAAGATGGTGGCACCCTTGACAAAATTTAAGAAGCCCAGAAAAAAGGGTAGGTGAGTGCCATGGGAAGCTGGAGGGAAAGTAATGGGTTCTACTTAGGACAGGTTAAGTTTGTGAAATCCAGGTGGAGATGTCCAACAGGCAGATGACATGAGACTCAGGAGGAAAGAATACTGTATACAGAGCTCTATCTATCATCTCAGCAAAGATAATAATTAAAGATAATTAAACCCAAGGAAGATGATGAGATCACCAAGGGAGAATAGAGTCAAGAGGGCCCAGGTCAGAGTCATAGGGCACACCCAAATAGAGGCTTCTAAACATGGAAGAAATCTGGAAGGAGCCCACAGATAGGTAGGAGAAGGAGAACCAGGACAGTAAAATGTCACAAAAAACTAAGGTGTGTCTAAGGAATGTTAAAAGCTGCAGACAGTAAAGAAACTGGATTTAACAGTTAGAAAACATTGTGAACCATGATTCCAGAGGACTAATGATGAAGAAAGGTGATACACTCATATATGCAGGCTCATATGGCCATATATATCTTTGGACAATGTGGGAATTCATTTTCTTTGACAATGTACATATGAGGAAGATGAATGACAAAGTAAATAATACTACCAGAGTAGGAATCCTTCTTCCCAAGGGGGCAGATATGTGGCTCAGTGGATAGAAAGCCAGACCTAGAGATGAGAGGTCCTCAGCTCAAATCTGGCCTCCACTATTTCCTAGCTGTGTGACCCTGGGCAAGTCACTTAACCCCCATTGCCTAGCCCTTACCGCTCTCCTACCTTGGAACCAATATACAATTTTTAAAAAAAAAGTGGCCTCAGCTACTTCCTAGCTATGTGACCCTGGGCAAGTCACTTAAACCCCATTAACAACCCTAACCCTTACTGCTCTTCTGCCTTGAAATCAACACACAGTATTGATTCTAAGACTGAAGACAAGGGTTTAAAAAAAAAAAAAGTCTTTCCTCTAACCCTGACCTGAAAGGCATTTCCTAGATGTTCAACCCTGTGCAAATCACTTAACTCCTCAGTCTCAGTTTCCTCATTTGGAAAATGAAAATAATGGCAAAAAAAGAAATTGTTGTGGAGATCAAACAAAATGACAACATATATAGCACTTTGTAAATCTTAGAAGTGCTATAGAGATGTGAGCTATTGTTACAAGGGCTTTCTTTTCAGTGGGGGGTTAGAGATTTGGAGGAGAGAGAAAATAGATTTTTATTCATTGGGGGAAAAAAATCTTTTTTTTTTTTTTTTAAAGAAAATATATTGAGGGCAGCTAGGTAAATAGAGAGCCAGCCCTGAAGACTAGAGGTCCTGGAATCAACTCTGGCCTTAGAAACTTCCTAACTTTGAGACCCTGGGCAAGTCACTGAACCACAATTGCCCCTTAGCCCATACCACTCTTCTAAGATAGAGGGTTAAAAAAAAAAGCATTTTGCAAGGAATTGAGAAGTGAGAGAAAGGAAGTGGGAGCAATGAGTAGAGGTAACTTTTTTCAGGGAGTTTAACTGTAGAAAGGGAACCTGCCATGAACTCTCTGACCCAGGGATGCTGGCATCTTCACTGTTTCACAAACAACACATTCCATCTCTAGGTTCCAGACATTTCTCCCCAAGCCTGGAATGCTCTCCCTCTTCATCTCCACCCACTGTCTTCTCTGGCTTCCTTCAAGCCCTAGCTAAGATCCCATCTTCTATGGGAAGCCTCCCCCAGACCTTCCTAATCCTACTGTATTCCTCTGTTAATTATTTCCTATTTATCCTATATATAGTTTGTTTGTACATATTTGTTTGCTTGTCATATCTCCAGTTAGATTATTGTTTTTTTAAGCCCTTATATTTTGCCTTAGTTTCAATTCTATGACAGAAGAGAGGCCAGGGTTAGGTAACCAGGTTGTCTAGGGTCACACAGGAAGTGTCTGAGGCCAGATTTGAACCTAGGTCCTCCTCACTCCAAGCCTGGCTCTCTATCTCCTGTGCTATCTAGGTGCTCCTCCCCAATCAGATTGGAAGCTCCTTGAGAGGAGGGACTGTCTTTTGCTTCTTTTTGCATCAACAGAGCCAAGTACAGTGCCTTGTACAAAGTAGGCACTTCATAAATATTTACTGACTGAGAAGAATAAGATGAAGGTTTGAGTGGGCAACAGGGTCAATCAAAGGGTGTTTGTTTTTTTTTTAAGGGTGGGAGAAATCTGAGAATGTTCAGCTATTCAGAAGAAGGAGCCAATTGATAGAGAAATTAAAAATCGTCAATAAAATGGGCCCCAAAAGGGTTAGTATCATTCCCCTCCCACTGCTAGGCCTGCCTAAGAAGGAAGAACAGCCCTCACTGAGTTAAATTCCCTTTTTTCTCATTTGGGATATATTTTCAAGAGTGTCCTACCACAACAAAATCAATTACAGTGTTCTCTCCTGTGGTAGTCACTTCTTTCTAGACAGACAGTTTTAGCCACAAATAACTGAACCGGTTTTGTTACAAGGGGCACCTCCCACTTGGTCACTGCTCCCACACATTCATACATACATACATATATATTTAGAGGCCAGTTCCAGGCAATCAAAACACAGGCAGGAGCAGCAGCCTTAGGAAGGAAGCCAGCCAACTCCCTCACTCTCCTTTCCACAAGGTATCTGTCTCAGCTCATCATGACTCTCAGGCTGATAAACCCATTACCATTAGGAAAGGAGAAAGTCAACAACCCCAGTTGCTAGCATCAGCTATAGTCTTGTTCCAGACCACTGACACCTCTAAGTTAGCTGTGACTCCAGACAAAAGGTAGTATGGAATAATTGTTAAAATAGAACCGGACTTGGGTAGCTAGGTAGCTCAGTGGTTAGAGAGCCAAGTCTGGAGTCTTTTTTGGAGGGGGAGGTCCTGGGTTCAAATCTGACCTCGGATACTTCCTAGCTATGTAATCCTGGGCAAGTCACTTAACTCCAATTGCCTAGCCCTTACCATTCTTCTGCCTTAGAAACAATATTTATTATCAATTCTAAGGCAGAAGGTGAGGGTTTTATTGTTTAAAAACAAAAACAAAAAAACAGGATTAAAAGAAAGGAAATCTAGACCATAATTCTAGCAATGCTAATAAACTAGTCCTGTTGCCCTGGAAGAGTCATTTAACAGCCAGGGAAATAATATCTGACCTTTCTGCTACCTAGGATTATTAAAAAGACCAGGTGAGATCATGGCTATGGAAATTCTTTAAAAAGAGCTAAACTGGGGGCAGCTGGGTAGCTCAGTGGATTGAGAGCCAGGCCTAGAGACGGGAGGTGCTAGGTTCAAATCCGGCCTCAGACACTTCCCAGCTGTGTGACCCTGGGCAGGTCACTTGACCCCCATTGCCTACCCTTACCACTCTTCCACCTATAAGTCAATACACAGAAATTAAGGGTTTAAAAAAAAAAAAGAGCTAAACTATCTTGAGCTCTTGCTCAGACTTAAAATACATGCCAGAAATCCTATACTAGACTATTCCCATCAATATCTATTTACATTCATGGGTTGAGAAGAGAGTTTCTTAGCTACCAAGCAATTTGGTCCATTCTTGCCACCATCCTATTTTTTAATATATTTTTAAAACCCTTACCTTCCATCCTGGAGTCAATACTGTGTATTGGCTCCAAGGCAGAAGAGTGGTGAGGGCTAGGCAATGGGGGTTAAGTGACTTGCCCAGGGACACACAGCTAGGAAGTGTCTGAGGTCAGATTTGGACTTAGGACCTCCCTTCTCTAGGCCTGGCTCTCAAATCACTGAGCCACCCAGCTGCCCCCTTCCTATTTCTTTTTTAAAAGTCATTATCTTTTGTCCTAGAATTAAGATAACCCCAGTTAGATTGTTGTTGTTGTTGTTTTTAATTTAAGCCCTTACTTTCTGTCTTAGTTTCAATTCTATGATAGAAATTCTACTGGCTCTAAGGCAGAAGAGTGTTAAGGGTTAGGCAATTGGGGGTTAGATTAAGTGATTTGCCCCAAGCCACAAAGCTAGGAACTGTCTGAGGTCACATTTGAATCCGGGACCTCCCTTCTTCAGGACTGGCTCTTTATCCCCTGAGCAATCTAGCTGGCCCTATTAAATTTTTTTTTTATTCAATTTAACCCCTGATTGAAATCTTTCAAGTCTTATATGGATGTAGATGTCTTCTGTTGGATTAGGGAAACTGGATCCCACACATCCAATCAATGCCTCAGCTATCCCAGAACTGTATTATCTTTAAATTTGAACATGACATCTATGCCTTCATTGAAGTAATTGAAAAAGCAGGGATAAATTTCTGAAGGTACAGACATCCCTCATGTTCAAATTGCTATGAATCTACCTCACTGTACTGTCATTGAGGCAACATTCCTCTATCTTGTCCAAAAAGAGACCATGAAAGGTTTTGTTGAAATACCCATGATAATTTCCTCAACTGTAAAGTGAACTAAAGAAAGAAATAGGAAACTATTCCAAATGGGATAAGGAATCAAGGCATGATTGAACAACAAAATTAATAATAAGTGACATTATGAATTATTAACAATCATAGCTAGCCTTTAAATATGGTCTTTAGGTTCAGAAAACTCTTTACAAATATCACCTCTTTTTGTCTTCACAACAACCCTGGAAGAAAGGTGCTATTATTATCCTCATTTTACAAATGAGGAAACTGAGGCAAATGTTAAGCAATTTCCCCAGGGTCACACAGGCAGTAAAGTGTCTTTGGCTAAATTTGAACTCAGGTCTTACTGACTCCAGGTCTGGAGTTCTATTCATTGTACCATCCTTATTTAGTGTTTTTGAATTTATAGAGAACTTTACAATATAGCATCATCTCACTGTCACCTTACAATAATTCTGTGTGGTGGGTATTACTGGTAGTGTTTCCATTTTCACCTGGGTCTGGACAAGTCAGCTTACTGATGGGAGCTGGAGAACCTTCTTCCTTGCTCCTCTTTTATCTAATTTAGGCAAATAGATTTAAAAAAAAAACAAAACTCTTATCTTCTGTCTTTCTGTCAATTCTAAGACAGAAGAGAGGCAAGAGCTAGGCAAAGGGGTTAAATGACTTGCCCAGGGTCACACAGCTAGGAAGTATCTGAGGCCAGATTTGAACTCCTACACATACACACACACACACACACACACACACACACACACACACACACACACACGCGCGCGCGCGCGCGCCCAACTCCACCGTGCTCTATCCACGGTGTCACTTAACTGCCCCCTATAAACTGTTTTTTTTCCTGTTCTTTCTAATCCGAAGTTCATTCTCCTTAAAATAAAAGGTCACAGATTTTGAGTTAAAAAGCAGCCTCAGAGACCGTCTAGTTTAACCTCCACCTGCATTATGCAGGTGAGGAAACTGGAGCTTATGGAAGTTCAATGATTTGTTCAAGGTTTCATGGGCAATGTCACAGATAGGATTTGCACCCTAAGTCTGATTCCAGAGTCAGACATACTATACCATCACAAAGAGAATTAAAACAAAGGGTTGACTAGCTTGACCTATTTATGGTTCCTTGTTATTATCCTTCCATACAACGGGATAGCAGCCCTTCTTTGATCTTCCTCTTGCCATTAACTTAGCTAAAAAAGTTCCTTTTGTCTTGTTCATTCCCCACCAATTCCACCTCATTCTCAGCTTCAGCTCTCTGGACACTCCTTCCTTTCTCCTTCTCTTCTTTACATCCAGCCCCCTCTCCTTCCTTCCCCCAATAAACATCAAAACCTTTTAGGGATGCCTATACTTTTCTAGCTCCCAATTCTTTAAAATACTTTTAAGTCTTTTCCAGAAATCTCCAGCCCCACCCAAGTCCCCAAACTCGGTCAAAGAAATAAGATCTCCCTCTCATCTACTCTCTTCGAGGCTCAGAAGGGAATCAGAAACGCTGAGTTTCCAAAGTTAAGGGAGAAAAAAGCCTTTGTCAGGCAGGTCTGGAGAATTGCCACTACTGTCTGGAGTTGGGTGTTTAATACTATAAACTTCACTTTCTCTGTGTGTCACAATTCCTTCTTTGGAAAGAGAACCAGAGAGAAAGGGGAAAAAAAGAGAGAAGCAAAGAGCAAGAGTCAAAAAAAAAGTAAGTTGGAGAGAAAGGGGAGAGCAAGAGGGGGAAGAAGGGAAGATGAGAGAAAGAGACACAGAAAGAGGGAGAAAGGGAAGGAGAAAAGGAGAGAGAGAGAGAGAGATAGGGTAAGAGAGAGAAAGAGGGAGAGGAAACAGAAAGAGAGAAAGGGAGAAAGAGAGGGAAAGATACACAGAAATGAGAATACACAGAAAAGAGACATGAGACAGAAACAGAGATTGATACAGGGATAGAAAGGGGGAAGAGAGAGAGGGAGAGGGTGAAGGAGAGAAAAAAGACATTGCAAGGTCTAAGATGAGAGACTGACAGTTATCCTTTTCCACCGGGAGAATGTTCCTTCCTTTAGGAAAGAGGCAAAGGGCTTCACATTGGGGAAGGGATTGGGAAGTCAGTCCCATCCCTGGTCATGTGTTCTTCTGTTGGCTCGAGTCTGAGGCTCATATTCTTAACATTTAATGTGGGAATAAAACTGAGCTCCCAGGCCCCTGGCCCTTCTTGGTCAGTATAGTCCTAAGAATCTGTGGGAAGCCCACAACCTCAGAGGTTGCCTAAGGCTCCTGAAGCTTTCTCAGGCATTCCTAGATTTGGACATGGCCTCTCTCTCCCCCACCACCCACCCCTCACCCCTCTCCAAACATTGGACGGATGCCTAATTGAGTCTTTATTTATTTCCACATTTTCCTAACTCTGTATAAAGACACAGCTGAGTGGGTGAGGTCTACAGATACTCCCAGGGCCCTGGGGAAAAAGGAAAGAGAGAAAAACATACTGAAGGGTCTGTTTCCAGTCCCCGAGTAACCCAGAGGATATTGGAAAATGTGCTGGGTTGGGGGGAGAAAGGAGGTAAGAGAAGAAGAGCAAGCAAGAGAGTTGCTCAGTGAGTTCTGTGAGTTTCAATGACTCCACAATAGCTGTAACAAAGGCATAATCCTAGCCACAACTAATGGAAAGCTGAGAACCAGAATTAGTTGCCCATTTGCTGCTCCTGTTAAATCTCCATCTTGTTCCTCTGAATACTCTGGAAAAAATTCATATGTGCCCTTTTTTGTCTTTACTCTCCTCTCCTCTGATACCTTCCAAGCACAGGGACTCTGATCCTTCCTTAAACCCATCAAGCTTTTCCTTCTACTCTTTTTTAAATCCTTACCTCCCATGTTGGAATCAATAATGTGCATCAGTCCCAAGTAAGAAGAGAGGCAAGGGCTAGGCAATGGGAGTTAAGTGACTTGCCCAGAGTCAAACAACTAGAAAGTGTTTGAGGACAAAATTGAATCCATGACTTCCCATCTCTAGGCCTGGCTCTCAATCCACTGAGCCACTTAGCTGCACCCATTAGTAGTAACAGATATCAATTTTTTTTAAGAGTTATGTTGTGAAAGAACCATGCTTAAAATTTTTTTGGATAATCTAAAAAATATATTAAAGGAGGAGCAGCTAGGTAACACAGTGGATAGACCATCAGGCCCGGAGGCTAGAGGACCTGGGTTCAAATGTAGCCTCAGATACTTCTGGATTCTGTGACCCTGGGCAAGTCACTCAGCTCCAATTGTCTCACCATTATTTGCTCTTCTGCCTTGGAATTGATGTCAATTCTAAGATGGTAGGATTTTTAAAATTAAATTAAAATTTTTAAAAATGTTTAAGCATTAAAGGAACTTTTATCCTCATTTCACTTTCCATAAGTGTGTTTTTTATATGCTGGGTTTTCTTAGGGTACATTAAATGTAAATAAAATTTTGAGGGAAGAGGAGGGCTAGAAATAATAGCCCAGTCTTTACTATAAAAGTCTGGCATATTCAGAGTTAAAAGAAGACATGAAACAAATCTGTTTTTTAAGATTCATAGTTGGCCATGATGGAAAATAAAATGTATGAATAAAACATTTTAAAAAAAGATTCCAACCTGAAAAGTGAAGCAGCAGCAAGGGAAGAGTGTATGAAAGATGGAGGTTAAATAAGGTGAGCTTTCATCTCCCTTCACTTACCTGGATGGTTGGATAAAGGAGTAAACTCCATTTGGATCATATACCCTCCCCAAGTGGCAGGCCAACCAAAAATGTCCACCTCTATCGATTTTATGTCAGGTCTCCAAGAGTTGTGAGGCAAGTACTTTTGAACCCTGGACAGCTAGGTGGCACAGTGGATAGAGCTTGAGCCTACAATCATGAAGACCAGAGTTCAAATCCAACCTCAGATACTTTCTAGCTTTGTGACCATGGGCAAGTCACTTAACCCTGAATGCTTCGGTTTCCTCATCTGTAAAATGAGCTAGAAAAAGAAATGAAAAATGACTCTAGTATCTTTGCCAAGAAAACTTGAGAGTCAATGAAGACTTAGACACAAATGAACAACCCTTTGAAACCTTGAAAATTAATTGGCAAAATAATTCTTTAAAATTAAAATAAAATATATTTACAAAAAATCCCCTTAAAAATTAGAAATGCAAGCTATTATTCTTAAAGCAATGACAAATGGAAGAAAGTCCTCCTTCTGGAATAAGGGAACCTGGCTTTGAATTCAAATTCTAACTCTGTAACTTTAGCAAAGGCTTCAGTTTTGTACTGAGAAATTGGCAGTGGGGAGAGGGGAATTTTGGATTAGACGATCTCAGAGGCTGCCTTCAGTGTCATGTCTCACTATCACTGAGGAGCAAAAAATCTCCCAGTAGAAATGCAAAAGAAAAACACATGACTTATCACTTGTATATATATGGGTGTGTAATTTGGGGTTTTGGCTTTAAAAGATTGCTTTATACCAAAAATGAATAATATGGAACTAGGTATCAAGTGATAACATTTGAACAACCCAGTGGAATTGCTTGCTGGCTCTGGGAGGGGGGAAGGAAAGAAAATGAATCATGTAAACACAGAAAAATATTTTTAAAATAAAATTTAATTTAATTTTTAAAATCTCCCATTACAGGGATGAGTCTTCAACTGTTGTTCCTATTGAATAATATCCAATTCCTTAGTTTAACCTTTAAAGCCTACTTTTCCAGCTTTATTTCACACAATCTCTGTAGAGTCTATCCAAAATGAACTGCTACCATTCAGGTTCTGTGCTTTCCCAACTTTACAATTACCCCTACCAATTTCTCATGCCAAAAGTAAGACCTCTTCCATTTGCTGAGCAACATTATCCATCTTTCCAGACCAAACTCAAATGTCTGGTCTTCTATGATGTCCCCCAGTCAAAAAAAATGTCCTTTCTTCCCTTAGATCTTGAATAACAATTTGCTTGCACATTTAGACAGGGAATTTCTTTGTATCCCTAACATGTAGCCAGTGCCTAGCACATGGTAGGCACTTTATTAAATGCTTATTTTATATATATATATATATTTTTTTTTTTCCCCCCCAATTACTATAAACACAATTTTTTAACATTTTTTTAAAATTCTGAGTTGCAAATTCTCTGCCTCCCTCCTGAGATGGCAAACAATTTGATACAGGTTATATACATGTGCAGTCATGCAAAATATATTGGAAATGTTTTCCCATATTAGTCATTTCCATGTATTTCTGAGTTCATCCTTTTATTTTGTTGTTCAGTCATTTTCAGTTGTGTCAGCTCTTCTTGGGGTTTTCTTGGCAGAGATTGTAGAGTGGTTTGCCATTTGGGTTTTTTTTAATTAAAAAAAATTTTTTTAACCCTTACCTTCTGTCTTAGAGTCAATACTGTGTATTGGCTCCAAGGCAGAAGAGTAGTAAGGGCTAGGCAATGGGGGATTAAGTGAGTTGCCCAGGGTCACACAGTTAGGAAGTGTCTGATACCAGATTTGAACCTAGGACCTCCCGTCTCTAGGCCTGGCTCTCAATCCACTGAGCTACCCAACTGCCCCCCATTTGGGTTTTTTTTGAGAGATACTGGAATGGTTTGCCATTTCCTTCTCCAGCTCATTTTATTTTACAGATGAGGAAACTGAGGTAAACAAAAGTAAGTGAGTTGCCCAGGGTACACAGTAAATGTCTGAGACTGTATTTGAACTCAGGAAAAGGAATTTTCCTGACTCCAGGGTCTAGCATTCTATCTACTATGCCATCTAGCTGCCCCTGTTCTTATGGCTCAAAAATATACCATTACATTTATGTTTAGCCATTTCCAAATGATGGACATTTCTGGTTCTTTGAAACCTGGATGGTGACTGAGGCCAACTTCTATCTTCTAAAATGTTGAACTCTCCTTGGCACTGGATACCACACTAAGATCTCAAGTCAGAATTCTAAAACCTGGTCTATGCCTCCTACTACTTTGCAGATGAGAAAACTGAAAACCAAAGAAGCCCCATAACTTTCCCAAAGTCAAGTCAGATTCCATAGCTCCTAATTCCCAAGTTCAATCTTTTAAAAAAATAATAATTTTGCTATACCTTGCTATTTAGTAACCAAAAGGAAAAAGACTATTATATTCAAAAGGGAGGGGGCAGCGATAGAGCTAGTTCTCACCCACCACAACAACTGACCACACTGAATCATAGCAATGTTGCTGTGAAAGTAGCTGGACTTGGGCTATCTTCTGTCCCTTCCCTCCCCTCCTTTTCTGGCACCAGATCCCCTTTCTGTGGGTTTTTCTGTGTGGGTATATCTAGTGAGCTAAATATCTTGGTAATAGCTGGGAAAGAATCCAAGAGCATTCCATACCAATGACCTTTCAAAATGTAATGGAGGATGCAGAGGGCAGGGGCTGGGTCAAAGGACCTTACCTTCTGACCAAAACAACTAGCATCCTTGAGAGAGGTATTCCTATCTTAGGTATTCCTATCTCCATGTCCATATACAATCTCTTAAATGGTGTCATTCTCATATCCATTCTCTCATTCTCTCACTCTCTCTCTCTCCTCTTAATTCTACCCCCTTCCTCTCTCCCTCTGTCTCTCTTTCCTATTTCTAAATTCAGAGAAGGGGAAAAGATTTGGTCACAAAGAATGCTACCCATGTGTTTTCAATTTTACATAGACTAGCTCAAACATGGTCAACTCCCAATTATTCAGGTGTAGATGATCCTTGTCCTTTGTGTCTTCCATTTCCTTCTTTACCTGCTCTTTGGCCAAGTGAATGCTCTTAGGCACATCTCAGAGGGTACTGTTGTGAGGAAGATTAGGTAGTAATTAAGGTTCATCTAGCAGGCTGGAGCTGGAGAATTCTAAGATGGAAAGAAGGAGCAGGAAGGAGTGCCTTGTGCCCTGAGAGAGAGACTCCATTAGTGGTGGGCAAACTGTGGTCAGCCCAGGGAGATCTTAGACCCTGCTTCCTGATTTCCTTGGGATCCTGAGTGGAGGTGGATTTCCAGCAAGAGGAGAAGACCTACAGAGCAGAACCAAGCAGAGGAGGAGTTTGAGACCTGGTGGACAGCACCTCAAGTTCACTCACTCTTCTTCGTATCTTGGACCACCTAGGATTTTGGCATCCTGTGAACCTCTTTGGAAAACTGTGAGAACCCTCAAAACTACCCCTCTAATCCATAGCTGTCCTGTTCAAGTCTGGCTGGCACCAGGCTTGAATCAGCTCCTAGACTGCACTGCTTCTTGGGCCCTGCCTCTTAGATCATTTAGATAAGAGTAGAATAAGTCTCCCTTTGCCCTGTGGTTTTATCCTTTAGGTTCTAAGTATAGAAATCCTTTTCCCACCTTTATTTTAGTTAAATATAATTAAACTTGTTATAACCTTTACCTTGCCTATTGGATTCAAAGCCTCTGGCCCAGGGGTGGCAGTTGGTCAACAGTTCCTTTGTCAGTTAGGAGCAGCTTAGCTGCTCTGGTCTCCCAACCTGGTCTAGTCTCTCCTAAACCCCAGTGTGTGTACCCATAATCATTTGGACTTATTATAACATCCCTGGTGTCTCCATTATTTTTTATCATTTCTACAATACTTAAGGATAAGGCCTAGAGAGCAAACCTGCTCTAGTGTATTCCTGGTTGGTGATTCTGGTTTTCCAAAGGAGGAATTATTTCTGTAGGTTTCTAATTGGTCAAGCTATGGCTATTTCTTAAAGCCAAACATAAATGAGTATTGGATGTAAGGGTCATCACTTAAAAAAAAAATCTAGCCTGGGGAATGGGGTTAGTGTATTGAAAACACCATTGGGTTGGAAGAGAGAGGACCTAGGTTTTAGACCCACTTCTGACATTAACTAGTTCTGTGATTCTGGGCAAGGAATTTCTGCTCTTTAGGCTTTAATTTGCTCCTCTATAAAATCAAGAGTTTGAACTAGGTTTTTGAAGTCTTTTCAGCTCTGATGTTCCATGATTCTGTGGTCTGGAGATCCAGTATCAGGTCAGTCTTGGCTATGTTCAAAATCTTAGATATTTTCTCATGGTAGCCAATGCCTTTCTGGTCTCATAGAAAGAGTCACTGTGAACAAGTATTTGTTGTACACATAAAGCAAATAGTGCCCAGAATAATGTGGCAGCAGGAGATAAGGGCAGGGTAGGAATTACTGATGTCTATTCCTCTAAGGCAGCCTCACCACCAGCTATGGAAGGTGCACCTTCCTTGCTAGTAGGAGGCACCCTAACTGGGCCTGATCTACCAAGTGCCCTTATTCAAGCAAAAAAAGATCAACTAAAACTGCTCCCATACCATTCTGCTAGGCCATACTCATTAGTCTTAAGGCTTCTACCCAAAAGAATTTAGAATCCAAAATACCTGAGAAGCTAGTCCTTTTCTCTGAAAAAGATGCATTAGAAACATCATACATTGTCAATATAATTGGATAGGTTTATACAACAGAAAACCCCCAAATAGATCCAATAACCACTTAGAACAGCAAAGGAGGGGGCAGTATGGAAAGAAAGTAGAAGGGCACTAACACCAAGAAAGATAATTTACCTGCTGATACCAAAAACTGAAGTAGATATTGCTTAATCGATCAATAGATATTAAATATTTACCGTGAGCTAAGCATTGAAGGAGAAGGAGAGTTTACATTAAGCCTCAACTCTTGCTCTCATAGAATTTATAGCTTTTTTTGAACTGTCCTATTTCTTTTGAGGGCACCAACCTTGGCTTGTTGTTGTTTAGTCATTCTGACTTTTTGTTTCTTGCCAAAGAGAATGGAATGGTTTGCCATTTTCTTCTCCAGCTCATTTACAGATGAGGAAACCAAGATCAACAGGGTTAAGTGACTTACCCAGGGTCACATAGCTAGTAAGGGTTTGAGGCCAGATTTGAACTTAGGAAAATGAGTTTTCCTGACTCCAGGACTAACATTCTATCCACTGTGCCACTTAGGTGCCTTACCTTGGAGTCATCCTCAATTCTTCCCTCTCCTCTAATCCCTTATATTTCATCAGTTGCAAAGTCCTGTTGATTCTGTCTCAGTAATCTCAAATCCATCCTTTTCCCTTCACTCACGTGGTCTGTTACCCTCTTTCAAATTCTAATCACCTCTCATCTGGCCCAAGATGTTGGTCTCTGCCTCTAGACATCTCACCTTTCCACTTTGTCCTTCACACAGTTGCCAGATTGATATCCTTAAATCAATAAGCATTTACTGAGAGTCTACTATGTAGCAGGCACTGCTCTTAAACACAAAAACCCAAACAGTTCCTTCTTCCAAGGAGACTTCTATCCAGGGAAGCAGCATTTGCCTATAAATAAATACAAATTAATGAAAGGTTATTTGGATGTGGAGGAAAGCACCAACATATGGGAAGATTAGAAAAGGCCTCCTGCAAAATGGTGCCATTGGAATTAAGAGTCTTGAAGGAAACTCTGGATTTCAAGAAGCAGGGCATTCCAGGCATGGGAAACAGGTAGTGAAAAAGTAACAAAGATCAAGGAATAACATTTGTGGAGAGCAGAAAGTAGACCAGTCTGGTTACATTGTAGTATTAGTGAAAGGATGAAATATGGAACAAGCCAGGCTGCAAAGAGCTTTAAATACCAAAATATCCTCATATGGGCATTTTGTTTATTTTAAAGATAAATTTATGGGGCAGCTAGGTGACTCGGTGGATAGACAACCAAGTCTGAAGACAGGAGGTTCTGGGTTCAAATCTTATCTCAGACACTTCCTAGCTATGTGACCTTGGGCAAGTCACTTAACCCCAATTAGAACCAATATATAGTATTGATTTTAATCTAATCTCCCCATATATTAGTGACTTCTTCCACATCCAAATAACCTTTCATTTGTTTGTATTTATTTATATGTGCATGCTGTTTCCCTGAACAGAAAGGCTTTGGGTAAGTTAAGGGCGTAAAAATAAATAAATCAATCTGTGTTGGTATCTTTTGTTTTCATATTACCTCCATTTCATCAAGTATATCCTTCTCTTGCCCCCACTCAAAGAGCCATCCCTTTCTGGCAAGGAACAAGAAAGAGAGGGAAAATACAATGCTAAAAAACTAACTAATATATCAGAAAAGTGTGACATTATTTGCCCTGTTCCCTACCCAGAGTCCCTCTTCACCCTCCAAACCTCCAAAGAGGTAGAAAGAGATATGCCTTCTTACTATCTCTCCTTTGTACTGTTAAGGGTTAAATTAGGAGTTTTGACAAAATAAGATAACAGCTTTTAATAATTTAACTTTTAATGAGAATATAGTAGAGTTGTAAATTAATATTCTCGCTTTAGGCCAGAGAAAAAGAAGACTTCTAGCAGCTTTTAACAATTAACAATTTAGTTTAATTAAATATAAATAGTAAAATGAATATAGTAAAGGAGAGAAATTTAGGAAAGAAGTAGAGAAAGAAAATTTCCTAATGTCTATACTAGTTATCCTATAACTATCTATAACTACCTAAAACTGCCTCTATCTATCTATAACTGCCATTAAAGAAAGTCCAGCTGATCACCCTTCAGCTCAGCTCACCAAACAGATTAAGTCAACTTCCCTGCAATTGCCCGCCCTAACTCTCAGCAGCTGACCCCAAACTGCCAACCTCAACTGTCAGCAACTGACAGCCTTTTATACCTTTTTCTCCCTCACTTCCTGTCTATGGTTCCTCCTTCCTGTCTCTATGGGTTGGTTAATCCCTACACATCTCTATGTAAGAGGGCCTCCAGATCCCCCAATAAATTAAAAAAGGAATAAGGAATTCCTTTTTACAGTACTCAAGCTTGGTCACTACAGTGTCATAATACTGAGTTTTGATTGCTTTGCTGTTGTTCTTTCTTATAATGTGGTTGTAGCCATTGTACATCATTCAATCGTTTTCAGTCCTATCAGGCTTGAGAAGTTGTTTCAGTCCCTTGGACAACAAGAAGATCAAATCAGTCCATACTTAAAAGAAATTAATTCAGACTATTCAGTGGAAGGACATATACTGGTGGGAGTAACTGAAGGCAAAAAGAGGTGGAAACAGGAGAGGATGAGATGGATAGATGGTGTCTTGGAAATAACAAACATAAACTTGGATAGACTTCAAAAGATGGTGGAGGACAGAAGGTCCTGGAATGCTATGATCCATGGGGTCCCAGAAGACTCAGACCAGAGTCCTCAGATTCCTCAGAAATAACTAGACAAATCATTGAATGTATACCATTTCCTGGTTCTGTTAATTTCATTTATATCAATTTACTTAAGTCTTTCCAGGATCTTCCACATTTATCATATTCCTCATTTCTTGAAGTGTTACATTTCATTCACATACTACAATCTGGTTTGCTACATTATGTAATTTTAAAAAAGAAACTGACTCAGACACTTCCTAGGTGGGTGACCATGGGCAAGTCATTTAACCTCCACTGCCTGGCCCCTTACCACTCTTCTGAGTTGGAACCAAAGCACAGTAAAGACAGTAAGTAAGGGCTTTAAACAAATAAATAAGCAAGCAAGCAAGCAAATGAATGAATGAGAAACTGAGATCTTTTGTGAAATGCACCATAAGGCAATAAATTATCTTTGTGATCACTCGGGAGTCTTCATTCTTCATCATTCTTCATTATGATACAGGAATGCCTTTAGGTGAGAAGGTAGTCTAAAGGTACATGAGGCCAAGTTATTTAACCTGTTTGCCTCAGTTTCTTCAACTGTGAAATAGGGACAAAAATAGCTCCTCCCTCAAAGGATCAGTGTAAAGCTCAAATGAGATAACATTTTATAAAGTGCCTGTTGTATAGTAGGCACTGAATAAATGCTTATTCCCTTCCACTCTTCCCTAAGGGAGGCCAATTTTTTTAAACCTTTTTCAAATATCTCATTATCAAAATGTAACACAATTAAAAAACAATTTTCACAGTGCAGAATTAGCTTGCAGAGGTAACCTTTAAAACAAAAGAAAGCAGTGGAAGGCTCCAAAAATAGCAAGCAACCTTGGGGTGCTCATGATGAGGGCATGGAGGGGAGGAGGGGAAAGGATAAATAAATCCTGAGCTCCGTTTGGGAAAAAAAATTGTAATTTGGAAACAGGCCTTTATCATTAAATCATTGTGCTCTAATAGCAAGGCACACTAAAGCATACTTTGAATCATCAAAATAAGGATTACCTTTTTTTCTCCCCCCAAAACAACTGGCCAATTTCAGAAATTTAATGCCTACCGGTACTGAACAAGATCAAAATATCACTCCCCTGCTCAAGGAGCTCTGGGAGTTCCCTGCAGCTTCCAGGATCAAATAAAAACTCCCATCTGTCTTTTAATATCCTTCACACTCTTAGTCCAGCATATCTTTCCAGGCTCTGTTACACACTAATCTCCTTCCCCGACTCCAGGGTCTGGCCAAACTGCCGTACTTGCCATTCCTCATCCCCAATATCTCCCCTCACCACCACCTCTCAGGATCCCTAACTTTGGAAATCCAGTTCAAGTGCTACTTTTGACATTAGTTCTTATCCTATTCCCCACTAGCTAATCCTTACCCTTCCCAAATGACTTTGTATCAAACCTGTGTATACTTTTTGTATTTACTTTACTGGGGACATTTTTTTGTCTTCTCCTCTTGGCCTCTACCACAACCACCTTTAAAATCTAAGCTCTCTTAGCTGTGTGTCCCTGGGTAAGTCACTTAATTCTGTTTGCCTAGCCCTTGTCCTTTTGTCTTAAGAGTAGTTACTAAATCAGAAAGTGGGGGTTTAAAAAACAACAGGGAAAAGATGTAAACTCCTTGAGGGCAGGGACCATTTGCTTTTTGTCTTTCTCTTCTCACCTACTGGCACATAGGATATTCTTAATGAATGCTTGTTAAATCAATGAGTGAACTGCTTTGGCTAAAAAACACCAGAACTTTGATAGTTGATACTCTGATGAGAAATCTCCTCACATTTAGCTAGACTGGTCATCAGGCAGCAAACATACAATCTGTGCCATTTCTGACTTTCCAGTTTGGGAGGACTAGCCAGATCTTATTCTCAAAGGTCTCTATTCCAAGAAGCCAGGCGGTCACTTCTATACCATGAGGAGGGATTAGAAGAGTTTTATTGGATGATTATACACATATATACACATATATCTTGTCATTTCATTGATTTAAGAATACTCTCTGACACTGAAACCTTCTCAGCGCAGATTGGCATCTTCTTTCCAGCTTAGAGAGTTGCCAGGGTTACTTAAAGGATATGCCCAGGATTTCAGCCTACATGCATGTCAAAGATGAACTGGGTCTTCCTGACTCTGAGGTCAGCTCTCTCTCATTTTGCACTGTGCTGCCTTGTATGAATGCATACACACACGTTATATATGTGTAACTATAACTACCCACAGTGCATGTGAAGGACACAACTGACCTCACTGCAGTTAGAAGTCAGACTCCAGCTCTCTGAATTCCCAGGTCACAACTTTTTCTACTTATCTACATTTCCTCCCCCAACCAGTTTCAAAAGCTGCTAATGCTCCACCTCAGTGCCTGGTAAGATTCGGGATAAGACACCACAACAAGGAAACTAGCTTGTAATGGAATTTGGAGCAAATCATTAAACAATGAACTCAATTTACAATGACATTTTAAATGCAAATGGGTTCATGTTCACTTACATTTGGGTAACCCTCCTCGACCACCTCATCCTTAAGTCCAGTTTTTAACTTTTTCTTATAAGAGTGTTTAATCCTGAGGGCAGCTAGGTGGCTCAGTGATTTGAAAGCCAGGCCTAGAGATGGACGTCCTGGGTTCAAATTTGGCCTCAGACACATCTTAGCTATATATGAGCCTAGACACTTTACTCCCACTGCCTATCCCTTGCCGCTCTTCTGCCTCAGAATCAATACATAGTATTAATTCTAAGACAGAAAGTAGGGGTTATTTTGAGACCTCTTTTAATTCTGAGAGGGGCTAGGAAGGGGAAGCCTTCTAAGGCTTCAATGACAGGTGTATTTGGGATATACAGTATGTGGGCACCTCCTCCTGAAAACAGACCCGAGAAAGTAGGGCAAGTATTCCCTCATCACCAAACATAAAACATGTACATCTGATATATTTAAATCTCATTTTGTTTTTCAGGCACCCAATGCCCCAGAACATAAACTATACCAACCCAGGGCATCATCCCCATCTCCCCTGCACAAACCTTGATAGGAACTCAACTGATCCAACACGGTACAAAGCAATCATGTTCCATTAAAACAAACCTCACCTATGCCCCTGTTGCACTAAGACTATATCAGAAAGTTCTTCAAACATTAATTAGGTAATGCCCCAAGATCCCTAAGGGGAGCTGGAAAATGTAGGTACTACTTAACTGAGTAGCCATCTATTTTAAAAAGCCACAACTAGAATACCTTAATAATACCCAGGAGAATACAAGCTCTTCAAAGGTAGTCACAGTTCTTTTTTGGTTTTTGTAACTACAGAGCCTAATTCATTGGTTAATACACAGTAAGCATTTTGAAAGCATTTGCTCAGTTGAACTGATGTGCCTACTTTCCAAGGCCTAGTTGCCATGGTAATATTCAGCATCACCATGACAAGGTTTTGTAGGTGAGATCTGCCTCATTTAAATCCAACTCACTCACAAATCACTGGTCCTCTTCGAAAATTAAGGATGAACAGAACA
This sequence comes from Gracilinanus agilis, assembly GCF_016433145.1. Taxonomy (NCBI): domain Eukaryota; kingdom Metazoa; phylum Chordata; class Mammalia; order Didelphimorphia; family Didelphidae; genus Gracilinanus; species Gracilinanus agilis. The sequence continues at coordinate 269,588,643 of NC_058130.1, read as the reverse complement.
GGTAGGTAGAGATCTTGGTTGATAGGTGGGTAGGTTGGATAGATGGATGGATGGATGGATGGATGGATGGATGGATGGATGGATGGATGGATAGATGGATGGATGGATGGATGGATGGATGGATGGATGGATGGATGGATGGATGGATGGATAGATGGATAGATGGATAGATAGATAGATAGATAGATAGATAGATAGATAGATAGATAGATAGATAGCAGGCACATAGAGAGACAGACTATGGACAGACAGATAATGAATGGATTAGTATTTTAAGGAGTGGGAGTCTTAGTTAACTGTTAACTCATAGTATGGAAATTGCTTCCTTTAAAGTAAATGAATCCAATTTCAGGGAAAAAACAAAATAAACAAGCTATGAACTCCCAAAGAAGAAGATGCCAGGACTAGACAGATCACAAATGAATTCTATCAAAGTAAACAGACAATTCATCAAAGCAGATGGAGAGCCCATCAATATCTTATCTAATCCAAAGAATGTTGTAGATCTCTGAACAGGTAAACCACTTTCCCATGGTCCTATGGAATTAATAGGTGTCAAAGATAGTACTTAAAATCTTGTTTTTAGAAAGCTAATTCTCTAATCACTATATCATGGTGCACCTAAGGACAACTTTTTTTTTAATTCTTTAAAAAAAAAAAAAAAGCTTTTCAGGTGACAAACACCAAATTCCAAAATTATGCAGGGATGGAACTAAATGAATTGGAGCCTGTGCAAAACTGTTTCTAAATGACTCTCTCTTCAAGACCAGCAGAAGCTGTTTCTCTCTAAAGTACCCTGAATCTATCTTAAAACAAAAACAAACCGAAAAAAACTACCTTATTTTCTGTCTTAGTATCAGTTCTAAGACAGAAGAGTGGCAAGGACTAGGCAATCGGGGTTAAATGACTTTCCCAGGGTCACACAGCTGTCTGTGTGTCTAATCTAAGACCAGATTTGAACCTAGGTCCTCCAAACTCCAGGCTGGCAGTTTACCCATCATGCTACCTCACTGTCCCTCTGAATCCATCTTAATACACTTCTGTATTTCCTTCTTCAATAGCTGTATGTGTAATGTATTCTTCACACAGGATTATAAACTAGTAGAGAACAAGGGTCCTACTTTATTTTGAATGTGCACCTATGTCTCGACATATCCTGGGCACTAAGTAAATGTCTGATGAATTCAATCTAATGAGCTACAATAGATCAATCAAAAGACTTCTGAATAGGAAAATTTCCATTTTGTTCCCTCTACTGTCTCCTTTTCCCTGACACTAAGCCCAAAGGATTCATCCTGCGCTGTGCTCATTTCTGCTTTATATTTATCTTCATAGAAATAGCTCTCTTCATAGAAAATGACTACTTCCATTTTCTATCGAAAAGATTCCCATATGTACTTAGAAATCACTGACTCTGGAATCAGGTTCCTTGGGTTCAAATCATCCTCCTTTCACTTGGGTAATGTGAAAAATAGGTAATGGAGGGCACCTGGGATGTTACAATAAATCTAAATAGTTGTGGGTACACACACTGGGTTGTAGGAGAGACGGGACCAAGATAGACCAGAGTTCACTGGGTTAACACAGGAATTGGCAGTTGATCTCAACTGTCACCCAGTTCTCCCTAGGCCAGAGTCTAGAAACAAGCAGGCAAGGTAAAGATTTTAACAGTTTTAATTATGTACAACTAAAATAAAGGTGGGAAAGGGATTTCTATACTTTAAACCTAAAGGACAAAACCACAGGGGCAAGGGGAGGACTTCTCTATTCTAATCTTAGTGATCTAAGCAGGCAGAGCCCAAAGGAGCAGTAATGAAATCACTGGGAGCCTGCATCAAACCTGGTTCCAGCCAGGCTTGATCAGCACAGCTAAGGGCTGAGGGTGGCTTTGGGGTTTCTCACAGTAATCCACCGATGATCTTTGGATGTCAAAAGCCAAGGTATCCAAGTAGAGAGGGTGTGCTTGAGATGCTGTCCACCAGATCCCAAACTTCTCCTCTTTCCTTGGTGCTGCTCTGTTGTTCTTGTCCTCTTTGCTAGATGCCACCACCACATAGGATCCCAGGGAAATCGGGATGCAGGGTGTCCTTTACTCTGAGATCTCCCAGGGCCAACAACAGTTTGTGCCAACCCCTAATGGAGTCTCTCTCAGAGCACAAGCACTTCTTCCTGCTCCTTCATTCCATCTTGGAATGCTCCAGCCTTCCTGTTAGATACATCCTTAATACTTTATTAATAACTACCTAATCTTCCTCACAACAGTAATCTTATACAGTCACTTATCCTCTCTTTGGTTCAATCTCCTCATTTTAAATATGAGACTGGGTTAGGTGGTCTTTGAGGCCTTTTGTTTTACTGAATCAAAGATGCAAAACAAGACACACCACACACACACACACACTCACACACTCAACTCCCCAATTGTAGATCAAAGTACACTATCCTTCACTTTATTTCCTTCATGAGTTTTTTACTGTATATGTGTTATGTGTCTTCAGTTAAAACATGGGGAATATGGAAATATGTATTACAAAAAAATCACTGATATAACCTATATCAGACTATTTACTGCCTTGGGGAAGGGGGCAAAGGAGAAAGGAAGAGAATATGAATCACAAAATGTCAGAAAACTGTTGCAAAAAATTGTTTGTACATGTAATAGAAAACAATAAAAATTCAATAAAAATATATGTGTGTACACACACACACACACACTCTCTCTCTCTCTCTCTCTATTCCTTCAACAATATTGGAAGTTCTTGGGTGCCTGTGTGGCATAAAATGAAAGAGGACTGATCAACAACTGGGATCAATTTCTGGTTCTGATATTTACTAGTAGGGTGATCAAGAACAAGTCACTTCTTGCACCTCATCCACAGAATTGGGAGAGTTGGTCTGGATGGTTTCTACAGTCTTGTCTAACTCTAAAAGTATAGGATTAGAACTCATTTCCAAAGCAACAACAGCTTTTAGGAGACACCAAGATCTGGGATAGTATTCAATAACTTGGTTAAGAAAGGAAGCCATATTCTGTGGCCTTTCTTTCTTCCAGTCCCCGATGGATACACATCTCTCTCTGACTCTCTTTCCTTCTCCTTGTACCCTTCTCTTTCACTCCTACCTTTGTTCTTTGGTATCTGGCTATTTACTAAATCTCAGGAAAATGGCTCTTTCCACCAGCTATTTCCCTGCTGCCTCTTAATTGGTTCCCTAATCTATTCTTCCTGCTGTTCAGCTTTCCTCATGCCTAACAACATCATTTCTCTCCCTGCAGGAATGAGACACCCTAGTCCATTATCAAATGCATTTACCCAAGCAGCACACACATGGAGCCCCAGCAGAGAAGTCCACCCACAGCTCTGAAAGTTTTTACAGACGTGCCAATCACATCCCATCTTCTCAGCTGCTGCCTAGGCAACCCAAAATGGGGTACGGGATACAAAAATCTACCACCTAAACAGCACTGTTGTTAACTCCACCACCACCCCCAATGCCAGAGAATAGCAACTCTATAAAAACATGATTAGACAACACGCTCACTAAATGGGCAGCTGTACATGAAATTATGTTGTTCCTTCTCCTCCTCTGACCAATCGATGTCAGGCAGCCCAAACAATCCCCAGTTGATAGCTATAGGCATACTGGGGAAAATTATGATCTGGTAATCTAATTATGGATCATATGGACTGAGCACAGAGCAGGAAGCTAATTACTATTTTGCAATTCTTGACTCATCACTTATATAACTAAGAAGGGAAGCTGAGTAAGAACTTTGGACATAATCCTGGTGTGAAAGGGCACCAAACAGCCCAGTTCCCCAGGATCCCTGAGATAGATTAGATTAACATTTAAAGCAGGATAGGAGTGCCCACTGGGCAGAGTTTAATGGAGGGCTAAAAAGCACAGCAAATCCCAAAGCTTCAAAAGATGAAGAAAAGGTCATAGTACAAGACTCAATTCCTATTCACCTAAGTAAATGTTCTTCCTCTAGGGTTTCTTGCCTTAGTGTTCATAAACAGCCATCTCACTGAACCTAATAGGGGCTTGGTCCACTTGCTGATATTTTACTTTCTAGAATTCTTTCCTTTTATATACTGACATCACTGAACAGTAAGAACTAATCCCATTCCTCATAATAATATCTTAAATTTATGTAGTGTTCAAGATTGTGTTACAAAGCACTTTGCCTATACTGTCCCATTTGGTCCTTGCAAAAAATCTACAGAGCAGGTATTACAGATGAGGGAAAAAACCAACCCATTTTACAGGTAAGGAGTTCAGAGGCGTAAAACCACTTGGCCAAGGTCCCGCAGTTATTAAGTGGTAAGCGTTAGCCTAGTTCAGGGCTCTTCTCATGCTACATACCATCACTGCAAGGGTAGAAGAGGAGGGCCCACCAGTTCATGCCCCATCCTTTCTCTACTGCATCCAAAGGCTGCAGCAAACATTTCTTGGAAGTCACTGCTAGTCCTCAATGGACAACTAACAGGTAATAGACCAGAATGGTATGTGACAGAAGGAAAATTCACGATATTGGACATCAGCTCAGAGTAGGGGTACATAGCACACATTTAATAATGTTTATAAATTGACTGATAATTGAACACAAGAGTCAGATTCTGGTTCCAGTTCAGCTGTTAGCTAGCTCTCTGGGCCTCATTTTTTCCCCTCTGCAATATGGGGGGAAAGGGTGTCAAACAAAATCCTACCTAGGGTTCCATCTAGCTCTGACATCCTAGGCTCACTGATTTCCCTCCCCTTCTAATTCCTACCTTGTCTTATGAGACATGGTTAGCCCAGAAAGCAGCTTCTGTCTCTCAGTTATCCCATATGTAGGCAGTATAATTCAATCCAGTAAGCAGCGGGGCATTTAAATGTCAAGGAAGGGCTGCCATGTAGTTATAATTTCTACTGCTTTTAAAGAAATATGAGACTGACGGTTTAATGAGCCTATTCCCCCAAGCTCCCACCCACATTGCCTCATTAAAGCTCCTCTCTCAACCACTCCTTCATGTTAATGTGCTTAGGGATTGGGGTAGAGGGGAGAAAAACTCAGAAAAAGATCTGTCTATACTTGTGAGCCCCAAGTGATCATTTCCTCCAATTTGTTTCTTTTAATAAGAGCCTGGGAAGGAGGGGTACAGAATCTAAACTTTCATCAGAATGAACCCAACATGAAGAAGATTATACTCTAGGCAGGTAAGTGGCTCAGTGCATAGAGCACTGGGCCTGGATTCAGGAAGGCCTGAGATCACATCCAGCCTCAGACCCTTAGTAGTTGTATGACCCTGGGCAAGTCATTAGACCTTTGTATGCTTCAATTTCCTCAACTATAAGATAGAGGTAATAATAGCCCCTATCTTATAGAGTTTGCTAGGATGATTAAAATGAGGTAATATTTGTAAAGCATTTAGCATAGTTCTTTTTTTTTAAACCCTAATATCTTTATATATATATATATATATCTTTATATATATATATATATACTTCTATATTAATTTTATTTGTTACAGGGCTAGGCAATGGGGGTTAAGTGACTTGCCCAGGGTCACACAGCTAGGAAGTGTCTGAGGCCAAATTCGAACCTAGGACCTCCTGTCTTTAGGCCTGGCTCTCAATCCACTGAACAATCCAGCTGCCCCCATTTAGCATAGTTCTTGGCACACAGTAGGCACTAGAAAATAATTATTTCTTCTCCTCTAAGACTTGATTGTCATTCAGTCTTTTCACTAGCCACTCTGAGAAAGATAGGATTTAGAAATGAAAGAGGCTTTAAGTTCAAATCCAGCCTCAGATACTTGCTAGCTTATTCTATATGTATAAAATAATATTAAAATGTGATATGTCACATAATAATTAATATGCATGGATTTAATTTTCCCCCAAAGGTACTATAGACTGGAAGAAGGTTCTGGATCCTCCACAGAGAATGTGGGGATGAAGATAAGCATATCAGAGTTACTACTAGTCAACATGTTAAACCAAGCTCAATCTCATTTCTAAGGCTCTAATAAACTTCCTACAACCTGTACAGCTAAAGATACATATCTGAGAGCATAACCCAAACTTAGATAATAATGATTTTTTTAAAAACCCTTATCTTTATATCAAACATTTCATCCAAAAATGTCAAAGCTCTGTCACACATAATAAGTATTTACAAGTTGCTTTAAATCTTCAAAGCACTTTACAATTATTGAGAAATTAAATCTTATAACACCCCTACAAAAAGGAAAATAAAGCTCTTTCTAGTTAATATGAAAGGAAACTTAAGATTGAGAAGGTTACGAGATTTTAACCTAAGATTTAGTGGTATGTTGAAGGCAGAAAAAAGAATAGAAAATGTCAAAGTTCTCAAATCTTGCTATAGACCCCCAGATGTCAAAAACAGTGTTAAAACTCTCAGACCCAAAGCATTTCGTTTAGCCTTTAAATCTAGCGACAGTCTCACTCATAGTCCTTTACCTCATCCTTTCTACCACACACTCATGCCCACTCTATTCTGTTCTCCCCCATTTAAAAACATACAAAGGATCTCAGATTTAAAGTTGGAAAAGACCTGAGAGATCACTTAGTCTAACCCCTTTATTTTTTTGGTGAAGATATTTTGTTTTACCAGTTACATGTAGTAACAATTTTCCACATATATTTTCTGAAGTTATGTGATCCAAATTGTCTCCCTCTCTCCCTTCCCTGAGCTGGTAAGCAAATTGATCTGTAACCCTTTTACTTTAAAAGGGCAGCTAAGTATTGTACAAAAATCAACTGCGAAAACTTGGCTACTCTCAGTGACTCAATGATCTGGGACAATTCTGAAGGACTTATGATGGGGAATGCTATCCACCTCCAGAGAAAGAACTGTTGGAGTCAGATGGATGTAGATTAAAACACACTATCTTTCACATCAGTATATTCGCAGTTTTACTTTGGGATTTTGGTTTTGTAGGAGTATTCTCTTACAAGAATGACCAATATTTAAGAATGTTTCACATGATAATATATGTATGGCCCAGATCAAAATCCTGAGTAGGGGGAGGGAAGGAGATGGTTTGGATGGTTGAAAATTATTATTATAATATGGAACTGGGAAAATAAAATATATTTAAATTAAAAAAAATTTTTAAATAGAGCATTTAAGTGGAACAATGGAGAGAGCACTAGACCAGGAATCAGGAAAACCTAAGTTCACATCCAGCCTCAGACACTTGCTAGCTGTGTGACCCCAGACAAGTCACTTGACCTCATTTGCTTAGCCCTTGCCCTTCTGTCCTAGAGTTGTCACTATGATAGAAAGTAAGGGTTTGGGTTGGGTAGGGGGAGACAAGGCAGATAGCTTGTGCAAATCAACGCATGCGGTAGAAGATAGAACATGTTGATGTCAAGGAACATTTAGATACCTGGAAGGGGAGTGTCTACACTGCCTCAACAACTTTTCCTCTCATTTACTTCTCAGTCCTTAGATTTGGTTTCCAGTTACTCAACTGAAACTGTTCACTACAAAGTTCCCAGAGATCCCTTAAACTATTCCATCACTTCCTTAGTTATGTGATTTTGGGCAAGTCACTTAACCCCAACTACCTAACCCTCACCTTAGTACTTAAATCTTACTTAAGTACTTAGTACTTAATTGATACTTAGCATAAATTCTAAGACAGAAGGCAAGGGTTTAAAAACAATGATCACTTTCCCTTTTAATCTTCATCATCATCATCCATAGTTGCTAAATCTTGTTGTTTCTATCTCTACATCTCCCCTTCTGTCTACACATTCAGCCACCCCACTCCCCATTACCTCTCACCTGGACTAGTGCAATACTCTTAAAATTAGTTTTTTTAAATGTGTCTTTTTCCACAGCATGACCAATATGGAAATACATTTTGCACAATCAACCATGTATAACCTATATCAAATTGCTTACCAACTCAGAGAGGGCTGAGGGGAGGGAGGAAATTTGAAATCTTAGGAAAAACTCAGAAATCTCAAAATATTAGAAAATTAAAGTTAAAAATTATTTTTTACATTTAATTGGGAAAAATTAAATATATTTTAATTAGGCCCCTATCTCCAGCCTTTTGCCCATTCTAATTTATCCTCTCTTATGTATTATCTATTTATATATTTTATATATATATATATATATATGCATATATATATACACACACATACACATACACATACACACACACACACACACACACACACACACACTTATCTATTTATGCTAGGAATATCAGACTAAAATTGAAACACATCCCTGAAGTCTTCATAACAATTTAGAAAACAATTTAGAAAACATTCTCCATGTTACACTGTATTTTTAAACACTTGTCAATTACATTTTTTAAACCCTTACTTTCTCTCAGAATCAATACTAAGTATCATTTAACCACAATTGCTTAGCCCTTATCCCTTTTCTGCCTTAGAACAGATACTTAGTATCCATTCTAAGACAGATGGCAAGAGTTAAAAAAAAAAAGTCTAAAACGTCATAGCCTATAACACCTGATGGTACTCTCTAGTGAAACAATTTAATATTCAAATTTTGGGAAAAAATTTTCTAGTCTTTTTTTAGCCTAATTTTGGCTCTTACCTTTTTGTTCATTCTAAGCTACCTTTGTTCTGGGCCACAGAAGCATACAGCACACAGGTACAATTTAGGGCTGTCTATATAGCAATCACACAAATGACTATATATTATACATGCTCAGTGCCCTAAACAGAGTGCCAGCCTTGGCATTTAGACCAGTGTTCAAATCCCACCTCAGGTACTTGTCAGCTCTGTGATTTTAGGTCAGCCTCTAAGCCTCAGGTTCCATATTTCTAAACCAGAGAGAATGACATCTAACTCAGTGTTGATGTGAAGAATAAAAGAAATTTAGAAGTATTAATATTTATCAATTAATTTTTCTTTATTAATAATTAATAATATTAATAATCAGATTGTTAGTTAATATTTTCTTTGTAGTGCTAATGCAAAGACTTAAAATATAATCCTCCTTAGCCACAGTTCAAACTAAAATCCCATCTTTTACAGGAAGCCTTTCTCAGCCCCTTAATTCTAGTGCCTTTCCCTCTGTTAATTATTTTGTATTTAACCTGAATACAGTTTATTCATACATATTTTTGTATTTGTTTTTATAATTCTTACCTTCTGCCTTAGAGTCAATCTAAGTATTGGTTCCAAGGCAGAAGAGAAGTAAGGGCTAGACAATTGGAGTTAAGTGACTTGTTCAGGGTCATGCAGCTAGGACCATGGTGGCAAACCTATGGCACATGTGCCACAGGTGGCATTCAGAGACCACTCTGTGGGCACTCCTGCTGTTGTCACAACACAGAGTTCACCAGAGTTCGTTCATTACTAGAAAGCGAAAGGCAGACATGGCTGGGCTGCTCCACTCCCCTCTCCACATGCACCTCAGGACATCATCTACCCCCCTCTGCCTAGCAGCCCAATGGGAACACTTCCTCCCTCCCTTGTCTGGGGTAAGTGGAGAAGGGCACAGCACTTGATCTGGGTGAGGGGGCAAGGCATTCAGCCTCTAAAAGGTTCACCATCACTGAGCTAGGATGTGTCTGAGACCAGATTTGAATCTAGGACCTCCAGTCTCCAAGTCTGCCTCTATCCAGTGTACTTGTTGGCCCTGTTTGTACATATTTGTTTATCTCTCACTTTAGAATATGAGCTACTTGAGGGCACAGATCATCTTTTGCCCTTTTTTGTATTCCTAGGATTTAGCATAGTGCCTGGCATGTAGTAGATATCTAAAATTTATTAAATGAATGATTCTGTAGGGAAGACAATATGAATATATGCAAAAATATACAGAATAAATATTTGCAAGATAAATACAAAATAATTTGGAGAGAAAAGGTGCTAGAAGCTGAAAGAAACACAAAATATTTCAAGTAGAAAGTAGAGCCTGATCTACATCTTGAAAGAAATAAGGGATTCTAAAAAACAGAAGGGAAGAGTGTGAACTGTAGGAATGGGAAGCCAGCCAGTGCCTGTCATGGAGATGGAAGTAGAGTGCAGTCTCTATAGAATATCATGATGATAACATGAAATACATGAAAGGAATATGTTTGTGAGACTGGAAAAGTGTTTAAGTGCCAAACAATGAAGTCTATATTTGATACTGGGGCAACTAGGTGGCACAGTGGATAGAGTGCCAGGCCTGGAGTCAGGAAGACTCATCTTCAGAAGTTCAAATCTAGCCTTAGACACTTATTAGCTGTGTGTTCCTGGGCAAGTCACTTAACCCTGTGTGCCTTTGTTTCCTCATCTGGAAAATGAGCTGGAGAAATAAATAGCAAACCACTCCAATATCTTTACCAAGAAAACTCCACACAGAGTCCCAAAGAGTCAGACATGACTGAACAACAATCATCATCACCATTTGCAGTGTCCAGATATGCATTTGTGACCTCCTCTTGTCCTGGTTCACAGCCATCCCCCCTGAAGTACTCTGTGGGGCTTACTCTTGGTTCAACCTGCTTGCTGAACTCCTCTGGCTCCCTATGCAATCTGGGCTGGATGAACAATTCACAATGACTTTTTCAGGATTTCCCCATCAGGATTCAGTCTGGTGAATTTCCCAGATCTGTTTCAAAGAGTGAATAGTCACTCTTAATTATTTTTGGTAAATAGTTTTATAGTATCTAGTTTACTGAAAATGAAGAATGCTTTCAATATGACACATTATAAGCTTTCCCATGTCAAGAATCTCACTAGAACAAAGGCAAATTCAGTTAAAATCTGCCCCCTATTTATCCTTTTTTTCATTTAAAGACAGTGCATCATCTTTTAAAATTTATGACCTAACTTTTGTCCTGTTTCTGCTTTCTAACTTTACATCTAAGTGTCAGAAAGGGCAAGTTTCTTATCTCTGTTTCTCCAGACTTTCTAGACCCGTTCAGAGTAAAAGCTTTCCCATTGCTCAAGAATCTTCTCTGTATCTAGGACATGACACTGAAGATAGTTTGTGAATACTGCTTTCCTGTTCTTCCAGGTATCATCATTTTATTGAGACAAAAAAGTCACAAGAGAACACTAAAAACTGGGAGGTGCTACAGATGAGGAATTTAGGACCCAGAAAAGTTAAGACATTACCCAAGGCTATACAGGTAGTAAAGGGCAACTGGGTGTTACAGTGGATAGAGTAACTAGCCCCGGATTCAGGAAGACCCCTCTTCCCGAGTTTGAATCTGGCCTCAGACACTTAATAGTTGTGTGACCCTGGACCAGGCACTTCACCCTGTTTGCCTCAGTTTCTTCATCTGCAAAATGAGCTGGAGAAGGTGACAAACCCCAACAAGTATCTTTGCCAAGAAAACCCCAAATGAGGAAAAGGGGAAAATAAAAATATTTTACAAAAATATTTATAGCAGTATTTTGTGGTAGCAACGAATTGGAAGTGGAGAGAATGGCTAAACAAACTGTGGCATATGATGGTGAGGGAATACTACTGTGCTATAAGAAATGATGAACAGGATGATTTCAGGAAAGACCTACATGAACTGATGCAGAGTGAAATAAGCAGAACCAGGAGAACATTGTACATAGTAACAGCAATACTGTGGGATGATCAACTGTGACAGACTTATCTACTCTTGGCAAATCAATGAACCAGCACAATTATGAAGGATTTATAACAAAGAAAGCCATCCACCTACAGGGAAAGAACTGTTGAAGTCAGAGTTCAAATGAAAGTGTGAGACTTTTCACTTTAGTTTATTGAGGTTTTTGTTTTATATGAGTATCCTTTTACAACAATGAACAATATAGAAATGGGTTTTGCATGATAATATATGTATAACCCCGATCAAATTGCTTACCAGCTCTGGAAGGGGAAAGAAAAGGGAGGGAGGGAAACAATTTGGATCTTATAACTTCAGACAATGTACATAGAAATTTATTACTATGTGTAATTGGTAAAACAAAATATCTTTACCCAAAAAAAGAAAACCAAATCAGGTTGCAAAGAAAAACACATCTCAACAACAACAACAGCAACATACAGGTAACAAATAAAAGGGTCAGGATTTTCATTCAAGTCTTTTGACTTTAAACCTGACACATGGTTGGGCCTTTACAGACCAGATAGGAGAGAAATTTCCTGGCAGTTATCCCAGGTTCATAAAATCACCCTCCTAAGCCTCACAGACCAATTAAGATCCACATTAGAAATACAAAATCATCTTTGTTTAATTCAAGTTATTCACATCACTTTGGCTTGAGTTATGCTGGCCTAATTTAACAGAGGCCAAATGGGTCTCTAAAGTAATCATTTCAAATTAACACAACATAGTCCTGGGCCTAGTAAATATTCATTTCAAGTCATCCCACCTCCCCCAATTCTATCAAATGTATCAAGTCCAATTATAAACACCTGTCTTGGAAAGAAGGTTTTTCAATAATCAATTATACCAATTCATACATACTATTTAAGATCACTTTCACAAACGGAACTTTTTAAAAATCTTTTTTTTAACATCCTATATTCTTCCTTTCACCGAATTAATGAATTACTTATTATTTTGAGATAACAACTGACCCCAAAACATACTTCCACTTAGCAAAATCCTTCACAAATAGCATTTAGAATCTTAATACAGCTTACCTCCACTATTGTCCAGTTCTTTGTCTAATAAGTATGACCCATAAAATGCATTTCTGCTTTCAATAACTCTAGTCTACTTTGTATATATCCAACTAGATAGTTTATCAATATATATATATGTGCATATATATATATATATATATATATATCATCTTTCCCCCAAAACCCTCTTTTCTTCCTGTTTAAAGTACCACCATTCTTTTAGTCTAGTAGTTCTCAAAGTTTTTGGTCTTGGAACTATTTTATACCCTTAAAAATTACTGAGGAACAGTAGTTTTCGTTTTTGAGAGCTATATATTGGTCTCTATTTCCCATATTATTGTAATTTTAAAATCTCAGTATTATGATGAAAATAGTTTGGACCCCCTTAAAGAATCTTGAGGACTTCCAGAGGTCCACAGGCAATACTTTGAGAATCACTGTCATACAAGCTGACAACTACAAAATCATCCTTGTCTTTCCATCACACACCTCCAATCAGTTGCCAAGTCTCATATTTCTAATTCAGGACCTCATCACTTCTCATCTGGACCACTGAAGTGACCATCTAAACGGTCTCTAAGTATCCAGTCTCCAATTCATCCCCTTTCTGCAATACATTTTTGACACAGCTGAAAATCTGACATTTCTAAAGCATGGGTCCAAGTATATTACTACCCTGCTGAAGGAATTCCAGTGGTTCCCTCTTGCCTCCATTACTCCATGGAGGCCAGCGTTTAAAAAAAAATTAAGTCCCCCATGTGCAGGAAATATTATAGTGGCCCTTTTTATGATAGGAAAGAATTGGAAACAAAGTTGACACTCACATCAATTGGGGAAATAGATGAATAAATTGGGGTAAATGAATGTAATAGAATGTTACTATGCCATAACATGTGATGAATATAGAGAAGCTATGGAAGATTTCTATGAGCTGATGAAGAGGGAAGTAATCAAAACCAAGAAAATGATATACATAATGACCACATTATGATGGAAAGAGCTGTCAATAATCAATAGTGAATATTGAAAAATTATAAAGAACAAATATGGTTGGAAAGAGATGCAAAAAAACACCCCTACCCTAAGCCTTTTGCAGGGGTAAGAGATTCATAAGTGTTATACATTGCACATGTTTAGACTTTTTGATGGAAGGATGTTTTGCTGATTTTTCTCCTTTTCCTTTTTTTTTGGGGGGGGGGAGGAGAATCTACTATTTGTTATATAGGTTGGCTCTCTGAGAAAGAGAAGGGAAGGATACTGGAGGAAATGATTAGATTTTAAAAGTTAAGAAAAAAACTTAATTTTAAAAAATACTCACTTTCTAGCACTATATCCTGGTTAGCCTAGCCTGCTTGCTGTTTCTCATGCTCATTCCCTCATCTGTTCCCATAACATTTCATGGGCTACCCACCAACCCTGGAATGCTCTCCCTCCTCACCTTCACCTCATAGCATCCCCTTGTGGCTGTTGTGCAGTTATTTCAGTTGTATCCTATTCTTCATGGCCCCATTTGGGGTTTTCTTGGCAAAGATATGAGAGTAGTTTGCCATTTTCTTCTCCACTTCATTTGGCAGATGAGGCAACTGAGGCCAACAGAGTTAAGTGGCTTGCCCACTTTAATAAATGTCTAAGGCTGGATTTTAACTCTGGTCTTCCTTCAGAGTCACTACTCTATCCACTGAGCCACCTACCATTCCTAGCTCACTCCAAAGTTCAGCTCAAGTTCTCCATCCCAGAAGAAGCCTATCTGAATTCCCACTCCTTGCCCCCTTGTAGTTGCTTGTGCTAATTTCAGAGAAATTACCTGGTATACATCTTATACTTAATTTTCTATGTAAGTGTTGTTTCCCCTCCAATTGGAAATAAGCTGCTTGAGGGCAAGGATTGTTTCATTTTTGTCTTTATATCCCATGATGGGATTTAAAGCTAGAACAGACCATAAAGGTAGCAAGCATGGCATAACAGATAAGCTATTTGATTAAGGATCAAATCATCTCTGATAGCTGTGTGATCATGCCAAGTCACTTAATCTCTTTTAGTTCCTGTTTCCTCACTAGTAGGATTAAAACACAGTATTTTACTACCAAACTCACATGTTTGTTATGAGCTTCAAATAATATAGCTATATATATATACATGTATGTATAAAGTGCTTTGTAAATTTCAAAGTGCTAAATTAACAATTATCTAATATGATTCACCCATTTTCTTGATAAGGAAACTGAGGCTGAAAAAAGAAAATAACCTGGCCTAGATCATAAAGGCAATGACTAACAGAGGCATAATTCAAACTCAAGTAGTTCGAGAGAAAGGAAACAGACCAGGAGAGAGCCAGATTGCAGGCCTGATTAGTTTACTTTATAGAGCATTAAAGAAATAACAGATAAATTGAATTATAATCCTGGTTAAGGCCAGATTGTAGCTATGGCTAAAATGTAGAGGAAGGGAAAGAACCCACAGCAGTTCTTCAGGGTAATGATCCCAAGCTCTGCTTATTTTTCCTCCATGTGGGTAACAGATGCCAGCAGAACAGGCTTGCCTCCAGCGGCATCAAGAAAAAAGACCTTTAGTGAGCATCCCCTTGACCAACCCATCCTTCTCTGTACCTCTATTCACCCTTCCCTATACAAACTATTTTTCTAAACCACCTCTATACGGCATCTCAATTGAAACAGAAAGAAAATAGAGAGAAAAGAAAAAAGGGAAGGGAAAGGGAAAAGAAATTTTTGAGTATTTATTCTGAAAGTTTACCTCAGGCTCATATCCTTCCACACTCATCTCAAAGGCATGGAAGGCAGCTTGACAAAGGGGAAAAGTATATGATCTTTGGAGTCCGAGGACCAGAATTTGAATCCTTGATCCGTTCTTTTTTCACACTCCTTCCCACCTGTTCACCACTGCTGTCACCTACATTACTGCAGGACCATACATCTTCCATCATTTTGTGGCAGTAAAAACAGTAGCAACTGAACAAGGGGAAAAACATAACTAATTTCCAGCAAAAAAAAGTACTTTGAGAGGTTTCAGAAAGTATATGAGAGTGTGTGAAAGTGTGTACCTTAAACAAATGCCTTTACTGTCCTGAACTTCAGTTTTCTCATCTGTAAAATGAGAGTATTGGATAGAAGATCTCTGAGGTTGATTTCAACTCTTATTCTATGGTCCATGGGAATATAAGATAAGACAAAGAGTGATACATATGCTGGAAAGTATTTTCTGACCCTGGATAAAGTTTCATCTGTGAGATTCCATTCTTGTAGAAAAGAAAAACGAAAGAGGAATGAAATCTCACAAAGGAGACTTTATTCTTGTAGAGGGCTAAAGGTGGCAGCTAGATGGCACAGTGGATAGAGTGCTAGGTCAAGAGTAGGAAGGATTCCTCTTCCTGAGTTCAAATCTGGCCTCAGACACTTAATAGCTATGTGACCTAGGCCAAGTCACTTAACTCTGCCTCAGTTTTGTCATCTGTCAGATTAGAAGGAAATGGCAAACGACTCCAGGATTTTTGTCAAGAAAACTCCAAATTGGGTCACCAAGAGTCAGACATGATTAATACGACTGAACAAGAGAAGAAAAAGCAAGTTCTCTAAAAGAATTATGGACTCCCAGAACTCTTAGAAAGGGCCTTAAGGATCATCTAATTCAACCTTCTCATTTTACACATGAGGCCCAGAGTTGTAGAATAAACTATTTTCCTAAGGTCATTGTAAATCGTTAATGTCAAAGTTAAGACTAGAACCCAGGTCTCCTGTCTGGGGTTCTTCCCTCACTCCCCCCCCCCCCCCCCACTATACTTAGAATGAGAAATGAGGCTAAGTTTCCTTTTACAGCCAGGAAAGCAAGGAATAAGACCAAGGGGAAGGAAAGGAGGAGAGTAAACAGAATTCCATTTGTCCTAGTCAGAGCTACAGAGATAAAGTTCTATCTAGGTTTTTCTTGCAGAGCTCAAACCCACAACACCTTGCCTGCCTGCTTACCTGATCCAGACTATATCTTCAGTGTCTCAGGGTCCTGGCAAGTCTTACAGTGAACACAAATATTTCACTAGGGGCTTAGCCAAGCCTAACAGCAACTTCTCACATGGGATTAATATCCAAGACTCAAGATCTTTGGAGGCAATGACCTCTTAATGTACATAGGATTGAAAAGTATCCTAGAGGTGCTCCAAGGACCTTCTCTCATATCCTAACTAGACTCTGTGGAGAATTTACCCTTGCCCATAAGCCACAGTCAGTATCAGGTCTACTGAGGATTTAGATTCCCCTCACAAAATCATCCTGCTTCAGCAATTAGCATTTCTTTGCCACCATTTATACCTAAATATTTGGCATTAAGGTTTTGGGTTTTTTTTTTAATCCTCTAGAATAGCAGAAGTTATTTTCCAATACAACATTCTGGCTTCGGGAATGAATTAGGCAAATGCAAAGGATAATAACACAGACACAAGATTACCTCAGTTCTCTGCTTTCTTTCAGAAAGAAAAATTATCTTATGCCACAGTCCCATCTGTCTTTTCTCTCCATCAAACCAGATTCCAACCTCAGTGCCAACTGTGCCATCTACCAGACTTTACAAGATCCCAGAATCATCAAGAGAGAAATATGGGAGAGTTTGGGGTTGTTGCTTTTTCTTTTTAATCAGTACACTGAAGACTCAAAGATTTTCAAAATCTCTTCCTCTCCAATTAAGCCAAATGCCATCAGAGTGGTTAACATTTGCCCCTCTCTTCTTGTTCTTGATTATGAATATAGACTGACAGAAATTCAATAGGAATAAAAGGCATGTTCAGAGAAAAGGGAGAAGTGAGAGTAGAAAATAAGGACTGTAAATAGGTAGAATGGTCAAGCTTGATCCACACATTTCTATGTCCTCTTCCTAAGGTCCCCAGTTGTTTGAGAATCCGTTGCTTTACATGCAGCTCATATCATTATATTTCTGGCATCCTTTGAGAGGTGGGTGTTGTCTGTCATGGTACATGCATAATTTCTTTGCACAATGATGTGACTGTTAAAGTGGACATCATTGGATCTGTGTGGGCAGAGCACGAAAGAAGGTTCAAAAAGAGATGTCCTGAAATGATTGTTGAGAGGTAGTGGAGAGGTAGTGGAGAGGTAGTGGAGAGGAAAGGAGTGGAAAGGAGAGGGAATTTCACTCATTTTAAAGCAAATAAATAGTCCAGGATAGGCAAATTCCAAGATGGTCTAACTGGACTCTCTTCCTTTGTGCTTCCACCAAAAAAACCTAGCAATGTCTAACAATAATAACAAATATTATTACTATATTAACAATTCATCAAACATATATCATGTCTTAAGAATTAAAAAACTTTCCTTATAAAACACAGCAATGCAAATATTACCATCCTTATTTTACAAATGAAGAAACTGAGGTCTGGTATGTAGAGTTTCATTTATAAAGTATCAGAGGCAGGACTGGAACTCTTAACCATGCCACATTGCCTCAGTGTTTTCTGTGCATTTGGCCTATACATTATAAGACATCAAGGTTCTCAACCTAACTGGATTTTGATGGAGCTATCTCCCTTGGTAATCCTATGTGTTTTGTTTTATGCAACTTAAAACAATATTCTGAGACAGAGTTTATAGCTTCATCAGATGGCCAAAGAGATACCTAAAAAGTGAAGGTCTCCTACAAAGAATAAGACAGTGGAAAGAGTGCCAGGCCTGGACTCAGGTAGACTCATCCTCCTGATTTCAAATCTACCCTCAGACACCTATTGTGTGACCCTGGGCAAGTCACCAACCCTGTTTGCCTCAGTTTCCTCATATGTAAAATGAGCTGGAGAACAGAATAACAAATTTACTCCAGTATCTTTGCCAAGAAAATTCCAAATGGCATCATAAAGAGTTAGATATAACTGGGGGAAAAAACTGAACAACAACAAACAAATAATAAGAGGACAATGGAGACGAAGCATGGAGGGAGTGGAAATATCACTAGATTTGGGGCAGAGGTCTGGGTTGGAGTGTCAGTTCTCATACTTATTAGTCGCGTGACCTTCGGTAAGTCAATTCCTCTCTATGGGCCTCAGTTTCCTCATCTGCAAGATAAGGGGACTGGGTAAGATAAACTCCCAAATCCCTCCCAGGAGAAAAGCCTTTGATGCTATCTCCACAACAGCTTTATAACCCCTGGCCAGGATCACTGTAGTGAGAAAGCCATTGTAAATTGAAAGATGATTAACCAGGCAAGTGACAGGTTCAGATGGTCAAAGGGCAGCAGGGTCAGTCAATCCAGTTTGTCCTATATTAGTCTCTTCTAGTAGATCTCTGCTAAAGTGCCTTGAGAAGTTCTCTTTCCACTTCCCCTTTTCTTACACAAGTGGTCCCTCATGCCAGGAATGTAACTCCCTCTGCATTTCTCTTTCAAGTATTTCTAGCTTTCTTTACAGCACAGCTGAGTTTTTACCTCCTAAATGAGGTCCTTACTAACTCTCCAATCCCCAAGTTATGAGGATTCTTAACTACTTGAAGATAATTCATATTTTACCTATTGCATATACTTTATATTGTTTTTGGTAATAACTTACATCCACATTTTACTCACACACCTCCAAGTAGAATGGGGAACTCCTCGAAAACAGATATTGTGAAGTTTTTTTGGTCTATAACTCCCCAGAGGCAAAGTGCCTCATAAATGGAGGGTATTTAATAAGCGATGTGGGGCAACTAGATGGATATAGTGCTGGGCTTACAGTCAGGAAGATCTAAGTGTAAATCTGGCTTCAGACACTTACTAGTGCGATCCTGGGTAAGTCACTTAACCCTGTTTGCCTTAGATTCTTCATCTGGAAAATGAGCTGGAGAACAAAATGGCAAAGACATTCCATTGTCTTTGCCAAGAAAATCTCAAATGGGGTCAAGAAGAGTCAGACACAATTGAAATCTTAGAATCCTAAAATCTGAAAGGTGAAAGGGACCTTTGAGAAAGATCACTTCTCGAACTCACTCATTAAAAATGAAGAACAAGATCTAAGGAGTAATGAATGACCCAACATCATGCATTTAGTAGCAGAGCTCAAGACCAAAGCCTTGGTTTCCTGACTGTCTTCTCCATGAAGCACATGGGTCAGGAAAATCATGGTGGAATAGATTTTTTGAATGTTTCAAACCTTCGAACTCCATATGCATACCACCCCATCCCCCTAGACTACTGTCTTCAACAGTTCCAACTACAATATCCATATAGAAGTGTTGCAGCAGAGACCTTCAGTGTGGAAACAGCTCTCTCTCTCTCAAAATCCTACAGACTTTATCTGACCTTGCAGTCAAGGGCTTAGCTGGGCAGGGGAAAAACAAATACCCCAAATGAAAGATCAGCTTGTCCCGGCTCCTAACTCTCTGATAACATAATCTGCTTCAACAGTTACAAATCTCCTTCTTCCATCTCCCCCTCCCTCACAACCAAGACCTCCCTGCTCTATGGGTTTTCCAGATGGGACAGGGTCAGGTTGTCCCAGAGCTGACACAGTTTGGGAACATCAGGGAATCTGTTCTCTCTCTCTCCCATGAGGGAGGGCTCTTGTAAAATGAGGATGGGAGGGGCCAGGCTGCTCCACAAACCCAGTTCATGAGCTGGAGGCCAATGGGAAATACGAGGTCATCAAAGTCACAGCTGAAGAAAATGCCTTTTACTCCCTTGCTTCAGCACTGGGGGGCCCTGGAGATTCTACTTCACCCCCAATTTAAACTCTCTTTTTAGTGAAGCTCTGACCTAAAAATAATAACCACTCAATACATGAGTGTGTATGTATTCCTTTAAGATTTAAAAAGCATGAAGCAGCTAGGTGGTACAATGTATGACAGAGTACCAGGCCTGGAGTCAGAAGGACCTGGGTTCAAATCTGGCCTCAGACATTTCCTAGCTATGTAACCCTAGGCAAGTCACTTAACCTCATTTTTGCCTAGCCTTGTCCTTTTGTCTTAAGAGTTGCTACTAGGGGGCAGCTAGGTAGCTCAGTGGATTGAGAGCCAGGCCTAGAGACGGGAGGTCCCACGTTCATGTCTGGCCTCAGATACTTCCCAGCTATGTGACTCTGGGCAAGTCACTTGACCCCCCTATTGCCTAGCCCTTACCACTCCTCTGCCTTGGAGCTAATACACAGTATTGACTCCAAGACGGAAGGTAAGGGTCTAAAAAACAAATTAATAAATTATATATATATATATATTTTTTTTTTAAAGAGTTGTTACTAAAATTAAAAGGGTTAAAAAAAAAGATTTTCAAGACACTCTATATTACTCTGATCCTAACAACAATTTTGTGAGGTAGACACTATTATTAGCCCCATCTTACAATGAGGAAACCAAGGATCAAAGTGACTTACCCCAACCCATATCACTGAAGTCTGAGAAGGGGTAAAAACCCAGAAAAGAAACTTCCTGACTCTATTCGTTATAATTACAACTGTGCCTTAACTCAACACTAGTTCCAAAAATAATAAAAAATATTAACATTCTACAGAGGTAACACTTTGCTGTTGAAGAAATGAGTATTCAGAGAAGACAGGTAGTTGGATCGTTGGTTCCTAAGCTAACTAACGCACTTAGAAAATAACTACCAGCCCAATCACATTTCTCAAGTTCCTATTAGTTACTAAGCTGGGCTAAACCCATCTTAACTTTTTTTCCAATTTGGTAAATCTCACTTTTTTAGAGGAAACTGAACTTCTTCCTTACACCTACAGGTTGCAAGGTACACATGTGGGAACAAAGAAGCAGTCAATTTAAGAAAAAATAGGAGAAAATGTTTCCAAAAGTTGGTAGGATCAGAGAGATGCCTTGAAAAGAAAATACCTAAGATTGTTTGCCCTGGAACACCATACAGATCCCTAAATTCTGTGGAATAAATTGCATAATTGAGGACTAGTATGCTTCTTCAGAAGCTCCAGAAGCAGCTAAATGATCCATTTGTATCATGATTATTCCCCAAGACTGAATATAACTGATAAGATCTTCCATAGGTAATGGGTTTATGACATTAAATTCCAACACAGGGGTTGCTGGGTGGCTCGGTGGATAGAGATCAAGGCCTAGAAATGGAAGGTCCTGGGTTCAAATTTGACCTCAGATACTTCCAAGCTATGTGACTCTGGACAAGTCATTTAACACCCCCATTGCCTAGTCCTTACCACTCTTCTGCCTTGGAACCAATATACTTAGTATCAATTCTAAGACAAAAAGTAAAGGTTCAAAAAAAAAAGTTCTAACACAAATCTGCCCATTTACTCATCCCTTACAATGTGGCAGGCATTATGCTAAGTACTGTGGAAACAAAGACAGAAAAGAAATCATCCCTGTCCCCAAGGAGTCTGCATTCTAACCAGCTGCACACAGACAAGGGAAATCTATATGAAATGGTTTCGAGCCAATGTTGGGATGGAGGGCACCAAACGCTGAAGGATCAGGAGAAGCACTTGAATGTCAACTTGAAGGAAACCAGGGGTGTCCAGGGACAGAGATTTACAAGGAACAGTCCAAGCAGAGATCAGCCAGTACAAAGTCAAGGTAAAGAAATCAGGTCAGTATGACTGGAAAACAGATAGTGTGTAGGTGGGGGCAAGGTAAAGAAAGATTGGCAAAATAGGAAAAGGCTAAATGGTGAAGAGTTTTAAATGTCAAATAGACACATTTGTATTTAATTCTGGATATGGAGCTCCTGGAGTCAGAGTGCCATGACCAAACTTTGGCAGAGGTGTAGAGGATTGACATAAAGAAGTCAAATAGGAGAATATTATAATAGTACAGGGAAGAGACATGAACTTGTACTAAGGCAATGGCCTGTGGGTAGAAAAACAAGAACAGATAAAAGAGATATTGTTTGGGGGGAAAAAAGAGCAAGTTTTTAAAATTGTATGTGTGATATGTCCTCTATCACAATATGAGCAATAAGAAAATGAAAATATGCATTGCATGAAAGCACAAAGAGAGAAAGGGAGGAAGGAAAGAAGGAAGGAAGGAAGGAAGGAAGGAAGGAAGGAAG
>NC_058130.1:269539951-269556169 GCF_016433145.1 Gracilinanus agilis | reverse complement strand
GGGTGGACATGACTGAGGGTGTAGACTCGAAACTACCACACCAATGCAACTACCAACAATTTGGAAATTGGTCTTGTTCAAGGACACATGACAAAACTAGTGGAAACGCGCATCGGCCAAGGGGGGGGGGTGCGGGGGGGGTTGAAGGGGAAAGGTGGAGCATGAATCATGTAACCATGTCAAAAATGAATATTAATAAATGTAAAAAAAAAAAATCACGTCCTAGGAGTTTTTAAGTCTGTTGTCTGGAACTCAGAATATATCTTCCCTAAAAAGTGTTTTAAATGGTGGTTGTTAGATTTTTAGAGTAGCATACCAAAAAAGAAAGCTTATTTAAAATATAAATTGCTGAATGAGATGACTAATAGTGCAAAGATAGGATCTAGAGCCTAGGAATGTGAAGAAAAGAGAGGCAAAAGAAAAAACAAGTTCCCCTTTTCCTGGTCAAAGAAGAAAATTTTAAAACAAAGCCTTTTGAAAACCTCTCATATCCCTACTTTATTTCCTTCTCTAACCTTCTACTGCCCTCTTTCTCCAGGTTCACAGGTGCTGGATTTCTCTTATGCTTCCAAGTCTTGTTCTACCTACATATCATTTTCCACTATCTCCTTTCTACTTATGGAGTGTTCAGGGAAGATTAATACCTCTGGTGGTAGGACTTGCAAAGCCCCTTTCAGGGATGCTTTCCTCCTTTGATAAAGGTGACCATTTGCCACTCAACTCTCAACTGTGGCTCCAAGAAGCTGTAGCATCTGCAGAAGCCACACCCTGGTAAACAACCTTGGCAGGCAGGCTAAACCAGGTTGAGAGTAACCAACAGGCTCAAACTCATCAGTGAATTAGGGAGATGTCTATCCCAAGCATGTAAAGACTTAGCCCCCACCAGAAAGGGCAGATTAAAACAATTTGTTCCAACAGCCATGGAGGCAACAGAAGGAGCTGCTGTAGAGTTCTTAGAAGTTCGTCCATCTACTGCATCCTGAGTCATCACCAGTCAGCTTGACTTTGATCTTGCTACTGGACTTAATGCAACTCTGCCTCACTTAAATCTAATTTATGCACAAGTCAAAAGATATCACCTCTGGAGATGTCATTTTGTTCCTCTTCCAGTACAAACAAAAGACAACAACCGACCAATTTACAATCAATATTCATTACCCTAGTTCAAGCCCTCATCATCTCTAACCTGGACTATTGCTATACAGTCCTAACTTGTGTCCTTACCTTCTGGTCTCTCCCTCTCCACCTTCCACAAGAATGCAAACTAGTTATTTAAAGAGAATAGGGCAGATCATGTCACTTCCTACTCCCCAAAACTCCAGTGTCTCCTTGCCTCTAGCATCAAATACAACCTCCAATGTTTGATATTTAAAGATTCAATTTAGCTCCCGTGTATCTTTCCTGACCAATTTCATATTACTCTACCTCACATTCTATTATCTAGCCAAAGGGTCTATTTACTGTCCTCCATATATCACATTCTACCTCTCATCTCCATGTGTTTGGATAGGTTGTTTCCTCTTTGCCTAGAATTCTCCCCCACTGCTTTGCCTGTTAGAATCACTTTCTCCCCTTCAAGACTCAGCTAGAATGTCAATTCTTCATCTGCACCTATCCCTCTCCAACTGTTAGCTCTATCTGTCCAGGTATTAGGGATCTTCCCTCTGAATTACTTTTATAATTTTTTTTATTCTGCATATCTGACCTCTAATCCTCTCTTCCAAATAAGAGCAGGGGGTATATAAGTGTGTGTGTGTGTGTGTGTGTGTGTGTGTGTGTGTGTGTGTGTATAAAAATTGATTCCAAGATAGAAGATAAGGGTTTAAAAGAATAAATGCTACCCTAAATTTTTGGCTACACTTTAATTTAGTGATGGTAGTCACTCCCTTAAAGCACTCCATTTTTCAATATTACTTCCATATTTCCAATCAAAATACCCATTCCCTCATCACAGGTGACCTCACCTATGCATCTGAAGTAAACTGGTTTACTAATTTATAATGAAATGTGAAAAGCTTCAACTTTTCCAAAGGTATTCACATTAATAAAAAAAAAAGAAAGAGAGAAAGAGAGAAAGAGAGAAAGAGAGAAAGAGAGAAAGAAAGAAAGAGAGAAAGAAAGAGAGAAAGAAAGAAAGAAAGGAAGAAAGAAAGAAAGAAAGANAAGAAAGGAAAAGGAAGGAAGGAAGGAAGGAAGGAAGGAAGGAAGGAAGGAAGGAAGGAAGGAAGGAAGGAAAATTGGTTTAAAGCAAATGCTTCTCTGATGCATTAAAATTCTGCCAAAGTGAAGTAAATATGGCCCAGACAATATGAGACAAGATATTTGTCTTTGGCACCAGAAAGGTGGGTCAGCTCTACCTAGAAATGTGCCATTTGTCCTTTTGCTTCTTACATACTCTACACTTACTTCCTTCTATTCTCTCAAGCATTCTCTAACAAAAGATGGGTTTCCCCTTTCTCCCTTCCCCCCAGTCCAACACATGCTAAACTGAAGGCATAAACTGGCATTTCTATGTATGGGTGTTTGTAAATCTGGGGTTGTCTGTACAGTCTCTCTATATTCCCACGGGTACTAGGTTCTTTACTCCTTCCACTTGAATGCTTCTTAGTATCTTTCCTAAATAAACCCTCAAGTTTAAAAATTAATATCCCCATAAATATCCCACCTTCCCACATCCTACTCCACTTCTGGGGGAGGTGAAGGGGAAAGCTACCTGTGATGGGCCAGAGCAGTGTCATCTTACTGAGATCCCAGTGATGTGTGGCCTAAACCGGAAAACCAGAAAAACAGCAGAAGATGGCTAAAATGAGATGTGGGAGTCTTGTGTTACTGGAGCTGGCACTGAGGATTTGCCCTGGGCTCAAAAAACCCAAAGGATTGAATTTAAGAAATAAGTTAACAAATCCTAATCCAAACCTGTTTGTTCAAAGCCACATTTCATGAAGTACATGCTTATTTTCCAAGCAGCCCATCCAGGACAGGCATAAAGATTCCCAAAGAAAATGAATATACCATTGAGCAAAACATACCAGGGAACCTTTAATTCCATAGAACTAATGTTATAAATAGGTCATCAGAACGATCAGGTACCAGGATTTCTATGACGCCACAAATGCATTGTGGCTAAACGGGAGAAACAGAAAGAAGAGGAGGCCTACATATGGCCCTCATTTTAAAATGTTACCTCTGAACATTTCCTTGATATATTCAATCTTTCCTTACTAATCAGCCTAAGACAGTGCCTGAACTTCTGTAATATCTCTTAAATGTGGCTGTTGTTCAAGAACTGGAAATTAAGTAGATATCCATCAACAGTAGAACTTTTAAATAAATAATGGCACAAGAATGCAATGAAATATTACTGGAAGAAATGATGATTATAATGAATAAGGAAAAGCATGGAAAGAATTACACAAACTGACGCAAAGTGAAGTAAACAGAGTCAGGAAAACAATATCCACAATGACTACAATATATGAAAAAATCAGAAGAACTTGTGAGAAAGAATGATGTCCGCATGCATAAAAAGAACTGTGGAAACAGAAATGCATTAGGAAAATATGTGATTGATCACATAATGTGATAGGGATATGATTGGGGTTTTGATGTTAAAAGATCACTCTACTCTAAAATAGGTTTTGAACAATGATACATGTATAACCCAGTGGAACTGCTTGTCTGCTTTGGGAGGGGGAGGAAGGGGGGGGGGATCATGAATCATGTAACATTGGAAAAATATTCTAAATTTTTTGAATGTTTGAAAAGAACTACAAAATAATTAAAAATCAATGTCACAAAAATTTTTTTAAAAAGGCTTCTGTTGTTCAGTCATTCAGTCATCTCTGACTCTTTGTGACTCCATGGACTATACACAGCGTGCCAACATCGTCCATAGGGTTTTCTTGGCAAAGATACTAGAATAGTTTGTCATTTCTTTCTTCAGTGAATCCTTTTGTCAAGCAATCAGAGATTTACCCAGAGACACACAGCCAGAAAGTGTCTAAGGCTCAATTTGAACTCAGGTCTTCCTGGCTCTAGGCCCAACATTGTTCTGACCACTGAACCACAGTTACCTACAACAACAACAAAAAGGCTAATCCCAAGAAAAGATAAGAGAAGATACATCCCCTCATTCTTTTACAAAGGTGGGTGTGCAACACTGCATATAATGACATATTTTTTTCAATGTATGTGCTGATTGATTTTGCTGATTGTTTTTTCTCTTCCTCTTTTTCTTTATTAAGAAAATTTTCTTTATTGTCCTGAAGACAGGAGAAGGTCTTGAGTATAACTCCAATCTCAGACACTTCCTAGCTATGTGACCCCAGAGACAACTTAAAAACCCTAACTGCCCAGTCCTTAACAGCTCTTCTGCCTGGGAAACAATACATAGTATCAAGACAGAAGGTAAGGGAAGAAGGAGGAAGGGGAAAGGGAAAGAGAAGGGGAAGGGGAAGGAGAAAGAGAATACAATGAGAAATTTGGATGATATAAAAACAAAAGATATTAATAAAAAAATTGTAAGTGGCCATTGTTGTTCTGGGTATAATCTTTAAATCAGTTCAGAAAAACCTAGCTAGCTCATACATACTCTATCTGTCCCTCCACGATCCAGGTGTTCAGTTGAAACCCCAATGACCTGGGCTCAGTGGCTTCCCAGGCTCTCTTCCAAGACAGCTAAAACAAAGTCACACTGTCCTCCGCCAAAACTGGAACCCATGTGACAGGAAGAATTTCTTGTCCTTCTGGTCCTGGACAATCCCCAGGGGTGAAACTTCTCCCATAGAACCTCACTTATGCCATTCATTTATTCAGTGAGCATTTATTAAATTTCTATTACATACTAGGAAAGGTGCCAGGCACTGAGGATTCAGAGACCAAAAATAAAGTAAATGAAACAACGGCTGCCCTCAAGGAGCTTATAGTACCATATGAGTACTCTCTTCCCTGCCCAATTCCCTACACTTCCTCCCTGTGCCATATTTCCATGGGAAGCCCTAAACCAAGCCTTCCAACTTTGGATTCTCCTTTCTCTACAATTCCTTCCCCACACCCTCTCACTCCTCACAAATTTGAGCTATTACAGCAGGGGTCGGCAACCTTTTTGGCCATGAGAGCCATAAATGCCACATTTTTAAAAATGTAATTTCGTGAGAGCCGTACAGTGCTCACAGTGTGCTCCTGTAACAGCGCCTGAAAAAAATTGACTATCTGGCCCTCAAAAGAGCCAGATATGGCTAGAGAGCCATACGTTGCCAACCCCTGTATTAGAGGAATACAAGAAATTGTCTCAGATCTGGACAAATGGGCCAACGGGTTGACAGGACCACAGGGGAGGATGAAGTGCCTTTACTTGATACAAGATGCCATGTAGAAACCAAGATCCCCCTCCTGGCTGTGTTTTTGACTCACTAGACATTTTTACCACCATGCTTTAGCTCTCTTCTCACTGCCTCACTGTCTACTGCCATGCCAACCATTCTCCCATTTAGGATGAGTCCCTTCCAGGGCCTCCATTTGGGGACCAGCCCAGGATGCCCATATTTCATTCTTCTCCCAGCTATGTTTCTGACTCTCCCACTTTCACAACTATCACCCCTCCTCCTCTCACCTTTTTTAGCTCCCTTTCCTACCCTCATGAGAACACATTCCCGGCACTTAGTACAATGCCTGGCACATACTCAATGCTTAATAAATGTTTCTTGCCCACCCACTGGCCACTAAAAATTTGTAAACTTCCCTTCAAAAGGAAGGAAGGAAGCAATCACTAATTAAGAACCTACTGTGTGGGGACAGCTAGGTAGCTCAGTGGATTGAGAGTCAGGCCTAGAGACAGGAGGTCCTAGGTTCAAAGCCGGCCTCAGACACTTCCCAGCTATGTGACCCTGGGCAAGTCACTTGGCCCCCATTGCCCACCCTTAATACTCTTCCACCCAGGAGCCTATACACAGAAGTTAAGGGTTTAAAAATAAAATTTAAAAAAAGATAAAAAAGAAAAAAAAAGAACCTACTGTGTGCTAGGCACCATGCTAACTGCTTTACAAAGATTATCTTACTTGATCCTCATCATAATCCTGGAAAGGAGGTACTCTAATTGTCTTTGTTTTACAACTGAGGTTGTAAAACTAAAGTGAGTTTCCCAGGGTCACACAGCTAGTGCCTGAGACTAGATTTGAATTTAGGTCTTCCTGATAAAAGGCTCAGTGCCTTATCTACTGTACCACCTAGCTGCCTCTAAAAATTAACTTAGTACCAGCTAGGAAGACATCAAAAGAGTATATATGAGTGGGAAAACAGGGACAGCTATATAGCACAGTGGATAGAGTGCCAGGCCTGGAGTCTGGAGGATATGTGTTCAAATCTGTCCTCAGGAATATCCTACCTGTGTAACCCTAGGCAAGTCACTTAATGCTGTTTACCTAGCTGTTGCTGCTCTTCTGTCTTAGAATTAATACAAAGACAATAGTTAAGGTTTTTTAAGTATGTTTGAATAGAAAAAAACACTGTTTTTGGAATGATAGGAATATGATTTTAATTCTTATATTGGCAGGGTTCATAGGGCCCTAAAACAATTATAATAGTAATGTCAAAGCTCACTGATCAAGATCACTACAACAAATATAATGAAAAACTCTGAAATATTTCAAAAATTACCAAAATGTGACACAGAGACACAATGTGAGCATTTGCTGTTGGAAAATGGTACCAAAAGCCTTACTTGCTACAGAGTTGCCACAGACCTTCAATCTATAAAAAACACAATATCTTCAAAGAACAATAAAATGGAGTGCAATAAAATGTGTGCCTTTATTCTCTTTTCCCTCTCCCACTCCCTTTCCTGGCAAATCCATGTCCAAATCCTACTCCAGCTTTTACAGTGTTTTCTGACTTTTCTATCCCCTTCTCTGAGTTCCATGTTGATAAACCCATGGTACTGTGCCAGAGAGCTGCTCTCTCCTCCCCCTCTCCACCATACCTGAGAATATTTTTCACTTCACCCACCCCTCTACCCAACAGCCCAATGGGAGCACTTCCTCTGGGATAAGGGGATGGCTCACATGCAGTGTGAGGGTGCAGTTTGGGCACTTGGTCTCTAAAAGGTTCACCATCCACAATCAACTATAATGGACTTTTCTACTAGCAGCAATGCAATGAAAGTAGAAAAACAGAAGAAAAATATATGATTAATCACATGGTTCAATGGGGATATGATTGGGGAATGTTGATTTTAAATGATCACTCTATTGCAAATATTGATAATACAGAAATAGGTTTTGATAAATGATACATTTAAAACCCAGTGGAATTGCTCAAGGAGGGGAGGGAAAGAAAATAAATCATGTAACCATGGAAAAATATTCTAAATTAATTAATTAAATGAATGATTTTTGAGAAATTTTTGAAAAAGGTTCGCCATCACTGACCTAACTCTTTCCTACATTAAATGTCTTAATACTGAATAACAATTGAAAGTACAGCAGGCTAGGTTCAAGTCATGGGCTCTGCCATTTCTTAGTGGTGTGAACTTCAGAGATCTCCTTCACAAAAGGGAAATACCAATACACACCTTACCTATTTCACAAGGTCTTTCCCAAATGAAATCTTAGATGCAAAGCTCTTTGTTACCTTAAAGCCTATGTGTAAATGTAAGTGATATTTAATACAAGCTTGTTACCCAACTGTTAAGACAGGCCAGAAGCAAACAATGGAAGAGACCTTG
The DNA here is from genome assembly GCF_016433145.1 of Gracilinanus agilis. NCBI lineage: Eukaryota > Metazoa > Chordata > Mammalia > Didelphimorphia > Didelphidae > Gracilinanus > Gracilinanus agilis. The sequence goes on along the minus strand of NC_058130.1, from coordinate 269,548,449 downwards.
TGGTTTTATGAAAATGATAACCAAACAAGAGAGTCAGGAGAGAGACAGTCCAAGTCCAGGTGGCTAGTCTTCAAATCTCTTACCACTTAACTTATTTCTCTGAAACCAGGTCACAGCAAATCAGCTATCCAGACAAGGATGAAGCCATGGTAAGATGGCTGATGGAAAAAACTGAATAGAATGTAATTATCAAAAACCTCAACCTTCCACTCCTAAGTCTTCTGGCTTTCATCCCTACCAGAAGAATTTTTGTTGCTATTCATTCCTTTCAGTCCTGTCTGACTATTTGTGATACCACTTAGGATTTTCATGGCAAAGATACTTAAGTGATTTATCATTTCCTTCTCCAAGCTCATTTGACAGATGAGGAATCTGAGGCAAACAGGGTTAAATGACTTGCCCAAGATCAAAAAGATAGTAAATGATTGAGGCCAGATTTGAACTCAGGGTTTCCTGACTCCAGCCCCAGTGTTCTATTCATTCCACCACCTAGCTGCCCCCAAAAAATGTTACAAATTTTAAAAAATTAATAAAATAACTACTGCTTGCAACATAAAAGTGTATGATGATTAACTGTAAATGGCTTAACTATTATCAAGAAGGCAAGGATCATGGACGACTTCAAGGAACTCATGATGAAAAGGCTATCCACTGTCATAGAAGGAACAGACAGAGTCCAAATGCAGATTGAAACATTCCATTCTTTATTTCCTCCATGAATTTTTCTCTAGAGTAAGCAGTATATGTCTTGTTTCACAACATGACAAACATGGAAATATGTACTATATGATAATATGTGTACAACCTATATTGTATTACCTGCCTTTTGGGGAGAGATGGGAGAGAAGAAGAAAACATGAATTGCAAAACATCAGAAAGTGAATATTAAAAATCATATCAACATGTAATCTGGAAAAAAATAAAAATAATTTAAAAGAAAGAAATACTGCTCTTCACAACTCTTCAAAAAATTGATATTATTCAATCCAATAAACATTTAGTAAGTGCCTACTATGTGTCGGATGCTGTGCTAAGCTAGAGATACAAAAAGAGACAAAGACAGTCCTTGGAGAGTTGACAAACTAAGGGGGGGAGGGGAGGAAGATAACAAATATATATACAAACTATATAATCAGGATAAACAGGAAATAGTTAAGAGAGAAAGCACTAGAATTTGAGAGGGATGGGGGAAGGCTTAGTATGGATTCTAAGAGAGAAGGAAAGGATTTTTTAAAAAAAGAAAAGATATTTTACCCAAACTTTGAATCTCTACTAGTACCTACTAACCACTTGTTAAATTATACTAAATGACAATATGGCCCAATGGAAAGAGAATTGGAATGGAAATCAGGAGACCCACATGATCAGGAGCAAGTTACCTCAGAGTTAATCAATATTTATTAAGCACTCACTGGTCTTCCCTGTCCCATTCTGACTGTGAATTCTTGCCCCATCCTTTAAGGTCCAGCTTAGGTGCACCTCTCTCTACAAGAATTCCCCCATCAATTTTGTCTTTATATCCCTAGGGTAATGATGGTGAACCTTTTAGAGACTGTGTGCTGTGCCCTGCCCCCTCCCCACAGAGACCAAGTGTCATGCCCTGCCCCCCCTTACCCCACATGGAGGGGGAGAAAGTGCTCCCACTGGGCTGCTGGATGGAGGGGCAGGTGAAGTAAGGAATGTCCTCAGTGAGTGTGGAAAGGGAGAGGAAGGTGGCCTGAGCACTCTGCTCCCCTCTATCTCTGCTGCCTGTAAGCTGCCCTTTTTACCTCTTGTGTACTCCCATTGGGCTACTGGGCAGAGAGGTGGGGGATGTGAAAAGATGTCATCAGGCACAGTGAAGAGGGAAAGGAGAGCAGAACTCTGGGGGTGGAGGATGGCTGCATGCCCATAGAGAGCCCTCTGTATGCCATCTTTGGCATGCATGCCATAAGTTTGCCATCACTGCCCTAAGGTTTATGTAAGTGCCAAGCACTTACAAAGAAAGGCAAGAAACAGTCCCTTGCCCTTAAGGAATTCATGATCTAAGAGGAGAAGAGAACACATTAAAAATGCTGAAAGGGGGAGTGGGGAAGGTGACACCAGACAGGAGCATAATGGAGTCCTGAAGCCCTGCAGGGAAATAAACAGAAAAGGTAAGCATTTCAGAGATGATTTCAACTTGCAGAATGATGTATTTCTGGAGATCATAAAGTCCAGGGAAGCAAATCAACGAGCATGATGAGATGACTTCCTTAATAGTCCTCCTTAAGTGATAAAGGAATAGGAGGAAGATCTCCATTGTCCACTCTCCATCCTTTCTGATCAAAGGAAGGGAGGGGCCTCAAGGGCACTGAATGCTAAGGAAATGAAAGTTTCAGAGCTGATTTCATCTCGGAGAATAAGTTTTCTGAAGATCATGAAGCCCGGGAAAGCAGTTGCTTTCTCTTAGTTTCACTTTTTTCAGTAATAAATTTGAGGAATTAGACTAGATCTGGGGTTCTTAACCTTCCAGATGATTTCTCAAGTTAAATGAGAAAAAGAAAATTAAATCTTTACATTCAATAACTTCTAACTAAAATTTAGCATTTCCTTCATTATGATTGTAGGCAATAAATATTATTCTGAGAAGGAATCCATTGGCTTCACCAAATTGCCAAAAATATCAGCAACACAAAAAAAAAAAACAAATTTAAGAACCACTGGCCTAGATGATTCTTAATCTCCCCTTCAAGATCTAAAAAAGTAAATCTATATTATAAAGTACAAACAAATGAGTGCTAGATCAAAACTCAAAGAAGATACAGAAAATATCTGTATCATAAAAATATCTAGTCTTTACAATGTGGTATTGGAAATTTTGGGGTCCTTGAACTAATTTTGAGGTCTCTGAGCTAAACTTCCTTTGGAAGTTTAAGGGTCTTTCAAACTACATTTCCCAAGATTCCTGGCTTGTGTAATCATGTGGACAGGAAGCATAATAATGTAGGAAGTGCCAGGATTGGTACTCTCTTTTTTCCAGCTGAAGCAGCATGGTGGCTGAGATAATGACAGTTTTTTCAAACTTACTCTTAATATGGCACATGGCTTCATTTTTCTAACGGCTACCAATAAATCTTTTAAAATCATAATATTTTTAAATCTATCCTTTTATATCCATTTTATTTATTACAACATAGCACTGTAAGGTATACAAAGTGTTCTTATGAGGATTATCTCATCTTATCCTTTCAACATAGAGCAGCTAGGTGGCACAGTGAATATAGTGCCAGACCTAAAGTCAGGAAGACTCATCTTCCTGAGTTCAAATATGGCCACTTACTAGGTACATGACCCTTGGAAGTAATTTAACCCTATTTGTCTCAGTTTCCTCATCTTTCAAATGAGGAGAAGAAACTGGAGAAGAAACCACTCCAGTATCTTTGTCAAGAAAACCCCAAATGGGGTCATGAAGAGTCAAACAGTTGAATAACAATAAATCTCTTCAACAACCCTGTGAAGTAAATGCTATTATTATGCCCATTTTAGCGATGAGGCTGAAAAGATTTCACAAATTAGTCAGACTTAGATAGATGGATTGTAATCTGTACCACTCCAGAACAGATGAGATCACAGATCTGTTTGAGTATATGATCTAAGTAAGAGAAGAGTACTTACTCCTTGGGCAGGTAGGTAGTACAGTAGATAAAAGCTTTGGGATTGGAAGCAGGAAGACTTCTCTCTTTGAGTTCAAATCTGACCTCAGATATTTATTAGCTGTGTGACCCTAAGAAAATGATGAGTAAATGGCTAACCATTCTACTATCTTTGCCAAGAAAACCTCTAATGGGATCAAAAAGAGTGAGTCATGACTGAAAACAACTGAACAACAATTAATCCTTAGACCCAGAAGTGCTCAGGAAAAGGATATGACAATCAATAATTCCTAGGCTAGCCCTGCCCATTTATGCCAATGGGGCTTTATCCTAGAAGTGACAAGAGACTGGATCTTAGAAACTGCCAACAAAGAGCCTAAAATAGACATAGAGACCACAAGATCATCTTTGGAGTGTTTGGTGGGTTTCTTCTCTCACTGTGAAAACAAAATGAAATGGGAAAGTGTGATCAGCACTCCAGGTCATCTAGTTTCAAAGAGCCAGTCTGAAGTCCATACTAAAAGGGCAGGGGGAGGGCACTAAAAGGACCAAGGGAAGATTTACTCAAAGATCCAAAGAAGTGATATTAGTCCCAAGAAAACTCTCTCAGGAAACAAATTCCAGTTAGTCCCAAACAATGGATTCACACCCCCCCCCAACCAATGAATAATTCACTTAGGTCAATGTCCTTCCAGGAAATTCCTTTGGAGTGATTTCCTCTTAATATGGGCCAATCTTTTAAAATGATGATGATGATGATGATGATGATGATGATGATGATGATGATGATGATGATGACAGTGTTAGCATTTGTGTAGTACTCAAGGCAGAGGTAAAAAGCCCTCCAGCAGAAAGTTAATATTTCTTTTATGTTGTGGTTATTTAATTTGCTCTTTTTGAAGGAGTGTGATCCTGTTGAGAACTTCTCCAGATGTGGCCTATTGTTTGGTATTTCCCGTATTCTAAGCCACAGAAAAAGAAGGAGAAACAATGCTTCTACAGCAGCTGCCTGGACATCTTTGTGAACTTAATAAATAATCCACTGTCTCGTGTCTTTATTTCTCAGACTTTTAAATGGAAGCCACTAAAAGGCAATGGTATATTTGAGAACATTTCTAAGACCAATCACAGACCTTCACCGTACCAAAAGTTACTGGTTTCCATGGCTACAAAGAAGGTAAAAACACTTTGAGGGGCAGCTAGGTGGCACTGAGGAAAGGGTACCAGGTCTGGAGTCAGGAAGGCCTAGGTTCAAATGTGACCTCAGATACTTCCTAGCTACGTGACCCCGAGTCACTTAACCCTGTTTGCCAATTCTTGCCCTTCTTGCACTTAAGAGTTGTTATTAAGACAGAAAGTAATGGTTTTAGGGGTTGGGGAGTAGGGGTGGAGAAGCACTTAGAGAGATAAATATATGCATATGTATGTGTATATACATATAATAATAATAGTTAACATTTTAATAGTACTTATTATGTGCCAAGTATTCTGTTAAGCATTTTATAAATATTATCTCATTTGATCTTCACAATAACCTTGGGAGGTAAGAACTATCATTATCCCCATTTTTCAGATGAGGAAACTGAGACAAACAGAAGTCAAGGGACTTACTCTGGGTCACATAGGAAATATCTGAGGCTGGACATTCAAGGTCAAGTCACCATCCTCAAAGGATCTGCCCACTCTACCTGGGCCAATCTACACTAATAACCTCTCAATTTTCTATAAATATTCAAGTAAAATGATTTTGTAAACCATCAAATCTCAGATGACATTGGTTATGATGATGAAATTTCAAAAACAAATGATCTATCCAAAAGAATGAGGTCCCCCTTCGAAGCTGTCCTCTTGGGAAGTCACTGGGCTCTTCCAATAAGGTAGATCTATGGCTCAAAATACCAGTAGAACTCCTCCTTGGAAAGGATTTTTGAGACAATTTATAAACCTCACAAGAGCATCTCCTGCCTCATTACTTTGTCTATGTCTAATATTAGAGGGCCAAAGCTCAGATTTCCCAGGATGATCTACCATTTATTCAACACATTTGGCACAAAATACCATTTTGTATTTCCTAAAATTAAATTCACTGGGGACAGCTAGGCGGCTCAGAAGATAAGAGAGCCAGAACTGGAAACAAGAAATTCTAGGTTCAAGTCTGGCCTCAGACACTTCCTAATTGTGTGACCTTGGGTAAGTTGCTTAACCCCAATTGCCTAGCTTTTACTGTTCTTTTGCTTTGGAACCAATATTGATTCTAAGACAGAAGGTATGGGTTTAAAAAAAAATCAAATGCACCCTCAAGAGATGATAATTACTGCCTCTCAGGACAACCAAAAGGCAGGATGTTAAAGGCAGTTCCTATTGAAGAATGACAGGAATGTTCCAAGCAATGGCCACAGCTCAGAGTGCCTTTGATCTCTTGGAAGATGGTGATCATAAACTGATTCTGAACATGGTCTGCCTAGGGGAAAAGACCAAAGATGAGCTAAATATAGTGGAGGTCATACCAACCCCTGATGAGAATGGCAAGAAGAGACCACCAGTTCCCGTTGACATGTTGAAGCCCTCAGTTCTACCCATGGCCAACATTTTCCCTCGCTCCCCCCATCACTTTCCAACTTTGGTCAGGCTCAGGGCCAGTCCAGTGGCTGTGATCTTACTGTCACTTTAGATCCTTTAGGTCCTGGGAGGAAGGAGAGGGGGATGAAGAGGATGAAGAGGCCACTGAGGAGGAAGAAAAAGATGCTGATGAAGATTCTGATGAGGCATCCCTGGAGACTTCTCCACTTAAGTCAACCAAGCTCCTCTAAATCGACCAAGCTACTAACTTCCAACAGCCAAACCAATGTAGCAAAGAAAAAGAAGCTGGAGGATGAGCATAGTGCCCCATCCCTGAAGAGCCCAGAAACAAAGGCCAAAGCCAAGAGGGCAAGGGCAAGAAATAAAGGCAACCTGGAGGAGAGGTAGGAAAGGATAAAAAAAGAAGAGAACAGCAACCAATGATAATAAACCAAATTTAATATAATGATAATTATTATAAACCATATAAACTGATAATAATAAACCATAGAAAGAAAAAAAGAGGAAGAAGAGACTATTGAGGAGAAAGATGTTGATGAAGATTCTGATGAGGTATCCCTGGAGAGATACTTCCAATATCAGACATGCAGTTCCCAACTTGTGAACTGAAGAAGCTATGGCAGAACCACAAACTTCAGGGTGAATCTATGGGCAAATACCTTCTGAAGACCTAAGAGTATGTCTCACCCACACTGTTAAGATACAGAATACTTATTATATCTTACTTATCTTATCCTATCCAAATCAGCAGAACTAATATACTTGCCCAAATATTCTAACCTCTAATTAGAAATGATTATAACCCACCACTCATATTGACAATCAATATGAGGGGGGTAGATATTATGGGGAAGAGAAAGGTGCCTATGGAGAAATAGGATTTGACTATTACCCCATCAGAGATAAGCTCTAGGAGAAGAGGGACACTGAAGTTTACTGAATAGGAGGGGAAGAAGATGACATAAAAGAAAGCTAACTTTGTTAACTGAATGGAGAATAGATTGGAATGGGGAAGAGACTTAAAGCCCAGGGACATAGAGTTTATAGAGGGGAGCAAGATATAATAAGACTGGAAAGGTAAGAAGGAGTCAGGTTGTAAAAAAAGAGACCAAATAGAGGAAGTAGCTATCTCTCAAATCTAGTCACGTCACCCCATGGGGAACGGTCAACTCAGACAAGAGACTTGGAAACTCAGAAGACAAAGTCCAGATTCTTCAGCCTGACTATTTAGGCTCTTCATGATCTAGCCCCACTATACCTATTTAAATATTTCCCACACTCTGCAACACTAATGGGTTAGTCTCTTTACTGATCTCTACATGTGCCAAGCTCAGGTATTCAATTTATATTTACTAGACCAAATTCAGTTCTAGCCCGTGAGACTTCACTCATGCTGTTTCCTTCACATGAAATGCTAACTCTTCTCCTTGACATCTCTACATCCTCTCTCCTTAAAGCTTGATGCCATCCAGCCATCCTTCGTTACTCCAACCCAGAAGGATCTCCCTATTGAGCAATTTGGTGTTCTATTATCTTTTTTTTTTTTTTAATACTTTCCTTCCATCTTAGAATCAATACTGTGTATTGGTTAAAGCAGAAGAACAGTAAAGGCTAGGCAATGAGACTTAAGTGACTTGTCTAGGGTCACACAGTTAGGATCTATTATCTTTTAAGTGCTCCATGGGCTTTAAGTCTTATCTGCTCACTTGGACTGTAAGCTCCAAGCTGCTTTTTCTAATCTCCATACACACTGCCTCATATAGAGCAGGAAAAGAGGAGGCACTCACAAAACAATTTCTACTTAATCAAGAAAAGCTCTGAGCTCTGCTAAAAAAAAGGAAAAAACTACTTATAATTTTTGATGTTCAGTTATTTGAGTCACGTCTGACTCTACATGACCCCATTTGGGGTTTTCTTAGCAAAAGATAAAGTGGTTTGCCACTTCCTTCTCCAGCTGATTCTGTAGAGGAGGAAACTGAGGAAAACAGGGTTAAGTGATTTGCTCAGGTCATATAGCTAATGTCTAAAGATGGATTTGAGTTCTCGAATATGAGTCCTCCTGATTCCAGACAGCAGTATATCATCTCAAACAACAAAAAGACAAAACTATCTGAGATAATATCTCTCCACTACTTTGTATCCTCTCCAAGCACAAAGCAAGTCAATAGTTATATTAGTCCACCTTAACTACAGACCCAAAAGGGCCAAAGGAATCCAGATGAAGATGGCAACGCAACTTTCCAGCCTCATCAGATATATATATATATATATATATATATATATGTATGTATATATATATATATA
>NC_058130.1:269529637-269529980 GCF_016433145.1 Gracilinanus agilis | reverse complement strand
TCTTTATAACGAAAAACTCTGACAGGGGTCTAATCACTCAAATATACAAGGAGTTAAAGCAATTGTATAAAAAATCAAGCCATTCCCCAATTGATAAATGGGCAAGAGACATGAATAGGCAATTTTCAGGTAAAGAAATCAAAAGTATCAATAAGCACATGAGAAAGTGTTCCAAGTCTCTAATAATTAGAGAAATGCAAATCAAAACAACTCTGAGGTATCACCTCACACCTAGCAGATTGGCTAAAATGAAAGAAGGGGAGAGTAATGAATGTTGGAGGGGATGTGGCAAAATTGGGACATTAATGCATTGCTGGTGGAGTTGTGAAATGATACAACCATT
>NC_058130.1:269503413-269529541 GCF_016433145.1 Gracilinanus agilis | reverse complement strand
TGGAGGGGATGTGGCAAAATTGGGACATTAATGCATTGCTGGTGGAGTTGTGAACTGATCCAGCCATTCTGGCTGGCAATTTGGAATCATGCTCAAAGGGCTATAAAAGAATGCCTGCCCTTTGACCCAGCCATACCATTGTTGGGTTTGTACCCCAAAGAGATCATAGATAAACAGACATGTACAAAAATATTTATAGCTGCGCTTTTTGTGGTGGCAAAAAACTGGAAAAGGAGGGTATGTCCTTCAATTGGGGAATGGCTGAACAAACTGTGGTATATGCGGGTGATGGAATACTATTATGCTAAAAGGAATAATAAACTGGAGGAGTTCCAGGCGAACTGGAGAGACCTCCGGGAACTGATGCAGAGCGAAAGGAGCAGAGCCAGAAGAACATTGTACACAGAGACTGACATACTGTGGTAAAATTGAATGTAATGGGCTTCTGTACCAGCAGCAATGCAATGACCCAGGACAATTCTGAGGGATTTATGGTAAAGAATGCTACCCACATTCAGAGGAAGGACCGCAGGAGAGGAAACATATAAGAAAAGCAACTGCTTGAACGCATGGGTCGGGGCAGACATGATTGAGGGTGTGGACTCGAAACTACCACACCAATGCAACCACCAACAATTGGGAAATTGGTCTTGATCAAGGACACATGACAAAACCAGTGGAAAAGTGCGTCGGCCATGGGTGGGGGGAGTGCGGGGGGTGAAGGGGAAAATAGGAGCATGAAACATGTAACCATGTTAAAAATGATTATTAATAAATGTTAAAAAAAAAAAATAAAGGGGGGCAGCTGGGTGGCTCAGTGCATTGAGAGCCAGGCCTAGAGACAGCAGGTCCTAGGTTCAAATCTGGCCTCAGACACTTCCCAGCTGTGTGACCCTAGGCAAGTCACTTGACCCCCATTGCCTAGCAGCCAATACACAGTAGTGACTCCAAGATGGAAGGTGAGGGATTAAAATAAACAAACAAACAAACAAACAAACAAATAAATAAATAAATAAAGGTGAATGTAGAAAGTTATTTGTTACATAAAATGATTGGGGTGAGGAAGGAGGAAAAAAATAAAGGGTGAAATTTAGATAATATCTTTTGTTCTTATATTAAATTTTTTATTAGTAAATGAGAGAGTATGGAACATAGAAACAGGAGTCAGGCAATCAGTGTTCTAGTGTTCTTTGAGGCCACTATTATTATTTTTTTAATGTAAACCTTTACTTTCTGTCTTAGAGCCAATTGGTTCTAAGGCAGAAGAGTGGTAAGGGAGAAGGAAGGGGAGTTAAGTGACTTGCCCAGGGTCACACAGATAGGAAGTATCTGAAGTCACATTTGAATCCTGGACTTCCTATCTCTAGGGCTGACTCTCAATCCATTGAGCCACCTACCTGCCCCATGGAGCCATTATTAATAACTAAATAGCATTAATGAAACAAAGAAAACTCTGGAGGAAGACTGATGAGGGAGTTGTTTGGCACAAAATAACATAATGACATACTAATGCTTCTCAGAGTGAGAACTGAACACGATGGGGTGAATTTCTGTGAGACTTTATGCTTTAGAAAAAATGGCGGGATTTTGCGCATAATTAAATTTTGTATTTTAGGTATTTTTCTGCCTTTATTTTTTCAACTGCCAAATGAGTTTTGTAAGTTTTGAGATCAAGTAAAAGAAAGCCCTACTATACAAACGGTACTGTTTGGGAAGTCTTAACTTACTAGTTGCAATGTAATGCAAGATTGTTGGACATCTTTATATCATTTACAGCTCTAACAATCATCAATTTTGGGAATCCTTTAATTGTCATAGGCTAAAACAGAGCCAGAAGGGACCTTAAAAGAATTATCGATGAACACACTTTGGTTTCTGCTACTGTATATCTAATCTCCCCACAACTAACTATCCTTGCAAAACTCACATGTAGAACCTAACAAGAGGGGCTGAAAAAAAGTTGTAATGAAAGATTTCTTGCATTTGCAATATTACCCTAGGCAATCCTGTCAGTTAGCAGACTGGAATTCTGGCCTGGCGGGTGCCACCCACATGCCAGCTGACAGTTGCTCTGTGACTATTTAAGCCCCTGCAAACCCAACCTTGGGGTTCTGATTTCCTTGACCTCACCCAGACACCCAGCTACCCTTGACTTCCCCTTGGAGACCCGGGGTGGTTGAAGGGAGGTGGAATGTGGGCAGGATTTTAGCTTAGAGTAGCCTAGGATAGGGGCTAACCCCTAAACCAACTTAACAACTACATCTGTTTAGCTGGTGGATCAAACAACATCAGGGCAGTGTCAGATTATCTCTGGCTGAGGGCTGGTTCCCTCAGCCAGACCTTACCTTCTAGGTCCATTGGCAACACTTGCCAGTCGCCCCTAGCAACAGCTTCTCAAGACCCTAAACCCTCTTACCTCAGTTTTCCCTTCCCAGTTTCAAATAAATTCCTTAGCCTGAATCAGTGAGTTCCTGTAATTCTTATATCATCACCTAAGGCTAAGGGGACTGAGGAGAGGAAAGGAGAGAATATCAATTAGTTGAGTTTACAGAGAAGCCTCCATTGTATCCAGGAAGTTGAGCTCCACTTCCTGCTGGGTTCTGCTCTCACCTAATAGGAAGGCAGCTCACTCAACATCTTAAAGGAGCCTACAGCTAGCAGTGGAGATTGACTGGGCATCACAGCTGAGATTGCTCAATACTGATAGCTCCAAAACTCCTGCTACTTTAGTTACAGGCTCCCAGGCCCCTGGTGACTCACTTTACCACCAGCATCTTAATATCCATCACATTATTATCCATCACATTATTATCCATTACAAAGTTCCCAGGTATTCTTATACTACTAACCTCATGAAGATTTCAGAATGAAAGTTCTTTATAAACCTTAAGGGAAACTCAGTGATGAAGTAGATAAAGAGCTTTTGGCATGGAGTTAGGAAGATTTGAGTTCCAGATACTTCCTTACTGTATGACCCTGGACAAATCACTTTAACCTCTTTGCCTCAGTTTCCTCATCTGTGAAACAGAGGTAATAATAGTACCTATCTAATAATAGTAAGGATTAAATGAGATAATAATTGTAAAGTAATTAGCATGGAGCCTGGCACAAAATAACTCTATATAAATGTTAGTTATTGTTATTATTTCTACCTTAAAACATATAGAAAGAGCAGATTAAGAAGCATTCTAATATTTCAGATTTGGTATCAGTAGAGATCTGGATTCCAATTTTACCTCTATACTACTGTCAAACCAGAAGCAAATAACTTCTCTGAACCCAGTTTCCTCCTCTGTAAAACAGGGACAAGGATGTCAACAGTACCCACCTCACAGAGTTGTTCTGAGAATCAGATGAGATAATGTACCTAAGGTAAACCTTAAAGTTTTGAAGTTTTACCTAAGATAAACCTTAAAGATAACTAAATGACAGCTATCATTAAAAAAAATATGAATTAAATTTTGACCTCATCACTCCCTTCTCAGTCCTGGCACCAAGAAGAAAGTGAGAACTGTAGGGGAATGGTACCAGCCAGCAGGGACTTTCACAACCTGCCTAATGAGTCTAGGAGTTCTACTTGTCCAGAGGCAGGCACTCATCTGCTAGATCAATGAACTAGATGGAGTCGAAATGGTTAAAATCTCCAGGCAAACCAGGCTGTGGTTTCAAGTGAACTAGGATGACCTGACTTCGAGAACCAACAGGCTAATGTAGGAGATCCTGGCTCTGATCTCCAGAGAGAAAATGCCAACATATTGACCCACTTCTTCTCTCTTTCTCTCTGATGAAGGAGGAGATAATTGAGCAGAAAGCAATGAGACTTTAGGGGCCATTCCAGACCAACTATAATGCTGAGAGCCAAGAATTCTGGGGTCCTACACTAAGCCAACTACTGATGTTCCACATGGTTATACAAGACAGAGTATTTTAAGAGCAAAAAGGCGCCTTCAAGACCATCTAGGCACAACTCTTTGTTTTACTGATGAGAAAATTGAAACCCAGAAGTCAAGTGGCTTGGCCAAGGTCACAAACAAGTTACTGGAAGAGCCAGGGCTGAATTCCAATTCTCAAATGCTCCTTCCACTATACCACATTCATTGCTCCCAGAGTACCAAAGAAATCATCAGTCTTCACCTCTAAAAAAGATGCTTCCTCCCTCCCATGACTAAGCAGCAAACGTAGAAGGATTTGAAAGCAACACCAAAGTATCTTCATTTCAGCAGAGCTGCATCAGGGCTCCTAGTGATTACAAGATATTCTAAACTGAAACATGATTTCCCCCAGCAGAGACAAACAAGGAACATACTTAATATAGAGCTTATTCCCATAAGGAAGCACTGTTACCTTCAATGGGCTTCATGTTATCTCCAGATTGCTTTTTTTTAACTACTTCATTTTCACATCATTCCTTTGGAGTTTTAATTTATGCTGGTGACCTCACAGTCTTATGATGCTTTGGACTCTCCAATCCACCCTCCACATAACTACCAAATTAACGTTCCTAAATCACAAGTATGATTATGTCTCTCTCATCAAGAAAATTTTTCTGTGGTTTCTTTACTGCCACTAAAATAAAACATAAAGTACTTATGATTGCCATTTTGGAAAACCTTTAATAAGACTTTTACTGGCTTGCTTCCCATTACTCCTCTTCATGCATTCTATATTCTAACCTAACTGGCCTGTTTGTTGTTTATAAAACTTGATATTTCAATTTCAACCTTTACCCCTTAGTACAAGCTGTCTGCCATGAATGGAACGGACTCCTCTTTGCTTCCATTTCTCAGAATATGTTGTTTCCTTCAAAATACCACTCAAATACCAAAACTCTTACAGGAAGCATTTTTTATACACCCTCCCCCACCCACCCCAATTGTTAGTGCAGAAAAAGCACTTCAAATAATTACAAACAATTTATCTTTATTTGTTAACATATTGTATCCAACTGGTAGGCCACAATCTCATCCAGGGCAGTTGTTTTTCCTTTTATTTTAGAATTTTCCTTATCCACCACCATGCTTTGCATGTAGCCTGTACTTAATAAATACTTCTTGGTTAAATCTATAAAATGAAGAATTGGTCTACCTAGTCTCTCTAAAAGTAACCTCCAATTCAAATAGTGTATGGCTTATCAGTTCCATTTTACAGATGGGGAAATGGACAGTATAAACAACTTTCCTGAAGTCACACAGCATACCTGTGCTGGCTGAAACCCTATCGCATCCTTCAAGACCCAGCTCAAATGCCACCTCTTTAATGAAACTATATCTGATCTCTACTGATAGAAATTAGTTTCTCTTCCTTAAGTCTTTAAGAACTCTTGGTTTACAACTCTCATTCATTTATTATAATTAGTTACCCAACATTGAACCATAAATTTCATGAGGACAAACTATTTGTGATTTAATCTATTTCCTACACTCCACCAAGTGCCCAACAGTGATCTGCAGAGATCTGCTAAATTTATTCACGAATTGAAGATCGAATCCCAGATCTCCTTATTATAACTATATATATGCATATATATATATGTGTGTGTGTGTGTCTATAGCACTTTTAAATTTTATAAAACATTTTATACACAATAAATTAGTAAGCAAGCTAAGCTATGCAAATATTGTTACTAAATTATATTATTAAAATTATTAAGACAGAGTAGTTAATGAATTGTTAATAAGTTTTAAAGATGCTGTTTGAGGGGGCAGCTGGGTAGCTCAGTAGAGTGAGAGTCAGGCCTAGAGACGGGAGGTCCTAGGTTCAGACCCGGCCTCAGCCACTTCCCAGCTGTGTGACCCTGGGCAAGTCACTTGACCCCATTGCCCACCCTTACCAATCTTCCACCTATGAGACAATACACCGATCAATAAATAAATGCTATTAAAAAAAAAAAAGATGCTGTTTGAACTGAAATTTTCTGATACCAAGACAGCCATTCTTTCTACTATAAAACACATAACCTTTCTTTCTTGCTCAGGCAACTTTCAAAGGGTGGGGGTCAGTAAGAAATATCATGAGGAAAAACGGTCTCAGAATTAAGTAAAACCCAGGGAAATTTTGTCCAAATGTAAATGTAAGGCATTTCACAAATTCAAAAACATGACCACTGCTCAAATTCCTTCCTGCCCTCCAAGGATTCTCCAGGCAAGCCCAACAACATAAGCCAACTCTGAAAAATCTCTCATCATATGCCAGCCCCCATCATCTCTGCAGGAGGGGGACAGCCAAGAGTGAGCCCTAACCAGAGCTTTCAAACACAGCAAAAGAACAGTAGCCACTAGGAAATGGACTAACCCAGAGGAAACTCAGGAAAAGCAAAAGCCAAGAAAAGTTGGGATGGGGAGGTAAAGCGGGGTAGTGGGGTGAAGAGGAACTGAGCTGACCAAACAGGAAGATTCTGGGTAAGAACCAGCATTCCAGCAATGTTTCCAACAAAGGCCACCTGTGCTGAGAATATCAAGGAAATAAAAGTACCAAGACCATAGCCTGCTCTCTCTGGCTACATCCTTTACTGAAAACAGCATTTACTGAATCATCCAAGAATCTCAAGTCCTCAGTAATCAGAAGAACAGGTCTCTCTATTTCATAGACTGTATAGACTGGGCTGAGGTCCAGAAACTAGAAGCTTAAAGATTCATTCATAGGTACTAAAGTGACCACTACATGGAAGCCACTGTACAAGGATGAGTAATACATGATTTTTGCACTCAAACAACTTACAGTCTATAAAGGGGATACTCTCTGCAAATATTCTAAGACAAATTTAGTAATAACATTTGCATGGCTTAGCTTCATTTTTCACTTGGGTCCAACTCATCATGACCCCATTTAGAGTTTCCTTGGCAAAGATACTAGAGTGCTTTGCCATCTCCTTCTCCAGCTCATTTGGCAGATGAAAAAACTGAGGCAAATAGGGTTAAGTGACTTGCCCACAGTCACACAGCTAGTAAGTATTTGAGGTCAGATCTGAACTCACGAAGATGAGTCTTTCTGACTCCAGACCTGGCACTCCATCCACTGTGCCACTTTCCTGCCCATTCCCCCACTGTATAAGTCAGATATGAATAGTTTTCAAAGGACAAATTTCAAACCATCAATGACTGCACAAATACATGTTCCAAATCCCTAACAGTTGTTTTTTTGTTTTCGTTTTTATTTTTAAGGAAAATAGCTGTGCCTAGAAGAGCTAATATAAACCAAGGCAGAGTAAAGAGACTGAACTAGGAGAACCACTTATACAACAATTACCACATAATAAAGGAAAACAACTGTAAAAGACTAAGAATGTAGAAACGGTGCAATGATCAATCACAACTCCAGAAGACTGATGATAAAGGATGCTTCCCAACTCTTGCCAGAGATGATGGATGGAAAGTTCAAAATAAACAAATATTTTCACACAGCTGTTGTTTTTTTTTTTAAACCCTTGTACTTCGGTATATTTTCTCATAGGTGGAAGATTGGTAAGGGTGGGCAATGGGGGTCAAGTGACTTGCCCAGGGTCACAAAGCTGGGAAGTGGCTGAGGCTGGATTTGAACCTAGGACCTCCTGTCCCTAGGCCTGACTCTCACTCCACTGAGCTACCCAGCTGCCCCCTCACACAGCTGTTTTTTAAAAAATATGCTCATTTGTTATAATGAGAGAACTTTTTAGGAGAAGGAAGATATTTTTAAAAATACAAAAGAGGGGGAGGCAGCTGGGTGGTTCAGTGGATTGAGAACCAGGCCTAGAGACATGAGGTCTTGGGTTCAAATCTGGCCTCAGACACTTCCTAGCTGTGTGACCCTGAGCAAGTCACTTAAGCCATACTGCCTAGCCCTTATGGCTCTTCTGCCTTGGAAACAATATATAGTATTGATTCCAAGATGGAAGGTAAGGGTTTAAAAATAAATAAATAAAAGAGGGGAGTGGCTAAGTGGCTCAGTGAATAGAATGCCAGACCTAGAGATAAGAGGTCCCGAGTTCAAATCTGGACTTGGACACTTCTTAACTGTAGGACCTTGGGCAAGTCACTTAACACTATTTCCCAGCTCCATAGTATCAAACCTATGCTACATGTGCAGGAGAGGGGCTGCTCCCTTCCCCCTTTCCATATGTGCCTGAGAGCATTTCTCACATTGCCCACCCCTCTGTCCAGCAGCCCAATGGGAGCACTTCCTCCTCCTCTGACTGGGGTAAGGTGGGGGACTCAAGTGCAGTGTGAGGGTTGCAGTTTGGACATTCGGTCCCTAAAAGTTCTCCATCCCTGCCCTAGCCCATACTGCTCTTCTGCCTTGGAGCCAATATCTCATATTGATTCTAAGGCAGAAGGTAAGTAAGGGTTGGTTGTTTTTTCTTAAGACACAAAAGAGATAAGAAGGAAATTCAGAAAAACTGGGTCATATTGGAACCATCAGGTCAAATTTATTATATATTTAAGGGATATGTCAGCTGTATGGAATAGAGATTTACAGTGTCACATACAATCCTCTTTCCCTGTTCTTTCTACAAAGAAATGGCCATGTATGATGTTTGTCCATTTCAAAATAATAACGATTTTTTAAAAATCTTTTTAAACTCTGAAATTTTGCTTCCAACCACAAGGTGACAAAAAATGGAAACAGCAATTTTGGAACCACTGTAAGAAGGCAGGAACCCATGAATAAACCAGACTTGGAGCTTTGAAGTACTCCAACAGTTCTGAATTTCAACTCGGACATTACGAAATTCAAGTGGCTAAACCATCCATACCCTTTGACCTAACAATCCCAGGCCTGCACATATTCCCCAAAGAAGTCAAAGACTAAAAAAAAAAAAAAGATCCAACATGTTCACAGCAGTGGGAAAAGGCTGGAGGCAACACTTCAGCAGAATGCAAAAAGTTCACAGAAAAAAACTAGAGCAATGAATTTAATTAGGTGTTATTGTACAGTAAGAAATGATGAATATCAAAAATTCAGAGAAATATGGGAAGATTTGTAGGAGTAATTCAGAGCATAACAAGCAGAACCAAGAG
The DNA here is from genome assembly GCF_016433145.1 of Gracilinanus agilis. Classification (NCBI taxonomy): domain Eukaryota; kingdom Metazoa; phylum Chordata; class Mammalia; order Didelphimorphia; family Didelphidae; genus Gracilinanus; species Gracilinanus agilis. The sequence continues at coordinate 269,520,548 of NC_058130.1, read as the reverse complement.
AATACAAATAGCTAAAGTAATATAAAAGATTACTAAAAAAAAAGTCTAAACACAGAAATAGTAACGGTCTCAGAAAGCTAAGGATCCTTCATGGCAAAGAGGTAAAAAGACTACTGGAACAGAATATTATATATATTTATATATATATATATATATATGTATATTCTCAGGTACAGTTAATATTTTGGAACCCATAGCTATTGGACTTCCCCTCACCTTCCATCAACTGTACATGTGTCTTATATATTTATATGCTCTTCTATTTACATCCCTCTTCCATCTGATAGTCTTTCAAATATTTGAATATAATTCTGATGCCTTCCCCACATCTTCTCCAGGCTAAACATTTCTAGTTCTTTTCAAGGATTCCAGAATTCTAGGATTCCAGGATTCTAGAATTTTGAGCTGAGAAGGACCCCAAAGATCAGACAACTAGTTTAGGGAGGGAGTCAGGAGAGGCTTCATGAAGGGAGCTGACACTGAAAATAAGGCTTTAAAGCTGGATAGTATTTCAACAGGTGGAGTTTGGGGAAAGTGCCAGGAGTTAGGGCTGGCAGCTCTGACTAAAGGATGGGAGACCATGTCAAGTTAAGGGAACATCATGAATTGGTCTGAAGGGAAAGTAATGGCAGATTGGGTTACTAACAGGTTATAAAAGGCCTTGAATGACTAAGAACTCTAGATTTGGGAGCAAGAGCTCTAACTAATCATCCTACAATTCACTGTTATTCATTCATTCAGTCATGTCTGACTCTTCATGACCCTGTGGACTAAAGCATGCCAATACTGTTCATGAGGTCTTCCTGGCAATGATACTGGAGTGGTTTGCCATTTCCCTTTCTAGTAGATTAAAGCAAACAGAGATTAAGTGACTTGCCCAGGGTTACACAGCTAAGAAGTGTCGGAGACTGGATTTGATCTCAGGTCTTATCGAGTCTAATCCTAGCACTCTATTCACTGAACTTTAATTTATATATTAACTTAAATGAAACTGAAAATTGCCTCAACCAAAACAAGACTAACTAAGCCACTAAACATTAGCAGGGCAAAGAGGGGCAACCAGGTGGCTCAGTAGATAGACAGATCTAGAGACAAGAGGTCCTGGGTTCAAATGTGGCCTAAGTACTTCCTAGTTGTGTGTCCCTGGGCAAGTCAGTTAACCCCAACTGCCTCCCCCTTATAACTCTTCTGCCTTGGAACCAAAACTTAGTATTGATTCTAAGACAAAAAATAAGGGGTTGGGGGTGGGGGGAAGTTTTGGTTGTTTTGTGTTTTTTTTTTAAACCAAACATGAGGGGGCAAAGAGAAAGCAGCAAAGTGCTGTTTGTATAAAGCAAATTTTGTTAGTTAAGCTTTGCTGACTTCCCCTTTCCCCCTTTTTTTATTCTTTGTTACAGAGGATGACTCTCTGGGAGGGAAGGGACATAAGATTTTTTGAAAAAAACTTAAAACAATCTGATTTAGTTCATTTAATGAGGCAAAAGGATGAGAACGATACAAAAGAAAAAATGTCTTCTATCAATGATAAAAATGTATTTTCAAATTTACATTTTCAGATCAATTTTATTCTAAATGTAACAACACTAAAAGCAACTTTTTTTTAGCAAGAATAACATGCCTACTACAAACATTTTACAGTTAGCAATAGTGCTGAAATGTGACAGCTCACCTTGTAAGATGCTTCAAAATAGTTTTCATTTTCTGCTTTACTTACAATACTCTTAGAGATCCTTCCAGTCAACTGCATTTTCACTTAAAAGACAAGAGTTTGGTTTTTAAATTTATGGCGTATGTGGGGAAAGGCTCTGTTTGTAAACGCATTGGTAATTTTGCCAGAAGCATGGAATTCTGGCTCTACCACTTAGCAACTACTTGTGTTTCCTATGTCACCCCCTCTGGGTTTCAATTTCTCATTATTATCCTCTTTTACTGGTGAGGAAAGTGAGGGTCAAAGTTAAGTCCAGAAACAGAGAGAGCTAGTTAGCTAGATAGCACTGGGGATACAAAAAGGGGTAAAAGACAGCCTCTGCCTTCAAGGAATTCACAATCTAATGGGGGAGACAACATGTGAACAATTATATATAAAGCAAGCTATATACAGGATAAATAGGAATTAATTAATAGAAGGAAGATGCTAGAATTAGGAAGGGTTGGGAAAGGCTTCTGGTTGAAGGTAGGATTTTAGTTGGAACTTATCGGAAGACGGGAAGGTCAGGAAGGAGGGAGAGCATTCCAGGCATGGGGGCTAGCCAGAGAGAATGGCCAGAGCCAGGAGATGGAGTGTCTTGTTCATGAAACAGCCAAAAGGCCAATGTCACTGGGATCAAAGAATCCTTGTCCAGGAGATAAGGTGTAAGAAGACAAAGTAGAAGGGACTAAGTTATGAGAGACTTTGAATGTCAAACAGAGGATTTTGTGTTTGCTCCTGGAGGCAATAGGAAACCACTGGAATTTACTGACTAGGGAAGAGACATGATTTGTCCTATGTTTTTAAGAAAATCACTTTGGTGATTGAATGGAAGGTGATTTGGAGTGGGAAGAGACTTGAGGCAGCAATATCCACCAGCAGGTTGTTGAAGGAATCAAGGCAGGAGGTGATAACAGTCCGCACCAGGCTGATGGTAGTATCAGAGTGAAGAAGAGATGTATTCAGGATATGTTACAAAGGTGAATTTGGTAATAGCTTGGATATGAGGGCAGTAAGAGATAGTGAGAAGTTCAGGATGAGGCCTAGGTTGTGAACACAAGAAACTGGGAGGATGTTGTTAGGGTTAGTTGTTCTCTATAGTAATAGGCAAGAAGGTGGTGGTGGTGGTGGTGGTGAGTTTGAGGGGGGAATCAATAAATATTTCCTAGGGTCCTACTATGTTCTAGGCACTGTGCTGAGTGCTTCCTGCATCTACCACTCTACCCACTGTCACATTTGTGTGTTCTCCTTGTTAGGGACTGTGGTCTATCTCATAGATATTCATCATCATTCTTTCTTGGCAGAATCATCTTACTGTAATAAGAAGAAGCAGGATATGGTGGAAAGTGCACAGCCCCAACCAGGAGTTAGGTGACTAGAGGTCCAGTCCCACCTAATAAAAGCAAGTATTTCTACAGTGCCTGGCACTTTTAAAATACAACCCTGAGTGGAAGGTGCTATTCTTACCCCCATTTTAGAATTGAAAAACTGAGACGAACAGAGGTTAAGTGATTTGCCCAGAGTCACACAGCTAATAAGCATCTGAGGTCAAATTTAAACTCATGTCTTCTTGATTTTAGGCCTAGCGTTATCCACTGCACCATCACTAATTCCGCATGTAACTTTGACCCAAGCCATCTACTCTCTCTGGATTCTAAGTTTTCCCTCTGCAAAATGTTAGGGTTAAACCAGTTGATCTCTAAAGCCCCTTCCAGCTCTAAGATTCCATGATTATGTTAGGATTATAGTTTTTAAAATATCTTATATGTACACGACACCTTCCTTCTAAATAACCCAAAGGCTATTTCTAGTAGTTTTAATTCTTACTTTCACCATAATTCCCAGGATTGGATCAGGGAATGGATCAGGTCTTATTATTAGTTCCATTTTATACAAAAGAAAAACAGAGACCCAGGGGACTCAAGTAAATTTTCTAAAGTCATAAAGTAAGAAGATTCCATTCCTTGATAGCAGAGACAGGTTCATTTTTGTCTTTGTAGCCCCAGTGCATAACATAGTGTCTACCTGGTACATTGTAAGTGCTTAATAAATATTTGTTGAAATGAAAAGGAAGGAAAGAAAATAAGTCAACAACAGTAAATTGAACAGCTATATTCTAGGCCCAAAAGACTGAGATATCCTAACCACCATGGCAGAGTTGGGATGAGTCACATCAGACTTGTCAGTTTCAGCTCTGATCCATTCTATATGTCACTGCCAGATTGATCTTGCTGGGGTAAAATGCCAGGGTAAATGGCATGTTAGCAAGGGCACTAGATTTAGAGTCAGGAGATACTTCAACCAGTGTGTATTACATAATTATGCCCCATCTAGGTGTAAGGCATTCTTCTAGCCACAAGGAATAAAAAAACCAAAATGAAACATTCCCTGCCCTCAAGGAGCTTATATTTTATTTATATATATATATACACATATACACATATATATGTGTGTGTGTGTACATATACACATATACATATGTTTGTGTTGAGTCTGAATTAAAAATATTTATGTACATACTGAATGTAGGGGCAGCTAGGTAGTGCAATAGACAGAGCCCTGGGCTTAGAATCAAGAAGACTCATTCATCTTCATGAGTTCAAATATGGTCTCAGACATTATTAGCTACATGACCCTGGGCAAGTCATTTAACCTCTTTGCCTCAAAAGTTATCTATAAAACGAGCTGGAGAAGGAAATGGCAAATCACTCCAGTATCTTTGCCAAGAAAACCCCAAATGCGGTCATGAAGAGTCAGACATGACTGAACAACAACAAAAATATTGAATATATTGTCTCTATATATGCATATATAAATAATATGTATAATTATATATGTATGGAAAGAGAGATGAAGAGGAAGAAAAAGAATGAGAGAGAGAGAGAGAGAGAAAGAGAAAAATGTTAAGGGGGGTGGAATACAATTGCTGGAGGAAACAAAGTTTAAATCGTGGAAAAAAGAAAAAAAATTCAGAACAAGCAACTGAATTTTGTTTAGATGTCCATTTAATTTTTATAAGGCATGCTCATAGCAAATTTGGGGAATGGAATAGAGGGAAGGATGAAAGAGCAGGAACTCTAGGGGAAGCAGAGAGGGAACTGATTTGTTTAGGTTATTTAATGAACAGAACGTGAGTGAAGGACGACCAGATGCAGAGGAAGATGGAACTGCTGGCAAAATCACTGTCTCCCTTCTTCAAGAGCAAAAGCTTTCCAAAAATAATTTCAAGTAGAAGTCCAGCCTAATCTCTCCCAACAAAATATCGCTATCATTTCAGAAAAGAACAACTGCAGTTGTGCCCTCAAGACTTCAGTGTTTCTCTGAGACCCACAATTCAACTTCTTAAGGAAAAAACAATAAAGTATTTTAAATAATTAGAGTACCTCCCCAATGCCATTAATAACAGTTCAATAATTCAAATAATAATAGAAATAGAACATTTATTAAGTGTTTACTAGGTGACAATCTCTACTTTCCTTTTCTTAAATATTTTCCTGTCTTAGAATCAATAATTAGTATCAATTCTAAGGCAGAAGAGCAGTAAGGGCTAGGCAATTGGGGTTAAGTGACTTGCACAGGGTCACACAGCTAAGAAGTGTCTGAGGCCATATTTGAACCCAGGTTCTTCCAACTCCAGGCTTAGCTGCCCCTGACAGTCTCTATCATCAAAGAGCTCACACACTCACTGAGGGAGACAACATATATAGAAAAGTAGGGCTTCAAGTCAGTTGGAAAGTCCTGATGGTCCTTGGGTACTAGTGATATTGCAGGTATTAAGCCCTGGCACCACTCCATTTTGCCAGAAGAGTTATAGTTAATAACTCTCTGATTATTGGTAAGTCTGATGCAAGGTAGTCAAATCAACAACCATTTATTAAGCACCTACTATGTGCCACTGTGCACTAAGCACTGTGAATACAAAGAAAGACAAACCTAGCCCCTACTGTTACAGAGCATATTTTCTAGCAGGGAAAATAACATACAGACAACTATAACAAGATGCATACAGATAAATTTGAGATACTATCAGATGAAAGGCACTGAAATTAAGGACCAAGAAAGGCTTCTTGTAGAAGAGTAGGACTTTGAATGAGGCTTGAAAGAAGCCAAGGTGGGCAAGAGATGAAGAATTCCAGACAGAGGAGATACCCTTGCATAGTGAAAAAGCCATTTGACTTTACCTAACAGGGTTAACACTTTACTTGTTCCTGTATATACTCAATATCAAATTGACAAGCATTTTCTAAGAGTTTACTTTGTAAAAAAGGTAGCTATGGCTCAGTAGTAAAATGCACTATGCTTAGAGTCAAGAAGACATGAGTTCAAATCTAACCTCAGATACTTCCTAGCTATATGACAAATCATGTAACCTCTCACTGCCTGATCAAAGGATCCAATGGAGAAGGAAATGGCAAACCACTCCAGTATCCTTGCCAAGAAAACCTCTTCTATAGTCAGTAAGACACAAGTGAACAATAATACTTTGTAAAAATTGTCAATAGTCTCTCTCATCATACTTACTCCTTGTAAAATTCTTTTTATAATATTTCTTCAAAAATTAAGGAGTTTGCCCAAGTGGCGGGAGCATCAGGGTCCATGGAGTCACTGTAAATGGCAAAGCCTTACATTGATCTCTATTGTCTGAAAATCAGGCCATAGGATGTATGGATACCCAATCAGACCCCTCTGTGTGACTCTCTTCTGATTAATACTTTTTATTATTAAAATTACTACAATCTATATTTTTAGGATAGCCTCGTTTTGTGGCATAGATAGAAAATTTCTTTATAGAGATCCATTTATAGAACTCCCATTATAGAATTCTCCTTAATACTCTATAATAAACCAGCATTTAATGAGTTAATAATTACACCCTCAGTGAAATAGCAGAAGCTGCTCTTTTCTCTATCTCAGAGTTTGAAGGCCATAGCATGACAAAACAAAAATACCTTTTTGCCTCAATCCTTTCTCACGCTGAATTTAACCCTATGAAACCCAAATATTCTCACACTTTGCTACTTTCCCACATTAGACCTGTCCCCCCAAATTTGAGAGTTCTCACACTCTAATCCATTTTTGGAATATGTTGAAGGTCTGTTATCAAAATAATAATTGGATAACCTAAGGTCTTGGTAATCTTGAAATTTTTTTAGACTAAAACATAATCAATATGAGAAATTGAACTTTGCTTGCCAACTTTCTTGTAACCTTGGGTTCTTCTCTATTTTGAATTTGAAATGTAAATTTTCCCAGTATTTGTGTGACTGTGAGAGAAAAGTATAAAATAAAGATTCGCAGGAAGTCTGAGAGAACAGCTTCCAGAAAATCCACTGTGTCTCTGACTCTCTTTCTCCCTCTCGGCTAAACCATCACACCTCTCAAGATAACTGGAAACTGCTGGCTGGCTTCCAGCAGCAAAGAAAAGTTTTTCCTCACTTTTTTGGTCTTTTCAACAATCTCCTTACAGATCCTCACTGGCTAAAGTTAAACTCACCCATAGTCTCCCTTAGTCAATTGAAGGAAGTATTCCTAAAATGTCAATTCCAGGGGTAGCTGGGTGATTCAGTAGATTAAGAGCCAGGCCTAGAGATGGGAGGTTCAAATTTGGCCTTAGATATTTCCTAGCTCTGCTCTGTGACCCTTACTGCTCTTCTGCCTTGGAACCAATACATAGTACTGATTTTAAGACATGTTAAGGCGCTTTTTTGTTTTTTTTAAGTCAATTACAACTTCTAACATTTAGTGTCTCTCTTTTTTTTTTTTTTTTAAACCCTTACCTTCAGTCAATACTGTGTATTGGCTCTAAGGCAGAAGAGTGGTAAGGGTAGGCAATGGAGGTCAAGTGACTTGCCCAGGGCCAAACAGCTGGGAAATGTCTGAGGTCAGATTTGAACCTAGGATCTTCCGTCTCTAGGCCTGGCTCTCAATCCACTGAGCTACCCAGCTGCCCCCTAATGTCTCTTTTTAAAGAGAGTAATAATTCTCTATAATCTCTGTAGAAGAGGTTTTTGAAACAGGTGTTACATTTCTCTCCATGGTCAAAAACTTTTCAGTCCCTCAAAAATCATTTTGGAATATATGTACTCCACCAGTATTAAATATAATATATAGATATCATGATAGAAAGCACCACTTAACAAACTTTTAAATAAGAAAAAATAAAGCACTAGCAATAGTAACATTAAAAGCAATAAATGCTATCATAAAGCATTAAAAAGTACAAAAACATATATAATTTGACAAGAATCAAATAACTGAAGGAATACCTCCTTCTATTTATAGGTTATATTGTTCTAATTCTATTTGACCCATTGATTTTTCTGTATTTGTACCCACGCTGGTTGTTGTTGTGGGGTCATTACCAGTATTTTTAACTTCTGTGTTTTGTTTTCTTATCCCAAAGGCATTCCACATTGTTTGTATAGACCTTCCCTCATTGTCTAAACTAGGATCCCCCTTGATCCTAGGCAAAGTTTTTGGACTTCCATATGTGGTGTCTGATTTTCTCCAACAAACTCCTTTTTAATCATTTCTCTATGCTGACTAAATAGCTTGAGTTGCTACTTCAATGTAGCAGGTTTTTTTTCTTTAGCATCTTTTAATAGTTCTTTTGTATCAAGCAGATGGCTTGTTTCATTTCTTGTATACCTATGCTTCTGTTCCACTTGAGTTTTCAATTCCATCTTCAACTGAAGCATTTTACAATCAAATTTTTCTATCTGGTTATGAAATTTCTGTTTAATTTCTAATGCAAGGATCTCCAATATATTCCAATCACTTAAGTCTTTCAGCAACATTTTGTGATTTTTCTGCCATTTTTGATCCTCTTGGGCCTAAGACCACAGTTTGTTTCTGAACATTAGTTCTTTGATCATCAACTTCTTCTGATCCAAATTAAAATTCTCTTCTCATGTATATTTATTTATATGATCTATCTATGATCATCTAGCCCGCATTTATAACAGAAACCATTTCTACTTTTCTGACTGCATCTGGTTGGTGTCCTGGTATTAAATTGTTGTGACCTGATGATTGGGATATCATTCTTACTAGGTGACCTCCATCCTTGGTTATCTTCATTTCTTAATGATGATTTTTTGCAATTAAACTGTCACACCCCAATCTTGCATTTCCCTTTCAAAGTACATTTATCACTTATATGGCCAACCAGGTCCAAATTGTAACAGAAGATAATTCTACTTCTTCACTTGTACTGTGCTGGTGGTGATCTTGTTTCAAGTTGTTTTGACCTCTGTTCGCATCTTCAATCTTTATAAACTGTAAATTTAGGAATCTTTGTAAATGTTTGTCTTCAAATTTGTATGATGACTTTGTATTTCTCTAACCCACACATGAGAGGATACTTTGGCATTGGTTAGCATTGTTTTTCTCTATTGGGAATCTTTCTTTGCAAGGATATATATACCTTGCAAATTCATATTCTCCCCCACCTGGATGGTACTTTTCTGTTCCTCCTTGAAAAGGTAATTCTAGCTTCACACATAGATGAGTAAGGACCTATGTTCATTTTCACAGATAAGCTCTCCTTTTTTCACTCAAAACTTTCTTTGAGGGGCAGCTGGGTAGCTCAGTGGATTGAGAGCCAGGCCTAGAGACGGGAGGTCCTAGGTTCAAATCCGGCCTCAGCCACTTCCCAGCTGTGTGACCCTGGGCAAGTCACTTAACCCCCATTGCCTACCCTTACCACTCTTCCACCTATAAGTCAATACACAGAAGTTAAGGGTTTAAAATAAAAAAATTTAAAAAAAAAAAAACTTTCTTTGATTCCTTTCCTATCGACACCCCTTTTCCCCAATACACCCTCAACATTCCTGACCAACTCCTCCCACTCATAAAGAGGTATATAAACCCATACTGTTTCCTATTGTTTAGGTGCCTGGTATTTTTGAATGATCAGACAGATTGGGAAATTTACAGAATAGTAACTTAAGAGGCTCCCCACTTGTAACTTTTCTTTGAATTACCTTCTGATCTTCCAATTATTTAAATATTCTTAAGTCTTTATTTTATTCTCTGAGTCTGCTCCTAAAATCAGGTAGCCACTCTGAGTTTCCAATTTAAAAACATTATAATGAGCATTAAACCTACCAATCAGTCTTTAAAGAAGTGATAAATTTCTACATAGAAAACCAATAAGGTTAAACTAATCAATAAATATACAGGTTGTCCTAATTATTTATCAGCAAACTAACAAACACTTTGCATATAAGATTCTATGAGAAAATGATACCGATGGAAAAAGGGAAGGGGGAAATTAAAAAATACCAGATATAAGAATCCAACCAAGCAAGACAGGGTTCCCTAGGACAAGCTGAATATATAACAGGGTTATAAAGAGTCACCAACCAATTTCATTTGCAAGTTACCCCTAAAACTTCCTATTGACTCATTCCCACATTTCATTTTATAATCCTGAGTTCTAGAGTGATCCAAAAGTGTTTAGATACTTTTTAATTAATAAAATTGTAACATCTTTCTCATCAATCTTTTAGCTCAGGTCCTCCATTCCTGTTCATTAAAATTAAATGTTATTTAACAAACTGTACAAATCTTCCTTAAGTTTGTACCTCTTTATACTAAATCCCCAAGAATATTAAAATTATAAAATTAACTGTCATCAATAACTACACAAAGATATAATTTCACCTAGATCACAGCCAAGTCATTTTCCGCCTTCACTATAACTATAATTATAAGTGACTTCTTACTTCTAAAAACACAGTCCCATCATTTAGTTCACTTAATATATCAAGCAGAGTCTCTTCTCAAGAACTTTCTTTATACTCTTTGAAAGATAAAAGTTAAAGGTACAGCTAAGTGCCTCAGTAAATAGAAAATCAGTCCTGTATTCAACTATGACCTCAGACCTTAGCTGTATGATTCTTGCCAAGTCACTTAACCCCCACTGCCTAGGCATACTGATTCTAAGATAGAAAGCAAGAGTTAAAAAAAAAAAAAAAGATAAAGGTTAAAGCAATTCTATCAAGAAAACCTCTCCATCTTCTTTCTCTATCTTTCCAACTTCTCTCCAATCATAAGGAAACAATCATGTAGCTTCTCAAGCAATCACTCTTTCTCCATCAAATTCTCATTTATAATGTTTCTTCATAAAATTAATTAAAACACTTCTCTCAGGGGCAGCTGAGTGGCTCAGTGGATTGAGAGCCAGGCCTAGAGAAGGGAGGTCCTAAGTTCAACTCTGCCCTCAGACACTTCCTAGCTGTGTGACCCTGGGCAAGTCACTTAACCCCCATTGCCTAGCCCTTACCACTCTTCTGCCTTGGAGCCAATACACAGTATCAACTCCAAGACGGAAGACAAGGGTTTTAAAAAAAAAACAAAAAACACTTCTCTTAAGAAGTTTTTCCATCCCTTCTTTCTCTGTCTCCTCTACAAACTCTTCACAGATCCTTAAAAATTATAGTCAAACTCACACACAGGACACATTCTCTGACTCCACAGGGAGAAGACAGTTAAAGCTATAAATCTTAAAGAGAAGATCTCAGTTTCAATAGGACCTTAGGAAGAACTCTTGAAATAGATGTTACATTCAGTTTAGTAATTTTGGGGTATAACCCCAAAGCTCTTCATGCCATTCTGCTATACGGCCCTCTCAAAAACTTGTTCATCATTGACGAAAATAGAATAACCTATAGTTTGTTTTTTTTTTCTTTTTGAGGATAATCAAATATAAAACTTTTAAAAGAGATAATACAAAAACTGATAGATACAATACTCCCTTTTTTTTTTAATACCCTTACCTTCCATCTTATAATCAATACTATGTATTAGTTCCAAGATAGAAGAGTGATAAGAGCTAGGTCTAGGTGGTTAAGGGGCTTGGCCAGGGACCCATAGCTAGGAAATGTGTGAGGCCAGATTTGATCCCAGGACTTCCCATCTCTGAGCCTGGCTCTCTATTCTCTGAATCACTTGGCTGCCCTTCCTTCCTTTGTAAAACAAAACAAATTCGCCTTCTCAATAAACTCCAATGGTTCCTATAATACTTCTAGGATCAAATACAAATCCTACTGTTTAAGATCTATGGACCTTTGCAACCAAGTCCTAACTTATCTTTCCATGATAATTATATACTCTCCTTCCTGGACTCTACAATCCAGCCAAACTAGCTTTCTTGGTGTTCCTTACAACACAGGACATTCTCTCCATAATATACAGCTCCATCTCTCTCTGTCTTTATACCAGCTATTCCTCATGCTTGGAATGCACTCCCTCCTTACCTGTGCCTCTTAGGAGCCCATAATAGTTTCTTTCAAAATTCAACTCACATTTCACCACCTACAAACAGCCTTTCCAGATCTCCCAGCTCCTAGCGTCTTTCCCCTTCTTCCCTGCCTCCCAAAAAATTATCTTGTATTTATCTTGTATAGACAAGTTTTGTCTGTGTGTATTTTTGTATGTACAGTCTCCCGTACATAATGTATTATGGGAGGGCATACTACTTGAGGGCACAAAGTTTCATTTTTTTCTAATATCCCTAATGTTTGTTGATTGATTATAAGAACTATGACTCTACTAACTCACCTTTCTTTGACAAGAATCAGTCAAATGCTATTAAATAAAACTAGGAAATGCAGTGCCTAAACCTGGAATCAGGAAGACCTGAGTTCAAATCCTGCCTCAGACACTTACTAGCTCTGTGGCCCTTGACAAGTCACTTAAACTTTGTCTTCTTCAGTTTCTTCATCTATGAAGTGAAGATATAAAAGTACTTCCTTACCAGGGTTGTCATGAGGATAGCATGAGATATTTCCAAAGTCCTCTGCAAATCTTAAAGTGTTATAAGTGCTTGTTATTATTATCATTATTATTAATAAAAGTCAATCATTTCTACCCTCAGTCATCACTGATCTCTCCCTTTTCACTAGCTTCTTTACATCTACTCAATCATGTCTTCTCAGATTCAAAAATAAATTCCTTTTGCTCTTCCAGCCTTAGCCAGCTACCATTCTATCTCTCCCTCTCACCTCAGTTGCTAAATTTATTGGAAAAAGCTGTCACTACCAAGTGCTTCCACTTCCTCACTTTCCATTCTCTCAACTCCTCATTATGTAGTCTCAGGTCAATGAAGTTGCTTTCTCAGTGGCTAATTCCTAGGCGCCAAATTCAGTGGTTTGTTTTTTTTCCTGTTATCATCTTTACTTTTCTGATGCTTTTGACACTCAGTTTATCCCCCACCTCCCTTGGATAAAGAACTCCTACTTCTTGAATCACTTCTGTTGACTCCTAATCTTCCCAATTTCTCTTTGTGCTTCTGTCTGTGGTTGTTCCAAGGGTCTGTTCTTGGTACTCTTTTTTTCCTTTTCCCCCAAGCAATCTCATTTATTTCAGTGGCCTTGAAATGCCACCTCTATAAGAAATAATCCTCAATGTTCTAACTAGTCCTGACTTACCCAAACTGACAGTTAACTGACCTCAAGACTTCCTCATTTTTATATACCACTATCTACACCATGATATGCCCAAAATGCTATCTTTTTCCTATCATTCCTCCTTAAACCTACTTCTCCTCTGGGGCTTCGATCCTTCTCCCTGTAACAAGGACATTCACCCAGCTAACCCCGATCAAAACTCTGGAGTTATATTTAACCTTTTCTTCTTCATCTTTCATCAATCATCTATCATCCAATCAGCTATCCCTGTACTAATGATTCCATTTCTGCAACATTACTTGGCACTCATCTTCCCCATTCCCTTCTGTTCTCACCAAACTAGCACAGGTCCTTACTATCCCTAACAGGCCTACTACAAAAGACTCTCAATAGGTCTTCTGCCCTATAATGCTTCATATATATATATATGCTTCATATCCTTCATACCACAGCCAGAAAAAATGTCCTTCTTACACCTAACTTGGGTCATTTGAGCTCAAAATCTTCAGTGGCTCCTCTTGCTTGTCTTTTGATTTTGTTTTTGTAGTTTTGGTTTTCCCATGGAGTCACTGGCTTTTATTTGGTCCATTCTAATTTTTAGGGTGTTTGTTGCTTGAAAAATCCAAATACTTGTCAAGTAAGGTTCAGATACCTCTGTCTGCCCTCTACAAACTGGTGCTACTTTATTTTCTAGTTTTCTCATATTACTCCTCTTCCATGATCTAGGCTCCAGTAAAACTGAACTACCTTCCCTCTGATCTACCAATTTGCACTGAATTCTGACTTGGCTCAGTGCCTAAACTGTCCTTTCCTTCTTTACCCATTGATGACTGATTAAAGCTAACTCAAGTGCCACCTTCTCGACAAAGCCTTTCCAGATCGCTCACACACCTCTTCACTCCTATCTGCATCTTACCTAACTCAAAGAATCTTGTATTGTAAATCTCAAAGAGCAACTCTATGAATTATAGCTATCTGGGTTGTCCCCTCATTCCCCCACAAGATCCTCAGTTTTACTGAGGGCAAAGATAATGGCTTACCTAAACTTTGTATCTTTCCGACACCTAACAGATGCACACAGAGGTGCTTAATAAATGTTTGCTGTATAAATGAACAAATGTAAGCAAACCAATTTTATGTGCATTGTAGCATTAAACATAGGTCTCCCTCCATGCTTCCTGGGCTCCCCCATCTGCAACAGGAATTATTATAACTAGGTCACTATGATTGGAATGCATGACAATGATGAGCAACAAAGTTCACTACCAGATCCCCAGGCTAAATGGACACATTTAATGAGATTTGGGGTGGGAATAGAAAAAGAAGAGGGACATAGAGAGGGTCACAGACCATATTCACCATAATTTATAGGCAGGAATTTACGGGATACAAATGGGAGACAAGTCTTCTATTAATACAAAAATAAAAAGTCTTGAACATAGCAATTAAGCCACAAGATTTCCATCCGGCAGACTAGACAGAATACTGATTGTACTAAGGAATTAGGAAACCTGGATTCTACCTGACTGTGTAAGACTGAACAGTCACCACTCCTCTCTGGACCTCAATTTACCTATATGTAAAATGAAGGAGGTAGTCTAGAATATTCCTATAGTCCCTTCCAGTAGGAGACTTGTAGAAGCAGCACATCTATAAATTGGGTCAAAAAGTATTTTCCTATGCTACAACACATCTCTGGCCCTCCCACTAACAAAAGATACCCAGGTTTTAAATCAGACAAGCCCTTCCTCACTGAGATCTTAGGAAGACTCTTACCCAATCACAACTGACAATGGTGGGGGGTGGGGGGAAAGACCCAGGCAGTGAGAGGATGTTCTTGAAGGAAACAAAGCAAATTGGGTCAGACAGGATCAGAATCTCTAGCCTGGGCCTGACTCCTCTGCTCTTCTCCCCACCCTTTTCCACCCAGTGATCAGGGTTGATACCAAAAGTCCGACCTCCCCACCCCCAAAACACTGACTGTAAGGAACCCAAAATGAGCAAGTGGTTGGTTTTCTCAAAAGTAATAAAAATCAAGCATTTTTTGAGTCTCACAAACACGAAACCAATCCCCCAAAATTCATGAATCATATCACTAAGCTATGGGAACAAGAAAGGATGTTATTTTTCAGCATACTTCAGGATTCTCCCTTTGTCCAGACTCTGTCTATCAATTGCACTTCCCGCTCCTCCTCTTTCCCCCACAAACGCATATTTTTTCTGTTACATTTTTTTCCATATTAGCCTTGAGATTTCATTACCTCCCCCAGCAATGTCTGACATCTTTTCCATAATAGGATTGTAACCGGGACATCAGAACTTGGGATGGGTGGGGGTGTTACAGTATCACCATTTGCTCTGTATTTCCCCCTCCCTCAATCTCCCCTCCGCCCCCCAAACTGTGTTTACCAACAGCTGTGAATGCCTTGGCCTGCCCAGTTTATTTACACACAGACAGAACAACTTACTCTGTTTTTTAGACTAATTTTTAAAAAATTAAATAAGACATCTTAGAATGTAAACTTCCTGTGGTTGGCAAAGATGCAGTTAATTACATTTAAGGCAGATTTCCCAGGGCTTGCTTGGCTTCCTTTTGAATATATAAGGACTTTGATTCTTGGTTGTATTTTTTTTCCTTTTAATTCATTATTTTCCTCTCTTAGGGGAAATCTTTAAAGCCATTTTGCAAAAAACACAAACCACCCATCCACTGGCCTCCTTTCCCCCCAACCTCTGTCAGGGTGGGCTTTCCTTTCCCTCTCCTTCCACAAATTAAAATAAAACAAATCAAATCCATGACCCCTTTATAAGCCTCCCTACATATCAAGTCCAAGGGCTTCTCCATCACATAGGTTACAGTTTTAAAGATCCACGCCACAGGGACAGAGGGGGGAAAACACGGATAAGCGTGTGGATAAAATAATGGAGAAGGCCCAAAGCTAGGCAGGATGGGAAAATTTTAAAAAAATAAAAAACCAAATGCTGACAGCCAGGGAGCCGAGTCCATGAAAAACCTCGCTTGCAAATTAGACTGAAAAGAAAGCCATCAGAAGGGAACGAACATGTGCAAGGGCAGCGGCTGAGATCACAGTCTGGGGAGAGGGAGGGGGCCTTGACCTCCTCACCTCTGGTACAAAATTAAGGAAATCCTAAAGACTCACCTGGTTTAAATCTTCATCATTGAGTAAATGAGACTCCCGGGGCTTGAAGCAATTCTGACACTTGCTTTTGTTGAAAATGTTGGCCTGAAATTTCCGGCAGGGGTTCTCTTTCGCGGACATTTTTCGGGTGTCCAGCCAGTCTCTAGAGCTGTCCTCTTTACTTCAAGGAAGGTGAGACGGAGAATGCCCTGGCGCCCTGACCCTCGCCCCTGCGGGTCCTCTTTCCCCAGAAGATCATCCAAAGAGTCCCGCAGGCAGGGGATGGGGTCTTGGAAGCAGAGAAGGAGACGGAGGTGGGGAGGGGCCCGAGAGAGCCCGGCACGGTTTCCTCTTGGTTGGGTTGTGCAATAATATCCTCAGATCGGTTGCGGGCTTTGGCAATCCAAGGATTGGGCGTCTCAAACCGGTCCCCGCTCACTTTGGGGGCATCCCAATTTCAGAAGAGGGAAAGAAGTTAAGCCGAAGACATAAAATTTGGGGTCGACCTAGGCACTGGCTCAGTCACCGAAGGAAAGGTGCAAATCCATATCCCTTGTCCCGGGAAAGGCAACCAGACCAACCAACACCACAAGCACGGAGAGAGATTCCAGGGACGCGGTCGTAACGCTTCTCCCTCCACAACCCGGCGGAGGCAAGCCTTGGGGGTGGGGGCAGTCCCCCGGATAAGGCACGAATGCAAGGCGGCTGCGGGCACTGGGCCCGTCAGTATTTCAGGGCCGGGGATTTTCCATGCAGAAGAATCCAGATGGGAAGCTGCCCGGCGGAGAGGGTCCGAGGGCCCGCCAGCAGAGACTGAACAAGACAGAGAAATGCAACTCCCACCCTCCCCCCTCCCAAACCCCCCCCCCCGCAAGGACAACGCTGCAGGTGAAA
>NC_058130.1:269417848-269483505 GCF_016433145.1 Gracilinanus agilis | reverse complement strand
TATATATATATATATATATATATATATATATATATAGATGGATAGATAGATAGATAGATAGATACATACATACATACATACATACATATATATTTTAATGCTTACCATCCATCTTAGAATCTAGGCCAGATTTGAACCTAGGACCTCCTGTCTCTGGACCTGGCTCTCAATTCACTGAGCCACCTAGCTGCCCCCTATATTCTATGTATTTTTAATTCATTTGGTTTTTCTTGTTTGAATTGTTAACTTCTTTCTATTTTCTCTTCTTTTTTGTAAAGATATTTAATTTTACCAATTACATGTAATAATTTTCCACATAAGTTTTCTGAAGTCATATGATCCAAATTGTCTTCCTTCCTCCTTTCCCTCCCTCTTTCTGGGATGGTAGGCAATTTGATCTGAGTTATACATGTATTGTCATGCAGAACATATTTCCACAATATTCATTTTTGTAAGAGAATAATCATATAAAGCCAAAACCACAAAATAAAAAATCCAAATAAACGTAAGTGAAAAATTGTATGCTTCGATCTGCATTCTGACTCCAATAGTTCTTTCTCTGGAGGTAGCTAGCATTTTTTTGTCATAAGTCTTTCAGAATTATCCTGGATCATTGTATTACTGAAAGTTAGCTTATTTCTTTTTTTTTTTTTCATCTCATTGAGTCCTGTAGTATTCTGCAGCTTGATGCAGTCTATTCAATATCATCCACAAACAGGACCATTTGGAAAACTTCATTATCTATAGAAATATCTTTTCTACTTGAACTTTGCATAAGACATCTTCCATGATGCTGGTGAACACCTTTGACAAGTATCTGTCTCTCTGTTTTGTTTTGGTTTTTGCCTGGTTTGATCTTGACACTCAAAAGATCACTGAACAAAGTTATCTCTGTGGTTACATCTATCAAAGAATCTTATATCGTCTTAACAAAGAGAGGCAGTATGATGTAGTTGTGTGGAAAATGCTTTTGAAACCTCAAAGTGCTACCTAAATGTGAACTGTTATCACATGGATGGAGACACCTAGCTAGAGAAGAGCTTTTAAAACTGCATTTTATTCTCCTGAGTCAAATTTTTTTTGTAATCAACAAACAATGAACACAGTGGAGTCTTCTGTTTTGTACGTCTCTTAGTCAGTTGAATGACAGTAAATGTGGTATGCTGTAGAAAATAATTTTCAAAAGCCTTATTTTCTTTTCATATAAAGCAGTCTTATAAAGGTTTTCTTGTCATGGCATATGGGTTAATAGCAGTGTTTTAGTTTACTTCAAAAATAATGCCACCTGCAAAGAATTGGAAACTAAAGGGAGGTCCCTTAATTAGGGAATGGCTGAACAAATTGTGGTATATGATAGTGATGGAATACTATTGTACTATAAAGAATAATGAACAGGATAATTTCAGAAAGAGCTGGAAAGACCTACATAAACTGAGCAAAGTGAAATAAGCAGAACCAGGAGATAATTATACACAGAAACTGCAATATTGGGAACAATCAAATGCGATAGACTTTGCTACTAACAACAATATAATGATCCAGGACAATTTGGAGGGACTTATGACAAAGAAGTTTTGGAGTAGACATGCAAATGAAAACCTATGATTTATCATTTGTTTATTTGGGTATTTGTTTTGAGGTTTGGGTTCTATAAGATTATTTGTTTACAAAAATGAATAATATGGAAATTTGTTTTGTATGATAATACATATATAACCCAGATTGAATTGTTTGTCAACTTCAGGAGGGGGAGGGAAGAAGGAGGAAGACAATATGACTTAGTAAAACTTATGTGGAAATTTATTATTAAAATAAAATTTAATGTCTAAAAAATTAAATTAAAAAATAAGGCTACCTGAGATCTTTTTGATTCTTTTGGAATCTTTCTCTCTTTAATATACCTAGAAAATAAATCCCAGTTTATCTTTAAGCTTATGTTACTTCCAGCATGGATTTCTTTTGTATAGTTTGATCAGGTCCAACCTCTATTCTAAAATTCATCCTTTTAAATGTCACTTCTCCTTTTTTGCATAGAATATGGGGTGCTGAGGTGGTGGAGTCCAAATGTGATAGTTTCACTATTGATAATAAAAAATGGATCACTATAGAAATATTTATAAATCTGTTCTCTACCATGTTTATTTGTAAAAATATTTGTAAGTCCATTCCAGAGGATGTCTATTTTTATTATTCTCTTTTCAGTTTCATTTCTGAATTCTAGAGAATGATCTGATATTTTTGGATTTCATACTAAGCCTTCAGTAAACTCATTTCTCCCTCCACTACTTTTTAGTGTTTTTGTGAAGCCAATTCTTCTCATCATCTCTGGCAATCATCCTACCTAATGTTTTGCAAGTAAGTGTAAGAGGGACAACAGCCTGGGCACAGGCAGTGGCAGGAATGTAGGACAAAAGTCACTAGCTCTGCCCCATCCTCTCCAGGGTTACTAAGTGCCTTCTTGAAGCTTATCATCTAAGCTCAGAGTAATTTGCTGCCAGACACAACTCTGAGTGTGGGTTGTTCAGGGAATACTCTTGCTCTTGCTGATGGTGTGGCAATCCATGGGAGATTTTACCCTTACTATTTGCTTTGCCATAACTTTGCCATTTGATGCATGGATGTCCTAGTCTCTTGGTGTCATGGTCTGAATAACAATAACAATAACTGAAACATATAGTCTGGAATCACTCTCTCAATTCGTACTTGGACTAGCAATTTGAGAGTTACTTCTTCCCTCAGAGTTTTAGAAATAACATTGAGGGATTGGAGGGTTTTCTGGTACCAGCTATGTTCCCTCACTATCATTAGACCAGTTAACATCTCCCTAATATCAATTAACCAATTAACATCAACTTTTTTTACAAGGATATTTACTAAGAAAGTAGAGTGAATCCTAAAGTATTCCCAAATAGCACACTTGCCTTTGTTCCTTGTAAAAAGGCGACTCAGTGTTTGCTACAAAACATTCTCCCCAACCAATGGTGCCTGAATGCAGACTGAAACATACTTCATTGTTTTCTTTCTTCTTTTTTTTAATTTGAGATCTCTTCCACAAAATAACTAATATGAGAAAATGTTTTGCATGATTACATATATAAAACCTATAGCAGATTATTAACCATCTCAGGGATGGGGGAAGGGAGGGAGGGAGGATCAGAAGAAGGAAGAGAATTTGAAACTTAAAACTTTTAAAAAATGAATATTTAAATTTTTTGTGTAATGGGGAGAAATAAAATATTACTCAAAAAAAAAAAACTGTTTCCCCACCAACTTTACTTTTCGGTGTATGGCAGAGAGGACAGAAAATGGTTCCCTTACTTGAAAAATATGGTGTCTTGACTGCCAAATTCATTCACTTTGGGACTGGATTCTCATCTGACTCACCTGATATGGTGACCAGCAGACTTTGTTACCAACTCTAGTTGTCAGATATTTGATAGTTCTTCTCACCTCTGAAATTTGAATGGTCATAACCTAGGTCCATGTTGTGTAAATATCCTGTGATTATTATCTGTTAGCTTACTTAAAAAGTGACCAAAAAACCCTTTTAAATGGCTTCTAGAAATTAATTGTAATTGATTGTGTATACAAAAGGCTTTAATAGATAAACTCTCTCTCATTTTCCTGGCTATAAGCAAAGCAAGAATTATTGTGACCTGTTGGGTAAGTGGGAGGAGGGGAAGGATGCTGGAGGGATGGGGGAGGCTCACATGCAGCCTGAGGGTTACAGTTTGGGCATTCAGTCTCTAAGGTCTCTAAAAGGTTTGCCATCACTGACCTAGGCCATTATGTTTCCAATACTCATTCATGCAAGACCAAGAAAGATGACACACAACACAGATAGAAAAAATAGAAGTACCATGGTTTCATAGACTCAAAGCAGTCTATTAGGGAAGGAGTTCCCCTACCCAGCAGGTCACAATAATTCTTTCCTTGCTTATAGCCAGGAAAATGAGAGAGTTTATCTATTAAAGCCTTTTGTATACACAATCAATTCCAATTAATTTCTAGAAGCCATTTAAAAGGGTTTTTTGGTCACTTTTTAAGTAAGCTAACAGAAAATAATCACAGGATATTTACACAATGCTCTGGTGTGGAGGGGGATAGGGAAAAGGAAAAAAGCCTTTCCTTTATGTTTCCAGAAGAAGGCTAACTAAGTCTCTTCATGGATATGGTTCATTCTCAAAGAACTGAGGTCTCATTTTCTAGTCTTCCCCCCGTCCCCCACCCATTATACTTGGGCTTTAAAGTTTTTGTGTTTTTCAAAATGATATTGTTTTATTTTTTCATTATTTTAATTAAAGATTATAGGTTACTTTAAAACATTAATAACCATGAAAAAATGACATAAAAGAGTTAATGACTAAATTTTTCCAGAGTTATGTAAGAAGCATGCTAAAAGAATCTTTACTCTAAATCTGTATTAGCTACTATGTGTCTTCACTTGGTGAAGAGAAGAAATGTTTACAAAGGGATACCAGGTTCTTTTGGCTTCCTTTTGTAATGGCTATTTTATATAAGTTTAATTTTTCTATAACATGGCAACACCTCCCAGTGTTCTTTTATTAGTTCTCATTTTTCATAGTCAATAACTTATTTAAAAAGGCAAATCATCACAGGCATTGTCTTTTTTCTCATCTTTTTCATTTTCTTCTAATTTCAGCCTTTACTCTAAGCAGCTCAGTGACATGATGGCACAAAGACAGATAATTTTGAAGGGCCTTCCCCACAAATTCTTGTTATTTAAGAAAAAGACCATTTCAGATTGTTATTTTAGAACTCGAAGTTACTTAGAGATCATCTAATACAACTTTAACAGCTGAAGACTGAAGACCAGAGATCAAATACTGTGTCTAAAATCAACTAGAGAGCAATGGAGTTGGAATTGGACTGTAAATTCCATGTTTTTTCCCATTATACCCCCTAACTCTTGTTCATTGTTTGTTATTTCCAATACCTGCTAGTCCTCTTCTTGAAGAAAGTATTCCTGATATTTTAGAAATGAAATTTCTGAATAATGCACAAGTCTTTCACTTTTTCCTTTCTTCATCTCAAATCATATTTTCCAACATATTTTTTTCACTATCCTTCCCAGAGCCCACCTTTGCAATAAGAAAATCATTAAGTATAAAAATGTATTTTGACTTTAGTACTTCTAACTTTCTGGACTTTGCCACCATGCCTCAGCTTTTCTATTGCAGTGCCATGTACTTACTCATAGCTAATAACTTTCCAAAAGCTGGTAAGGGTCAGGGGGAATAGTTTGGAAAAAATAAGAGACTAGAACCCCTTATGTCCCCCAGGGAACAGCAAAAAGGGACTTGAACTTAAATTTCAACAGAAGAGCTATAAGCATGAACTTTAAATGGAAACTTTTGACTGTTAGGTCTGTGTAACTGAACTACATGGTACCTCTGAAGGCTTTGGAATTGTGAGATTATGGGAACTCTGACTCTGCTTGTTGAATCTTTGAGGATCGTAGGAAAAGGCTGCATTTAGACAATCCTAGATATCTGTCTAGGACTTTTATAAATGTAATCTGGTTTAAAAACAAGATAATGAACAAAATAAATGATCTTTCAAGATTCTCTTCCAAACTATGTCCAAAAGGCTTTAAAAGCCTGCCTGCCCTTTGACCCAGCCATACCACTTCTGGGTTTATACCCCCAAAGAGTTAATAAGGAAAAAGACGTATAAAAATATTAGTTGCCATGCTCTTTGTGGTGGCAAAAAATTGGAAAATGAGGGGATGCCCTTCGATTGGGGAATGGCTAAACAAATTGTGGTATCTGTTGGTGATGGAATACTATTGTGCTCAAAGGAATAATGAACTGGAGGAATTCCATGTGAACTGGAACAACCTCCAGGAATTGATGCAGAATAAAAGGATCAGAGCCAGAAGAACATTGTACACAGAGACTGATACACTGTGGTAGAATTGAATGTAATGGACTTCTCAGCTAGCAGCAATCCAGCACAATTTTAAGGGACTTATGAGAAAAAACACTATCCACATTCAGAGGAAGAACTGTGGGAGTAGAAACACAGAAGAAAAATAACTAATTGAACACATGGATTAATGAGGATAGGATTGGGGATGTAGACTCTAAACGATTACCCTTGTGCAATTATCAATAATATGGAAATAGGTCTTAATCAATGACACATGTAAAACCCAGTGGAATTGTGAGTTGGCTGGGGGTGGGGGCGGTCAGAGGGGAGGGAAAAATCATGAAAAAATATTCTAATTTAATTAATTAAATAAATAATTTCAATTTTAAAAAAAGATTCTATTCCAAATCTAACATGGTCCATGTATAAACCAGTGGAATTGCTTGTCAGCTCCAGGAGGGGAGAGGAAAAGAGGGAGAACATGAATCATGGAATCATGGAAAAATAGTCTAAAAATAAATAAATAAAATAATGTGAAAAAAATCTAACATGACCAAGAGAAATCTAGAGTCCAAGTTCCTGATACTTCTTCTCAGAGGGGAGACAATTTGTTCAGTAACAATTGGGTAGTACTACTCCCTTTCTTTCCACATGACAGGCTTTCATTCAGTGCTCCTGACAAGCCTTCACCCAGTCACTCTAGACTAGAGTCCTCTTTGCTCCCTACCTCAAACACACACATGCATACAGCTCAGGCTCCTAGTTTGACTAATCCCAACCTTTTGCTTCCCCATACCTGACAGGCCACTGAGACCTAGTCATACATACTTGCCTCTCAGCACCTGATACCTGTGTCATGTGAGTGGCTTGGCAGACCCACCAAAGGTTCTCTCTCCTGTCCAGTGGCTGGCTCTGTGTAGGAGAGCCAAAGGCTGCCTCAGGAAAGAATAAACTTTATTGTTCTGAAATACCTAAGTCTCTTCTGGAAAGAAATGGCAAATGCTGGGGTCCCTGAGAAGAGGGATATCTATAGGGACTGCATCTTTATTTAGCTGAGACACTTTCAAGGTAAATAAGAATTTGCCAAGAGTGCACATAGCTAGGAGATCCTTCTTTTAAAAACCTTTCTCCTCCCTCTTACTGGCAGATGAAAGAAATTCCTCCATGGGGAATCTGGTTCTTTTTAAAAATGCAAATGATCCTGAAAAGGGGAGTACTTCAGGATATTAACACTTTAGTGTGAATTAGATTGCTTAAATGGGTCTCAGACAGTGTACCACCTCACTTCATAGATTAGGAGAAGCCCAGAAAAGACTAATGATTTGCCCAAGAACACTTAGTGGAAGTGGAATCTGACTCTCTTGGATTCTAATTGAAAACACTTTCTCTTATTCCGTGCTATCTCTCTTCTTTCACTATGACATGAATTTGGAGATGTGAACCATAGTCAGGGATAAAAGCAGATCTGTAATTAGTGCTAATTCCACTTAAGTTTGTGGTGTTTTCACTGGGGGGGAGGGGCTTGCTTTCTGGCAGGGAGGATTTAGTTCAGACCTGTAATTTCATCAGTTTAAGAGAGGTCCTGCTATGGAAACTCCCTTCACCAATGTACATCAGGAAATTTTTTTGTAACTTAGAGTATGACTCCACTGTCAGCCCTCCATCCACCATGTTATCAGGTAATTAGAATAAAGTTTCTATTCCCAAGGGATTGGAAACACTACATAATGTCTGCTGACTTGGAAGGTCACTCCAGGCAATTCTGGTGAGTTGAAAAATATACTGCTGAGGTCATGATGTGTGATTTTTCTAGTGGGTTCTGATGAGAGTACAAGGAGATATTTAAAAGTTAGAGGAAGCTAATAGTCAGGGAAAAGACACACTGAGTGTTCCTCCTGTTCCCTTGTACAACAGGACTATCCATGTACAATTAAAAATACAAATTCTATTCCACATATCTTCTCAAAGCTATCATAAAGGAATACTTCCAGCTCATTAATTAAATTAGTATTTCAGGTCTTTTGTTTCCAACCAATGAAGACATTATCTTTAGCTCTCTTTCTTTTCCTCCCAAAACTCAGTTCCTCCTCTCTCACCTCTCCCCCAAACCTTCTCAATGGCCACAGATAATTTATGGTGGTTTGTTGTGGTTTTTTTGCTTTTTTCCTTTTCCCTTTTGTTAAAGGCCAGTTTACAGACTTGAATTGGAGCTTACCACTATACATACATACATGCATAAGCTATAGCCTCTGACAGAGAACAATTGAGTCTGCTAAGGGAGCCAGAACCCAAGTGTGGCAGCCCAGAAATTCAATCAATGGTATCTTTAACAATAAAACATTGATAGACCCCACAAAAGATAGGCTAATCAAAAAATACAGGATATGCACAAAATAACTCTTACAGTGTAGAAAGAATCACAAGTCATACTTTTCTTTTTTTTTTTTTTTTTTTTAAATTCCCCAAACACACCAAAAGAGCAACTTAGTTCCCTGAGCAGCAGAGAAGACAAAATTTTAAGTTGCTGGGTGTAGTTTTCTGAAGTTCATACCACTGCTACTCCCTGCTCCCTTCCTTCTCTAACAATGCGAAATATGTAGGGACATCCACAGGCCTCTTATGTAAAGGCTAACTAGGTCCTCTGTAACAGTTTAATTCTAGTTTGGTCTTCACAAAGGAACAAATATGAGTTACTGGTAAGAGAATCTATACGCTATGATCACCAGCCAAACAATTTAAACAAGTTCATGAATTATGCTTCTATTTACATTTCTATTGTCAAATACAATAATGTGTTTGATGTAAGATATTCTGTCTCAGGGACACTTTGGGTCATGAGTAAATAAAAAATGTATTTTGGATATCTACAGATATGTTTGAATTCTACACATCTTACATTTCATAGAGGGAAATTTGCATTTTAAGAGGGAAAGAAAGCAGGTTTGAGTTCAAGGCATATAAGAACTGATGCAAAATGAAATGAGAAGAACTGGGAGATCACTGTGCAGAGTAGCAGCACTCTTGTAATCAGGATCAGCTGTGAAATACTTGGCTACTCTGATCAATACAATAATCCAGGACAATTCCATAGGCCTCAGGATGAAAAAATGCTATCCCCCGCTAGAGAGAGAAATGATGAACTCTGAGTGTAAATTGAAGTATAATTTTCTTGCTTTTTAAAATTGTTTGTGATATGACTAATAGGGAAAGATGTTTTGTGTGATTTCACATATATAATTGATATTTTGCATGTCATCACAGTATGTGGGGGAGGGGGTAGGAGAAAGGGAGATAATTTGGAACTCAGAATTTAAAAAGAAAAAATGCGAAAATTATAAGTAATAGATTTAGGCAGTGGGGAGGAGGAAGCAAGGAGGATAATTCTTTAATTGGAAGCCATAAGTAACTGAATTTTAGGCAATATGTCCCTAATGGTAATATAGGTAGGTGCCTACAGGTGTCCTTCATCTCACACTCTGATCTTGCCTAAAATTCAGTTACTTATGGCTTCCAATTAAAGAATTGTCCTCCTCCCCACAGCCCAAATCTATTACTTATAATTTTCACATTCTTTTCTTTTTAAATTTTGAGTTCTAAATTGTCTCCCTCTCTCCTACCTCCTCCCCCACCTACTATCAATTATACATGTGAAATCACACAAAACATGGAAGGTAAGGATTTTTCTAAAATAATATAAAATTATATATAAATACATATTTGTATAAATATATATCAATAACTAAACGTATATATTAAAAAGAATATTAACTCATTGTGGGCATAGATTATATGGCTTTTTTTGTATTGGTAATCCCAGAATTTATTATAGAAACTAGCACATAGTAAATACCTAATGAATGCTTTATGCATCTTGCTTTCTGCATGTACCATGTTATTTTATGTTTCCTGAAGATTCATTTCCCTCTTTTCACAGTTGTTTTTACGTTTGTTTTTGCTGTTGTTGTTATTATTATTATTATTATTTTGGTGGAACAGGTCCCTTTCTAACTCCTGAAAATCTCCTAGATCAGTGATGGCAAGCCTTTTAGAGACTGTGTGCCATGTCCTTCCTGCCTCCCCCCCTTATCCCACACAGGGGAGGGAGGAAGCTCTCCAATTGGGTAGCTGGGCAGAGGAGATGGGGGTGTGAAAAACTATCATCAGACAAGGTGGAGAGGGTGAGGGGAGCAGCTCCTCCCGAATCCCTCTGCTTTAACAGACTCTGTCGGGGAGGACAGCGCATGCCCACAGAGAGCTCTCTGTGTGCCACCTTTGGCATGCGTGCCATAGATTCGCCATCATAGCCCTAGATGGAGTGATCGAGTAGCACTGGTATTAAGGGTCTAAAGTGGTAGATAAGAGGGGGAAAGGAGGTATTTAGATTGCACAGTGGATAGCGAGCACTGGGCTTGAAGTCAGGAAGACTCCTCTTCTTGAGTTCAAATCTGGCCTCAGACATTTACTAGCTGTATGACCCTGGGCAAATCACTTAACCCTGTTTGCCTCATTTTCCTCATCTATAAACTGAGGAAGAGTCAGACACACCTGAAATAACTGAACCACCACAAGAGGTAGAACCAGAGCCCAGATATTCCTTACTCCAACATCAGTTCTCTATTCACTCTCCCTTTCATACATAGGTTGTTGATGTGGGGCAGGGGTTTCAGTCATGTTTGACTCTTTGTGACCCCATTTGGGGTTTTCTTGTAAACATACCGGAGTAGTTTGCCTTTTTCTTCTTCAGCTCATTTTACAGTTGAGAAAAGTGAGGCAAATGGATTAAATGATTTGTCCAAGGTCACACAGCTAGTTCATGTCATACATACATGACAGTGGTCTATTCTCTGATATGTAGGCTCCTAACCTAGGAGTTATCCTCAACTCCTTACTATTGCTCACCTCCCACAACAGATCTGACACCTGCCGATTTGAACTCAGCAATATCCCTTGGAAACTCCCCTTTCTTTCCTCTAAAACTGTTCCCTTCTAGTAGAGGCCCTCATCAACTCATGCTTGGACTGTTGGCATTTTGGACTGTTGTTAATGCGTCTGCCTGCCTCAATCTGTCCCCACTCAAATCCACTCTGATTCAGTCACTGCAGTGATTGTCTTAAAGCCCAGATCTGACTATGTCACTCCTCTACTCAATAAACTCCATTGGCTCCCTATCACCTGTAAGATCACTAAATATAAAATCCTCAGCCTGGTGTTCAAACCCTTCATAACCTAGCCCCTCTTAACAATCTAGTCTTTTTATAGTGTATTACCCGACATGGATTTTTGAAATTCAATGAACCTGGCCTCCTGGCTATTCCATGGATAAGATACTCCTTCTCTTGGTTCCTGGCCTTTTCTCTGCTGTCCCTGATACCTGAAATATTTTCCCTCCTCAGCTCTGTCTACTGACTTCCCTGGCCTCCTTTAAGCCCCAACTAAAGTTCTACCTTCTATGAGAAGGCTTCCTCAAGCTCTCCTTCATTCTAGAGCCCTTCTGTTAATTATTTCCTATTTATCCGGTATATAGCCTGCTTTGTATATATTTGTTTGCATATTGTCTCTCCCATTAGATAGCAAAATCCTTGAGGGGAGGGCATGGATTATCTTTTGCCTCTTTTTGTATCCCCGGAGCTTATCATTATGCTTAGCATATAGTAGGTGCTTAATAAATGTTTATTGATTGATTATGTGACCCTGGGCAAATCATATAACCTCTCTTAAGAAACTCTCTTAAGGTGGGCAACTGGGTGACTCCATGGATTGAAAGCCTGGTCTAGAGATGAGAGGTCCTAGGTTCAAATCTGACCTCAGACACTTCCTAGCTGTGTGACCCTGGGCAAGTCACTTAACTCCCATTGCCTAACCTTTATTTTTCTTCTGTCTTGGAACCAATACCCAGTATTGATTCTAAGATGGGAGGTAAGGGTTTTTTAAAAAAAAAAATACTTACCTATCAGAGTAGCTAATATCACAGTAAAGAAAAGTGATAAATGTTGGAGTGGATGTGGCAAAATTGAGACATTGTTGATGGAGTTGTAAACTGAGCCAACCATTCTGAAGGGCAATTTGGGACTATGCTGGAAGGACAAAACAGTGCATACCATTTGATCCAGTGATACCACTACTAGGTCAAAGAGATTTAAAAAAAAAAAAAAGGGTGGGGGGGGGGCAGAAAGACCTATTTGTACAAAAATATTCATCAGTCCTTTTTGTGGAATTTGGAAATTAAGAGGACATCCATCAACTTGGTAGTGGTTTGTGGGTTTTGAAGTGTTGTGACTAGGGGAACTACATACCACAAGTGTGCCCTAGGGGTCCCTCCCCCTTACTTCCTGGGGTGGGATTGGTCCTAAGTGGACCAATACCATGCTAGGGGGAGACCACACCCCACTACTTACAGGCACAGGATTGGTCTATATAAGGGCCAACCTGTGCCTAGGGAAAACTTTGAATCTAACTTGATTCAAAGTTGAGAGAGGTAGTTAATTTCAGCCAGGGGAAACTCAATTGCATTTTCTTTAATAAAGTTTTTTTAAAAGGGTCAAAGAAAAGAGTTTTTTCTTTTAGCCTCCTCGGGCTGAACAAATTGTGGTGATAGAATACTATTGTGAAATGGCGATGAGGAGGATTTCAGAAAGAGCTAGAAAGTCCTACATGGACTGATGCAGACTGAAATAAGCAGAACCATTGTGCATAGTAATAGCAATATTGTGGAATGATCAGCTGTGGTAGACTTAGCTACACTCAGCAAATACACTCAAAAAATCCAGGACAATTCTGAGGGACTTATAACAAAGAATGCTATCCACCTTCAGAGAAAAAACTGTTGGAATTGGAATGCAAATGAAAATATGTGATTTATCAATTTAGTTTATTTGGGTTATTATTATTTTGGGGTTTTAGTTTTATGTGATTATTTTATTACAAAAATGAACAATATGGAAATATATTTTACATGATAAACCATGTATAACCAGATCAAATTGTTTTCCATCTCTGGGAGGGCAGAGGGAAGAGAAGGAGGGAGACAGTTTAGATCACATAACTTCAGCAAGCTTATGTGGAAAACTGTTATTGCATGTAGTTGGTCAAATAAAATATCTTTGGGGGAAAAAAATAAACTCTTTTAAGATGACAGGTTGCATTGGTAGGGGAGTTATGATTAAAAAAAGAAAAAATATATGGATATACATATGTAAATGGGTGTACCTATGGCTACACATATGTATGTGTGTACACATTTGGGTATATATATGCATATATATAATTCCATTTAATAAACCTTTATTAAGCATCTACTATGTACCAAGCACTATGCTAAGCTCTAGAGATATGAGCTCCAACAAGCTTCTGATTTAATGGAGGAAGACAACATGTACAAGGAATGAAAAAGGGGTGGTGGTGGGATCCACTAGGGGCTACTTGATGCAGAGGTATGATGTTCTGAGGAATCAAAACCAAACAGACTTACTGATAGAAAAATGAATTGTTACCAAGGAGAGAGCTGCTGAACAAAAATGGAAAATTACAAACACATTTGCATTGTATACATGTGTATATATATAAAAACATATATGTGTGTGTATGCATGTCCATATACATACATGTGTGTATATATGGGCTGATGGAGAATGCCGTTTTCCCATTTGAAAGGAGAAACAAAGCTCAAAGAAAGCTCACCAATCCTGTATGGCTCTCCCCTCCCATTATCTTCTAGTCCCTTTTTCTAGCTGGGAAAAGTAGAAGCTACATGTTTATGTAGACATGTCCACTTTCCACATATGGAAAGATAACAGCACAAGTCAGAATTTGCTGTGTCAAATAAATGATACAGAGAATAATATCAGAAATATTCAGAGGAGGAAGAGATCACTGCTAACTGGGGTGATCATGGAAACGTCTGACCATGAGGAAAGCTTCTAAATATGGAGGAAGAGTTTGGAATAGTTAACACTTCTACCCCCTCCCAATATTCTTTGTACTGTAACCTACCTCCTGAGAACCATGGTTCTGACATGCCTCCCTCCTCCCCCCATCACCTATCTATATAGATCCCCTATATCCTAAAAATTTTCTATAACCTGACAGGAGCATGTATATTTGTACGTATATATGTGTGTATATATAGATGAATATTTATATGTATGCTCCTTTCTGGCTATAGAAAATTGTATATATAATATACCCATATTGCATATCATATTATGTGTACATATGTGCATAATTGTATATTTTATTATTGTTTAAAAAGAAAAGTATGATGTGTGAGTCTTTCTACACTGCAAGAAAGGGTTATTTTATACATATCCTGTGGTGGTAGTGGTTGTGCGGTTGTTTCAGTCATGTCTGGATCTTCATAACTTCATTTGGGGTTTTCTTGGTAAAGATACTGGAGTGATTTGCCATTCCCTTTTCCAGTTCATTTTACAGATAAGGAAACTGAAGCAAACAGGGTTAAGTGACTTGCCCTGAATCACACAGCTAGGAAATGTCAGAAACTGGATTTGAACTCATGAAGTTGAGTCTTCCTGGTTCCAAGCTCAATGCTGACACTGTGTCACCTAGCAGGTGACAGGAAACCAGGATAACCTGGGTTCCTATGTCTCACCTCTGATAGCCACAGCCTTGGGATCGTGGGTAACTCACTGAACTACTTTGAACCTCAGGAAACTCCCTAAGACAATAAACAAATTTTGATCTCTTGTGGAGATGCCAACAAAATCATATACTCTTAACTGTTGAAATATATACTTACAAATATCATATATTCTCTGAAGGACAGTAAATGCCTTGAGAATGGCAGTTGTATTATACTTCTTTTGTCTCTCCCTTGAGATTTTAAATAACAATTATTTCTTTTTACATAATAATATAATTTTATAACTGTTTTCTGACATTTTTTGATCCATGGAGGTGGCAGGTAATAGGTCACATATGTGTTATCATAAATGCATATTTCCACATTCATTGAAAGAAGACATATGTTGCTTATACTAGAGAAAATTTCACCAAGGAAATAAAGCAAAGAATGTTATACTTCAATGTGCTTCAGACTCCATCAGCTCTATCAGATGCCTTTTTCATCTTGAGTCCCTGAGGGTTGTCATGGATCCTTGCATTGGTGATAATAGTTATGTCAATCACAATTGATCACATGCAATATTGTTGTTACTATATACAGTGTTCATCTGGTTCTGCTCTCTGATTCACTTTTCATCAGTTTATATAGGTCTTTTCAAGTTTTTTTGTGATCATCCTGTTAGTCATTTTTTATGGCACAATAGTACTCCATTAAAATCATATGCCACATGCTTGAACGCATGGGTCGGGGTGGACATGATTGGGGGTGTGGACTCGAAACTACCACACCAATGCAACTACCAACAATTTGGAAATTGGTCTTGATCAAGGACACATGACAAAACTAGTGGAAATGCGCATCGGCCATGGGTAGGGGGGGCGCGGGGGGGGGGGGTTGAAGGGGAAAGGAGGAGCATGAATCATGTAACCATGTTAAAAATGAATATTAATAAATGTTAAAAAATCATATGGCACAATGCTAAAAGACTGTTTGCCCTTTGATCCAGCCATACCACTGCTGAGTTTATACCCCAAAGAGATCACAGGGAAAAAGACTTATACAAAAATATTTATAACCGCACTCTTTGTAGTAGCAAAAAACTGGAAAATGAGGGTTTGCCCTTCGATTGGGGAATGGCTGAACAAATTGTGGTATATGCTGGTAATGGAATACTATTGTGCTCAAAGGAATAATGAACTGGAGGAATTCCATGTGAACTGGAATGACCTCCAGGAATTGATGCAGAGAGAAAGGAGCAGAACCAGGAGAACATTGTACACAGAGACTGATACACTGTAGCACAATCGAATGTAGTGGACTTCTGTACTAGCAGCAATGCAATGACCCAGAACAATTCTGAGGGACTTATGAGAAAGAACGCTATCCACATTCAGAGGAAGGACTGTGGGAGTAGAAACACAGAAGAAAAACAATTGCTTGAACACATGGGATGATGGGGATATTACTGAGGATGTAGACTCTAAATGACCACCCCAGTGCAACTATCAATAATATGGAAATAGGTCTTGATCAATGACACATGTAAAACCCAGTGGAAATGCACATCAGCTATGGGTGGTGGTGGTAGGGGAGGTTTGCGGGGGGAGAGAAAGAACATGAATCATGGAACCATGGAAAATTTTTCTAAAAAATAAAAAAATGGATTTAAAAAAATCACATGCCACAACTTGTTTAGCCATTCCCCGACTGATGGACACTCCCTCAGTTTACAATTCTTTGACACCACAAAAAGAGCTGCCATAAACATTTGTGTACACGTGAGTCCTTTTCACCAATCTTGGATGTCTTCAGAATACAAGCCTAGAAGTGGTATTGCTGAATCAAAAGGAGCACATTGTTTTATGGCCCTTTGGGCATGGTTCCAAATTGTTCTCCAGAATGATTGTATTACTTCACAGGTTCACCAATAGCGTATTAGTGTCCCAATTTTCCCACATCTCCTTGAACATTTCCTTTTTTTGTCATATTAGCCAGTCTGAAAGATGAGGGGTGATACTTCAGTGTTTCTTCAATTTGTATTTCTCTATTTAATCATGATTTAGAGCTTTTTTCATATGACTAGAGATAGTTTGAATTTCTTCATCTGAGAACTGCCTGTTTATATCCTTTGACCATTTGTCAGTTGTCTCCTTTATGATCTAGCAGCTGAGTGACTTATGTGTCCTGGGGAAACCAGGATAGTCAAGGGCTATAGACTCATGCCATACAAAAGCATCACCTGAAGGAACTAGAAATATTAAACTCAAAGAAGAGAAGACACAAAGGAGACATGATAGCTTTCTTCAAGCATATAAAGGACTGTCATGTGGAAGAGTGTAGACTCATTCTACTTAGCCCAAAAGGGTAGAAGTAGGAGCAATGGGTAGAAATTTTCAGAAAGGAAGATCTATGACCTAATATAAGGAAAAAACTGCCCATGGAGCAGCTAGGTAGCACAGTATATAGAGTACCAGACCTGGAGTCAAGAAGACCTGTATTCAAATCTAGATTCAGATACTTCCTAGCTGTGTGACCCTGGGCAAGTCACTTAACCCTAATTGCAAGCCCTTGAGACTCTTCCGTCTTAGAAATGTTAATAAGGAGGATGGCAGCTGGATGGCTCAGTGGATCGAGAGCCAGGCCTAGAGATGGAAGGTCCTGGGTTCAAATATGGCCTCAGACACTTCTTAGCTGTGTGACCCTGGGCAAATCACTTAATCCCCATTGCCTAGCCCTTACCATTCTTCTGCCTTGGAACCAATACACAGTATTGATTCTAAGACAGAAAGTAAGGGTTTAAAAAAAAAAAGCTGCCCAGCAATTGGAGCTATCAAAAATTGAAATGTAGGGCAGCTGGGTAGCTCAGTGGAGTGAGAGTCAGGCCTAGAGACAGGAGGTTCAAACCCGGCCTCAGCCACTTCCCAGCTGTGTGACCCTGGGCAAGTCACTTGACCCCCATTGCCCACCCTTACCACTCTTCCACCTATGAGACAATATACCGAAGTACAAGGGTTTAAAAAAAAAAATTGAAATGTACTCAATTCCTATCACCAGAAGGATTTAAACAGCATCTGGCTGACTTCTTATCAGGAATATTTCAAAGCAGATTCTTGTGTAGTTGTAGGTTATACTAAATGACACCTAAAGTTCCTTCCAAATCTGTGGTTCTATGATCTTGTAAAAGGAATATTGATCTCTTGATTCCTAGGACTCTTCTTAGAAAAAATTGTTGCCTTTTAAAAATTTGATCATCAACACAAAAGTGTTAATAGACAAAGAACAACAGATCAGAACAACAAATCAAAGGCATAAAACACCTTGAAGTTGTTATGTTACGCTTGAATTTTTTCAGTGTTTAATAAACTTAACAAAAGACAAAATAGCTTTCTGCTTAGCTCCCTCTCTAAATAACTTTTTGCTTACTTACATGTACTTAATTTTTTTTTTACTTTTTTAAAAGTAAGTTACTGCCCACCAATTCACTCTCCACAGTAGAAGCTGTTTTATTCCATGACACATTTCATTATATGACATTGCTTTTATTAATAAAGCAAAAATTTCTCAAAGTAGGTCCTCTCTCTCTCTCTCTCTCTCTCTCTCTCTCTCTCTCTCTCTCTCTTCCTCTGTGTGTGTGTGTGTGTGTGTGTGTGTGTGTGTGTGTGTGTAACAGTTCAAAGACAGTAGAGCAACAAAGGCTAGGCACTAGGCAATTGGGGTTAAGTGCCTTGCCCAGGGTCACACAGCTAGGAAGTATCTGAGGTCACATTTGAACCCAGGCCCTCTCCACTCCTGACTTAGAAGCTCTATGTGTTGTGCTACCTAGCTGTCCCATAGTAGACTCTCAATAAATCTATTTGAGTGAGGTAGAATCACTTGCCCAAAGTCACAAAGCAAATTAGTGGCAGAGAAAAGGCTAAAACCTGGGTCTTCTGATTCTCAACCCAGGGTGATAGCTACCTTGTTACACTGTCTTACAAAGTCAGGAAGAAGGATGAGGTGTGTAGGGATTTAGGAAAATCAAGAAGTGAATCTTATAGGAAGTTTTGTTTTTTTTAATTTAGTTAGATTCTTTTCAAGGCAGTGAAATCTCAAGTCCCTGTCTTTTCATGCTGATTGGTTTCTGGAAAACGAATGTATCCTTTGACATTTGAAAGCAGAGAGCTCAAGGGAGAGAACTTGGACCTAGGTAATATAATTGTAACCTTTTTATCTAGGATCAAGTCAACAAGCTTTTATTAAGCAACTACTATGTGTCAGACGCTGTGCTAAGTTTTAGAGGTTCAAAGAAAGATGTTCTTAAGGGTGGCAAGGTGATTCAGTGAATTGAGAGTCAGGGCTAGAGAAGGGAGATCCTGGGTTCAAATGTGACCTCAGAAAGACATATCCTAGCTGTGTGACCTTGGGCAAGTCACTAGCTGTTTTTCTCAGTTTCTTTATCTGTAAAATGAGCTGGAGAAGGAAACTGCAAACCACTACCGTATCTTTGTAAAGAAAATCCCAATGTTGTACAACAACAATATCAACTATTAGAAGGGGCAGCTAGATGGCTCAGTGGATTGAGAACCAGGCCTAGAGATAGGAAGACCTGGGTTCACATATAACCTCAGGCACTTCGTAGCTATATGACTCTGGGCAAATTGCTTAACCCCTAATGTCTAGTCCTTACTGCTCTCCTACCTTGGAACCAATACACAGCATTGATAATAAGATCAAATAAAATAAAATGTATGATATAAGTAATTAGGGTACCCAGCCCTTGAAGCTGCTAGGTGGCTCAATGGATAACATGCAGGGCCTGGAGTCAGAAAGACCCGAGTTCAAATTTTACCTTAGACACTAACTTTGTGACTCTAGGCAAGTCACTTAATTTCTATTTGCCTTAATCCACTGGAGAAAGAAATGAGAAACTCTCAAGATCTAGTAATCATCTCCAGATAATCTGATAAAGATGGCTTAGTTGATAAAGAAGATCTTTCAGCTGATGTTCCCAGCTCTGTCTCTGGGAGCATGGAGTTTAGTATATATATTTCAAGACTCATTTCACACAAAAGAACCCCCCGAAACTATCAAAAACCAAAAGGTCTCATTGGCTTCAGAATAGAACAAGGCCAAGGCTGAATTTTGGCTGGTTGATTATCAAAAGCTAAGTCTGGGAATACTTTCTTAGGGATGAATAGCCCCCACTGGAGAAGGTTTTGTCTAAATTTTGTCCAATTTTGACCTTGACTTGTCTAGAAACAGATTCAGAGCCCAGGCAGCTTTTTGCCTAATTTCTGTCTTTAGTCTTAGAGAAAAGTTGTTAACCTCTTAACTGCTGGTTTGCTAAGAGCTTAAACTTTTCCAATATGAAAAGGTGTGGATTAGAAAAGGAGTCAAAAGAGGAGTCTCAGATTTTTATCTATTTGAGACTCTGTTTCTCTTATTGGCCTCCCACAAGAAACCACTCCAATATTTTTGACAAGAAAATCCCATGGCCTCAAAGATATAATAGGGGAAAAGACTTGTACAAAAATATTTATAGTGGCGTTCTTTATGGTAGCAAAGAATGGAAAATGAGGGGATGCCCTTCGATTGGGGAATGGCTAAACAAATTGTGGTATGTGTTGGTGATGGAATACTATTGTGCTGAAAGGAATAATGAACTGGTGGAATTCCATGTGAATTGGAACAACCTCCAGGAATTGATGCAGAGTGAAAGGAGCAGAACCAGGAGAACATTGGACACAGAGACTGATACACTCTGGTACAATCAAATGTAATGGACTTCTCTACTAGCAGCAATGGAAGAATCCAGGACAATTATGAGAAAGAACACTATTCACATCCAGAGAAGGATCTGTGGAAGTAAAAACACAGAAGAAAAACAATTGCTTGATCACGTGGGCCGATGGGGACATGATTGGGGTTGACTCTAAATGATCACCCTAATGCAAATATTAATAATATGGAAATAGATCTTGATCAATGACATATGTAAAACCCAGTGGAATTACTTGTTGGCTATGGAGAGTGTGGGGAGTAAGGGAGGGAAAGAACATGAATCATGTAACCTTGGAAAACTATTCTAAATCAATTAATTAAATAAAATTTTTTCAAAGTCAAAAAAAAAAAAGAAAAGAAAACCTCATGGACAGCTTTAGCATGCTGTGTCCATGGGGTCACAAAGAGTTGGACACATCTGAACAACAAAAAATTCCAGCATAATTCATTCCACACAGAGCAAAACACACAAGAAATACAGAAGAGTTTGATAGATCGATGAATTTCAACATGTTCCAAATTAGAAGCAGGAACACATAAAGAAGTTCTCAGGTCCTATCCAATGATTTTTTACTTCTAATGTATCCGGGGAATAGATCAGGAGCCTATCAGAGGAGTGTTCCATAGCCTCCCTTAGCAAACTCCTCACACTAATCCATACCCATAGGTGTAAAAGTCAATCCAAGAAAGGTGCAACAGTCCAGTGGGTATGGTAGTTCCAATTCTATCAGAGCCTGGAAGCTAAAGACAGAGAATGATCATAAGGTCCTTACAAGAGTTACAGGCAGAAAGCACCTTAGAGCTCATTTAGTCTAACATCCTCATTTTCTAAATGACCAAAAAAAAAAAAAAAAAGACCCAGAGAATCATCAGATCCTAGATATAGACCTGGGAAGTCTCAGTGGCCATGTTGAGCACCTCTCCCACTTTTCATTTTACAGATGAAGAAACTAGAAGGTCCATCACAAATAATAGACATCAGAGGAGAGTACACCCTAAGATCATCTAACACCAAAGTAAGTGCCCTTTCTGCTGTAGTGTTAGGTATTGGTGTTCAGTTGCATCTGACTCTTCATGGCCCCATTTAAGGTTTTCTTGACAAAGGTGCTGGAGTGGCTTGCCATTTCCTTCCTCAATTCATTTTCCATCTGAGGAAACTGAGGCAAATGGGGTTAAGGGCTTGCCCAGGATCACACAGTAATTAAGTGTTTGAGACCACATTTGAACTCAGGTAGATGAGTCATCCTGGTTCCTAGCTCAGTGCTTTATCCTCTGCACCATCTAGTTGCCTGAAGAGTTCCTCTGGCTAAAAATCTATTAGTTGGACTACTCGGGTCAAGAATTTTTCCTTTCTGCAAAGTTCTCTCTTTCATCAAAGTATGCTGGCTAGTGTGAGTGAGGTATCAGGTTCTACCCATCAACAGTTTGCTAAATGGCCTTAAACAAGTTGTTATATCTTGAGCTTTGGGTCCTGGATCCCTCACCTAAAGAATGGTGGAGCTGGTATAGCTGATGGATGAGAGGCGGCATGAGATAGTTCAGTGGTTTACAAACTTTGTGAGTAAAAGGAAATTTGTTTTAAATGTTTTAATTAAATTCTTTTTTCAATCAATGAAAATCCATTTTCTCTTCTTCCCCCAGCTTTCATTCATTGAAAAAGAAAAGTAAATCTCCTGTTAAAAATGTACATAAACAACAATTGTGTTTGTTCAACAACAATTGAATTTATTACTCTTCTCTGAGCTCCCACCCTTTGGGAAGCTCCCTTCTCACTCTCTGGAAGGGACCAATTTCTTCTGTCCTAAGGCAGTGGTGGGGAACCTTTTAGAGACTGTGTGCCTTGCCTCCCCCCCCCCCCCAGGAAGAAAGCCTCCAATTGGGCTGCTGGGTGGAGGACCAGGTGAAATGAGGAATGTCCTCAGCAAGTGTAGAAAGGAGGAGGGGAGTGGCCAGAGTGTTCTGCTTCCCTCCAGCTCTGCCACATGTGAGCTGTCCATCTTACTTCCTGTGTACTCCCATTGGGCTGCTTTGCAGAGGGGTGGGGTCAGTGATGTGAAAAAAAGTCCTCAGGCACATTGTGGCACTAGTGACATTTTTTTCTTTCCCTCTTTTTTAAAACTCTTACCTACTGTCTTAGCAGCAATTCTAAAACAAAAAAGCAGCAAGGACTGGGTAATCAGAGTTAAGTGACTTGTCTAGGATCACACACAGCTGAGAAGTATCTGAGGCCAGATTTGAACACAAGTGCTGCCGACTCCATACCTGCTGTTTTATCCACTACCATGACCAGTAAAATTTTTCAACCACAGCAACTCATGTAGTCTGCTATGGTCTCAGTTTACTTATCTGTAAAATTTCTTTGACAGTAACTATGATAGTTCAGGCAGCTAGGTGGTACAAAGGATGGAGTGACTCATCTTCCTAAGTTCAAATCTGGCCTCAGACACTTAATAGCTGTGTGACACTGTTTGCCTCAGTTCCCTCATCTGTAAAATGATTTGGAGAAGGATATGGCAAACCAAACCGCTCTACTCTCTTTGCCAAGAAAACCCCAAATAGGGTCATAAAGAGCTAGTCACAATTGAAAAATGCTGGAACAACACAATTACTTAGCTCACAGGGTTGTTGTGAAGGTTAAATGAAAAATAAATATTAAGTTTGCTTTAAGCAGCAGATAAATGTGAGCTATTATTATTGTTACTGAATTATCTCTTTGATAGAGAAATTGCCAGGTGCCTCTTTGAATGGAGGGCTCATATTGGTTTTCCACTGGCTATCCCCCACTTCTGGAAATCTTTCTTTCCTCATGCCTGCCCCTTGGCTTCCTTCTGGTCTAGATAAAATTCTACCCTAAGCAGGAATCTTTTCTCAATTCCTGTTAAAGCTAGTTGGTACCTCTCTTCTATGATTATCTCTAGTTTCTCTCATCTATATATCTATACAGGTATAGATACAGGCATATAGAGTTTGTAAATATGTATAAATATTATTTGTAGAAATTATATATTCAATATAATTTGTGTATCATATAAATTGTGTAATATATAAATATATTTACATGAAATATATAAATATGTAAAATATCATTTGTGAATACATATGTATATATGTATAGTTTCTTACCTTTTGCCTCCCCCTTAGACTGTAGGCTCTTGGAGGGCAGGGACTGTTTTTTTGCCTTTGTCTCCCCAGCACTTAGCATACTTCATTAATACTTGTTGACTCATTATCAGTGAAGTCAGACTTCAGAAATATCGAGGGGAATTATGCTAGTGTGCAGAATAATGCTGAGTTTAGGTTCTGAGATCCTGGATTCCATTCTGGCTATGCTACTCCCTTACCTCTGGAACTTTGAGCAGGTTGCTTTACCTCTGGCCTTCTCTTTTTCTCTTTCTTCATCTGTAAAATGTAGGGCTGGGACTAAATGGCACTAAAATTCCTTCCAGTTCCAAATCAATGCAGTCTTAGCCTAGGCAGGAAGAAATATATCATGAAGGGCAGGACCAAAGCTTACAAAGCAGATAAATTAAGAAGCAGTTCCACACA
The DNA here is from genome assembly GCF_016433145.1 of Gracilinanus agilis. Classification (NCBI taxonomy): domain Eukaryota; kingdom Metazoa; phylum Chordata; class Mammalia; order Didelphimorphia; family Didelphidae; genus Gracilinanus; species Gracilinanus agilis. The sequence goes on along the minus strand of NC_058130.1, from coordinate 269,459,729 downwards.
TTACTCAAAAATTCTTCTGTCTGTGGTCTTTTCCTTCATTCTGAAAAGTGTCATACCATGAAAAGGAACGTGTATTTCAGGAACCAAATCCCAGGTTGAGAATCCAGGAAGGCATTCTTGGGAGTGGCTCATATTCAGGAAATAAGAGATGAGAAAGAAGGGAGAGGTATTGGACTTCTTGTTGTTCAGTCATGATCCCACTCTTCATGATCCCACTTGGGGTTTTCTTGGCAAAGATACTGGAATGGTCTGCCATTCCTTCTCCAGTTCATTTGACAGATGAAAAAACTGAGGCAAACAGGATTAAGCAACAGCTAGTAAGTGTCTGAGTCCAGATTTGAACTCAGAAAGATGAACCTTCCTGACTCCAGGCCTGGTACTCTATTGACTGAATCATCTTGTTGCCCTTATTGGGTCCCTTAAGAGGAATTAAAAAGAGGTGACTTAGGGGGCAACTCAGTGGTTTAGTGGATAGGGTACCAGGTCTAGAGTCAGGAATGCTCATCTTCCTGATTTCAAATCTGGACTCAGACACTTAGCTGTGTGACCCTGGGCAAGTCATAAGAAGAGGTCAGATATAATAAGGGATTCTGTGGAGTTAGAAACAGCAAGGTTTGGAAACTGATTGTTGGATAAGTGAAAGTGGTGAAATCTAGGATAATGTCAAAGTGAGGACCCAGAGGAACTTGGATATCATACATTTGCAATGTGTCCAGGTAGCATGGCTGGGAGGTTTCCTTTAGCTACATTTAGCAGCTTGTGAATAGCAGTAGAGGATGAGTAGGAAGTAAGGAGAGGAGAAGAAGGGGAGAGAGAGAGAGAGAGAGAGAGAGAGAGAGAGAGAGAGAGAGAGAGAGAGAGAGAGAGAGAGAGAGAGATATCAAGGGAGAGGGAATGAGGAAGGGAGAGAGAGAAAGACAGAGGGAGGGAGAGAGGGAAACAGTGAGACAGTGAGAGAGGAGAAGACAGAGACAAAGAGACATCGAGGGAGAGGGAATGAGAAAGGGAGGGAGAGAGAGAGAGACAGAGAGAGACAGAGACAGAGACAGAGAGACAGAGACAGAGAGAGACAGAGACAGAGACAGAGAGAGACAGAGAGAGAGACAGAGAGATCCAGGCCTAAGGTTTGTAAGAGAAAACTAGTAAAAGGACAAAAGCCAAGGGTTTCAATAGCAGAAGACTATGTAGAGTTGAAATGACAAAATTAGAGCATTGGTAACAGCCTGAGAAAATTCTGAGCTGAGGGACTGGAGATCTTGGTGAAAGATAAAGGATGGATTTAGGATGGGTGGTGAATGAGGTAGAATGTTAGGGGGATATGATCAGAGAGGGGATTTTCAGAGTTTCTAATTAGGGACTTGGATAATCTGTAGGTAATGTTGAGATTTAGTGTGTGACCAAATTTGAGAGAGAGGGAAAGGAGAAAGTCAGGAGGTTTAAAGAAGCTGAGGAATTAGGAGCTTAGGGAACTTGAAGGAACATCTTTATAAATATTAAAGTCTTCTAGTGTAAAAGGAAGGAGAGAAAAATACTGAATTCCTTAAGAAGGAGAATGACCTGGTGGCCAATACATTACAACTACCATCATTAGGATTGGGGGAGGGAATTTTTTTTTTATTAAAGGGACATCAAAGGAAAAGAAGGAGGTAAAGAGTTTGAAAGTGACCAGTGGTGGGGTGCAAGGAATACTCCATCTCTTCCTATAGGACCAGTGTGTTAAGAGACATGAGAGAAGTTTTAGACAGTGCTTGAGAAATTGAGTACATTGTTATAAAAAGAAAGCCAGGTCTCAGCGAGGGCTAATTAAAAAAAAAAGAGTGTGAGAGCAAGTACCTTTTAATCTTTCTTTAGTCATATGTGACTCTTTGTGGTCCCATTTGGGGTTTTCTTGGCAAAGATACTAGAATGGTTTGCCATTTCCTTCTCCAGCTCATTTTTCAGATGAGGAAACTGAGGCCAACAGAGTTAAGTGACTTGCCCAGGGTCACACAGCTAGTGAGTACCTGAGGCCAGATTTGACTCCTGAAGATCAGTCTTCCTGATTCCACTGTGCCACCCAGCTGCCCTGTGTCCTTGATTTGAGTTACTGTGCTCAGAAGTTTGGAATCTTAGAGTTTATTACAATGTACTTTCCTCACAACTGGAAGGGATTGATAGAAGACTTTGTCTTAAACAATTCTGGCAGATTCCTGAGTCTGTGCCATTTGAGAGAAATGCAGTTGAAGCAAGTATCCTGACATTACCACCATTCTGGAAATGAGTGAGGCTCCTAGGAGGGAAGGGCTGGAACTTGGCCACAACTCTATTTCTGTGCCAGTGCTCCTATACCATTCCCCTCCAGTGACTCATGTTGGTACCACCCACTCTCTGCTACCACACCCACCTTTAGGTCTTTGTGGCTTAAGTGCAAGGGCACCTTCCAGACTAAGGAACCACAGGTCCATGTGAGCAAGATGAATGATCTTGATGAGAATGGCTTGAGTCACCCTTGAGGATTTAGAAGAGAAGGAGGGGTCCTGTGGTAACTCCACCAAGACTGGTTGGTCAAGAGGTTGGTCATCTGCTATAAGGCAGTTCATAGAAACCTGTGGCTGGAATCCTACATTTACCTTGGAGCTTACCTCATTTATTGCTCTGTAGAGTCACCCTCATTTATTTGTTTATGTATTTATTTGTTCAGTAATATCTGGACTCTTCATGACCCCAGTTAGAGTTTTCTTGGCAAAAATACTGGAGTGATTTGCCATTTCCTTCTCCAGCTCATTTTACAGACCAATCAACGGACACAAACAGGATTAAGTGACTTGCCCAGGGTCACACAGTGAATAAGGGTCTGAGCCTGGATTTGAACTCAGAGAAATGTATCTTCCTGACTTCAGGACGGATACTCTATCTACTTTGCCACCTAGCTGTCCATTTATCTGTCTACCTATCTACCTATTTTTAAATTTTATTTTTGTGGTTGCTTAAAATACAAATAAGGGGCAACTAGGTAGCACAAGTTGGGAGGACATGGGTTCAAATTTGGCCTCAGACACTTCCTAATTAGTGACCCAAAGCAAATTCCTTCAAGCCCAATTGCCTACTCCTTAGCACTCTTCAGTCTTAGAACTGATACAAGATAGAAAGTAAAAGGTTTTTTTTAATACAAATTAAAAACCTGTAGAGTGAAGACTCTCACAGAATCAGCATCTAATAACGAAAGAGGTGAGAAAAGGCAGAATGAAAAATTCATGTGTTGGAGAAGGCTGCAACTGAGGTCCTTTTCTGTCATTTATAGGGATTGGGACATAAGGCGAAAACTCTACAGAGATTGGTGAGCACAGAGGCAAAAAGGCTCATTTCAAAAGAAACCCTGCTGGAAGCTATGAGATGAAAGGAAGCCATCACATCACCCTTATCTTAATGAAATGCATCACCGTAATAAAAAAAACATTCATGAGCAATTGTTGTATGTACAGCTTGGAATCAGATGCTATAAAGGGTTGCGTTTCCCATTACACCAGCTATAATCTTTCTCAAATAGGGGCTCATTCTCTAGGAGACTCCAGGCAAGGGCTACTGTAGCTTCTGGGTTTTTCTATTTCCCCATCTCTGGGGTGATCATCTTCTCCAAGCTGACAATAGAATTTCTTCCCTGAGCTGCCAGAGCAATTCCTTCGACCTACTGGCCCTGTGGGGTTGTTTTTGGTTTTTTGTGTATGTTTGTGACACTAATGGGATCAGATCTACCCACTGTCTCCTAAAAGAATTATCTGGATAATAAACCTGAAGGTGGAATGAGAAAAGAATTGGACAGCTTCCATGATGCCAAGTGAAGAAAACTGCCAGTCTATTGTGTGGAGCATTTTTAAAATATAAGGATCAACCCACTCTTTAGACCTTCCCTCCTTTGACAATTTCACTTACTCACCATGGTTTCAAAGACCACATCAGTGGCATCCATCCAAAATAATCAATAAATCACTATACATTTATTAAGCACCTGCTATTTGCCAGGCACTCTGCTATGGAGATAAAAGAGAGGCAAAAGAAAGTCCCTGCTCTTCTGCTGCCTTAGAATTGATTCTAACATAGAAGAAAGTATTTAAAAAGGGGAAGCAGAGAGCTGGGTGGCTCAATGGCTATAGCCCTGGAGATGGGAGGTCCTGGGTTCAAATCTGGCCTCAGATACTTCCTAGCTGTGCAACTCTGGGCAAGTCACTTAACCTCCATTACCTAGCCATCACTGACTGCTCTTTTATCTTAGAATTGATATTTAGAATCAATTCCAAGACAGAAGGTGAGAATTTTTTTAAAGGGTGAGGGGAAGGGAAGCTAGGTAGCACAATGGAAGGGCACCAGGCCTGGAGTCAGGAGGACCTGGGTTCAAATGTGACCTCAGACATTTCCTAGCTATGTGATCCTGGGCAGGTCACTTAACTCTTAACTGCTCTTCTGCCTTAAAATGGATTAGTATCAATTCTAAGGCAGAAGGTAAGGATAAAAAAAAAAGACAATCCTTGCATTCAGTGAGCTCCCAGTCTAATAGGGGAAACAATAGGCAAATAAATATGTGCAAATAAGCTATATACAGAATAAATAGGAAATAATTAAGAGGGTTTTTTTTTGGTAGAAAATAGAATTTTAGTTGAGATTTAAAGGAAGCCAGGGAATGCAAAGGTGGAGATGTGGAGGGAGAGCATTCTTAGAACATGGAACAGCCAGAGAAAATGACTGGAGTGCCTTGCTCATGGAACAACCAGGTTGTTTCTGATTTGAAGAGTGCATGGCAGGATATAAGATGAAGACTAGAAAGGTAGGAAGGGGATACGTTAAGACAGACTTTGAATGCCAAACAAATCTATGTAAACAACAATGAGCTTCTGTTCATAGAAGTGTGGCAGACTGGAAAGAATATTAGCTCTGGAATCAGAGGACCAAGATTCAAATCCTGCCTTTTTGACTTACTTCCTATGTGGCCTTGGGCAATTCACTTGACATCTTTGGACTTCAGTTTCTCTAACTGTAAAATGAGAAGGTTGAATGACTAAATTCCCTTGCAATTCAAAGTCTGTGACTTTATTATTTCCATCAAATGCACCACCATTCATCCTTTCTTTCATGTTTGAAATCTCATTCATTTTTTCTTAACCTCCTGCCTCACTTTTCAAAGCTAATCAGCAACCAAGTCCTGTTGATGTCACTTCCATAATATCCTTTTTATCCATCCATCCATTCATCCATCCATCTTCTCCCTATGCCCCCTACCCACATCCTTATCCTTATTTTCATTATGAATTGACTGGACTATTGCATTATAATATCGTTCTAATTCTTTTTCCTGCCTCTATTCATTTTCTAAACTTTCATTTTATTTCAATCATCAAGAATTTATTATCTCTCCTTCCCACCCTTCTGCCTCCATTGGAAAGAAAAAAGAAAAACCAAACCCTTTTAATAAATATGCACAGCAGCTAGGTGGTTCAGTGGATAGAGAACCAGAGACAAGAGACCCTCTGTTTAAATCTGATCTCAGGCACTTCCTAGCTGTGTGACCCTGGGCAAGTCACTTAACTCCCATTGCCTAGCCATTACTGCTCTTCTGCCTTGGAACCAATAAACAGTATTAAGTCCAAGATGAAAGGTAAGGGTTTTTTATTTGTTTCTTTGTTTGTTTATTTTTTAAGGGTGAGGGAAGAGCAGCTATGTAGCACAATGGAAGAGCATCAGGTCTGGAGATGGGAGAACTTAGATTCAAATCTGACCTCAGATATTTCCTAGCTGTGTGACCCTGGACAAGTCACTTACCCTCTATTGCCTAGTTCTTACTATACTTCTGTCTTGGAACTGATACTTTATATATTGATTCTAAGACAGAAGGTAAGGGCTTCAAAAAGCCCAAACCAAAACCAAACATGCATAGCCACATAAAACAAGTTCCCACACTGGCTGTGCCTTCCATCCATCCTCCAGCTGTTGTCAAAGAAATCTTTCTTTTGCACCATTCTGATATATTATTCCTCTGTTCAGAAGCTGTTAGTGGCTCCCTAATGCTTTTAGTTCTAAGTTTTTTGTCTATCAATTGCCCTCCACAATCAGATACCAGCTTACCTTTCCTTTTCTATTTTATATTATTCCTCACTCATCAAACTAAACTCTTCTTTGCTTCCTGAACACACCTAGAACATTCCTTCCTCCATGCCTTTGTCTGTTGTCAATGCCTGGAATGTCTTTACCCGTGGACTTCCTTCCCGTGCTTTAAAGCCCATCTCAGATGCCCCTCCCCATATGGTTCTTTTGATTCCTCCAGTCAGTAAAGATCTCTCTCTGCCTTGAGACCTCACATACTTTGTTTTGTTCCTTTCTAATACAGTTGCAGGTACATTCTTTGTGATTCCCAGGTTGAGAATGACTTCTTTTGTGCAATCAATTATGCAACTTACAGCCTAAGCCTCCATTGCTTTGCAACCCACATAACTCATCAATCTAATGGCAAAACTTTTAATTGAGACATAAAAACAACATAAATAACAAAGGAGAGAATCAAGTTGTCGAAACATTCCCTGCACCCATTATAGGCGTGACATAAAGGAGGACAATTTCATAATACACTTTGGACAAGGAATGGGAAGAGAATAAGCAATTTCTATAACTCCTGCTGCATGCCAAGCACAAATATTAAGTCATGGAACTCTCACACAACAACTCTGGAAGGTTATTAGCTATTATTATCCACATTTTACAGTTGAGGAAAGTAGGATTATCAAGTTTGCCCAATGTCTCATAGGTATTAAGTGTCTGAGGCTAGATTTGAACTCAGGTCTTCCTGATTCCATGCCCAGTTTTCGATCCACCTGCACCACTGGGGAAAATGGATTAAAATCTCACAGGGAAAAACTTACAAGGGGGTGAAGAAACTATCTCTCAACTCATGGGCAGTCTCAGTCCTCACCACCTTTAAGCATGCTCCCAGTCATAGATGAGATTTTCTTACCTTTGGATGCCACTCGATAGAATCTGGGGCATCTGGGTGGTGCAGTGGATACTGGGATTGGGAAGACCTGAGATCAAATCCAGCCTCAAACACTGAGTAGCTGTATGACTTAACCTCTGTTTGTCTCTGTTTCTTCATCTGTAATACAGGGATAATAAGAGCCCATGTCTCTCAAGATGAGATTGCTGTTTGTTGTAAAGGGCTTAGTATCTGGGAAGCACTTATATAAGTTTTAGCTATTATTATTAAAAAGATCTCTGCATGCTGTGTTATCAAGTGGCAACCATCAAAAAAAGATCTGAGTCTGGAAATGTTTTGCATGACCACACATGTATAATCTATAGTAAATTTCTTGGCTTTTCAAGTTGAGGGGAGGGAAGAAACAGAGGGGAGGAAAGAGAATGGAACTCAAAATTTAAGAAAAACAAACATTAAAAAATTTTGTTGACATGTCATTGAGAAAAAGATAAAATTTAAATTAAATGTAAAGAAAAAAAGATCTTAGGGTTGGTTTTAGGGTTTTTTGCTTCTCACTTGGATGTGTCTCAATCCCTATTTATGACCAAATGTTCTGATGGCCTCTGGTTTTCTTCTGCCTTTAAAACTCTTACCTTTGGGGGCAGTTGGGTAGCTCAGTGGATTGAGAGCCAGACCTAGAGATAGGAGGTTCTGGGTTCAAATTTTACCTCAGACACTTCCCAGCTGTGTGACCCTGAGCAAGTCACTTAAACCCCATTGCCTAGCCCTTACCACTCTTCTGCCTTGGAACCAATGCACAGTATTGATTCTAAAACAGAAGGTAAGGGTTTAAAAAAAATCAAATAAATAAATGAAAATAAAACTCTTACCTTCAATCTTAGAATCAATAATGTGTGTTGGTTCCAGGACCAGAAGAGCAATAAGGGCTAGGCAATGGGGGCGAAGTGACTTGCTCAGGGTCACACAGCTGGAAAGTGTCTGAGGTCAGATTTGAATCCAGGACCTTCCGTCTCTAGACCTGGCTCTCAATCCACCCAACCTCCTCCTTTCTTCTGCCTTTAAATGTGTTATCTGCTCAGGAACCAAGGATCCTACTCCTGGGTCTCTTGGCTCTAATAGAGGAACCTTTTCTGGATCTCATCATCTCTTTTCTCTGTGAACTCATTGAAATGTTTTTTGAATGTATATATATTTTTAAATCCTTACCTTCTATCTTAGAATCATACTGTAAGGGACAACTAGGTGGCTCAGTGGATTGAGAGGCAGGCCCAGAGATGGAAGATCCTGGGTTCAAATCTAGCCTCAGGCTCTTCCTATCTATATGATCCTGGGCAAATCACTTAATCCCTATTGCCTAGCCCTTATGGTTCTCCTGCCTTGGGACAGATACACAATATTGATTTTAGGACAGAAAGAAAGGATCTTAAAAAGAAAAGAACCAATAGTTATAAGGTAGAGGAGCAGTAAGGACTAGGCAATGGAAGTTAGGTGACTTGCTCAGGCTCACACAGATAGGAAATAATATCTGAGGTCAAATTGAACCCAAGACCTCCCATCTCTGGGTTTGGCTCTCTATCTGCTGAGCCATCTAGCTGCCCCCTGAATATTGTTGAACTAAAAAGTATGAGGTGCAGGTTCTCCTTGACAGACAAATTCCCTGTTTTCCTCTTGGACAGACTGACTGACTCAGAGAGTAAGAGAACAAGAACACCATATGGATGGGAGGGAAATTGATCAGAATTTTCTCTGACAAATTGGGGCATATCCCTACTCTTACATAGTTTAAGCATTATTGGTGCCTTGTTTAGAGAATCCAGGCAATTCCTTATTACTTTTCAGTGACTGTTAAATTGTTTTTCAGTTATCCCTGACTTTCTGTGATCCCATTTGGGATTTTCTTGGCAAAGATTCTAGAGTGGTTTGCTATTTCCTTTTCCAGTTCATTTTACAAATGAGGAAACTGAGGCTTGCCCAGGGTTACACAGCTAGTAAATGTCTGAGGTTATTTGAACTCACAAAGTTGATTCCTCCCAACTCCAGGCCCATTACTCTATCCACTTCACCACTTAGCTGCCCATTTTTCAGTGACTTAGGATATCTTTAATATGATTGGTTAAATTGGACTTAGAAGGACAGATTCTTGTCAGGGAAATTATCTTTGCAAAAACAAGAAGGCAACTCAGACTATCTTTTTGAGTTTTCCCTATTCAGAGGAGGAACTGAAGTGCAACAGAATAGGACAGTGATGGTGAACCTATGGCACAGGTGCCAAAGATGGCACATAGAGTGCTCTCTGTGGGCACACAGCCTCCCCCCCCCCCAGTTCATTACTAGAAAGACAGAGGGACTTGGGTAGAGCTGCTCCCTTCCCCTTCTCTGCAGTTCCTGATGATATTTTTTCATATCAGCTGCCCCTCTGCCCAGCATCTCAAATGGAGCACTTCCTCCCTCCCCTGTGTGGGGTAAGGGAGGGACAGACATATGGTCTCTGGGTGGATAGTGTCAACACAACACTTGTTCTGGGGGGTGGGGGTGAGGCCCAGCACTCCATCTCTAAAAGGTTCGCCATCACTGGCGCAGGATATGTACTCTTTTTTTTTTTTTTTTAAACCCTTACCTTCCATCTTAGTGTATTGGTTCCAAGGCAGAAGAGCAGGAAGGGCAAGGCAATGGGGGTTAAGTAACTTGCCCAGGGTCAAACAACTAGGAAGTGTCTGAGGCTAAATTTGAACTGAGGACCTCCCATCTCTAAGCCTGGTTCTCAATCCACTGGGCCCCACAGCTACTCCGGAATATATATTCTTGGATAGAAGAGTAAACAGCCTTTTTATGCATGATCTCCTTCTCTCTTCTCCCAGCTTTGGGACAGAGATATACAAAAGGTAAAGCTTTCTGAACTTCCAAAAAATGGTCTCATCCAGCCCAAAAGATGACAACAATTAGGAACACTGATAGACAGATATGATAGAGCATTTATTAAATGTTTACCATATGGGGCAGGTAGGTGGCTCAATGAATAGAGAGCCAGGTATGGAGTCTAGAGATCCTGGATTCAAATCTTGCCTTAAATACTTCCTAGCTGGGTGACCCTGGACAAGTCACTTAACCCCATTTGCCTAGCCCTATTGTTCATCTGCCTTGGAATCCATACTTAGAATCAATTCTAAGACAAAGGTAAGAGTTATAAAGTTTTTTCACCTAATAGAGCTAGGAGAACTGAGATAGAGGCTAAGCTGGTGATAGATTCCTATAGAAATAAATAGAAATGTATTCACCCATGTGACCTGAGAAAATAGTTCATGGACACTGTTCTTAAATCTCAATCTCCTGTGTAGAAAAGATTTGAATTCCCTAAGTAGTATGACATAAGAATCTAAACTTCTGTGCAAAAAAAACCTGGAGTAACCCATCGTTCCAGTTCCTAAGTTCAGAAGAGTCTAGGCATTAAACCTCCTAGAAAAAGATGGGAACGATCCAGATAATTACTGAAAGCATTCATCCTGGAAGAAAGAAAAGGTTCAAATCTGGCATCAAACACTATAAGAAATGATGAGCAAGATGATTTCAGAAAGCTAAAAAGACCTACGTGAACTGATGCGGAATGAAATAAGCAGAACCAGGGGAATGCTGTACACAACAACAGCAATACTGTAAAATGATCAACTGTGGTAGACTTAGCTACTCTCAGCAATACAGTGATCTAGAACAATTCTGAGAGACATGATAAAGAATGCTATACACTAGTGTTGGTGAAGTATTGCTGCACTTGCTGAGCCAGCAGGTGTGTGGGAGTGAGCTGCTCCATTCCCCCTCTTCCCAGTGCCCAAAGATATTTTTGCATGCTCTATCCCTCTGCACAAACACCCAAAGCAAGCACTTCCTCCCTCCACTCTTTGGGCAAATAAACTTGAAAACATTTACCATGCCAATATCCCTTCAGAGAAAGAACTGTTGGAATCAAAATGCAGATGAAAGAAAGTATGCAATTTTCCACTTGTTTATTTGGGTTATTGTGTTGGAGTTTTGGTTTTATATGATGAGTCACAAAAATGAACAATGTGAAAATAAAAAAAATAAGAAATAGGTTTTGAACCCAGATCTTCTGACTCCAGAGTTGCATCTGATAAAATAGTATAGTGTTATTTTACTAGGGGCAGCTAGGTGGCTCAGTGGATAGAGTACCAGACAGGAGTCAGGGAGATTTATCTTACCAAGTTTTGAATCTGGCCTCAGACTCTTATTAGGTGGCACAGTAGATACAGTCCCAGGCCTGAAGTCAGGAAGACTCATCTTCATGAGTTCAAATCTGGCCTCAGACACTTAATAGCTATGTTGATCTTAGGCAAGTTGCTTTAACCCTGTTTGCCTCGTTTCCTCATCTGTAAAATGAACTGGAGAAGGAAATAGCAAACCACTCCAGTGTCTTTGCCAAGAAAACCCCAAATGAGGTTATGAAGAGTCAGAGAGGACTGAACAACAAAAAGGAAAACCTGGATTTAAATCCAACCTTGTATACTTACCATATGATCTTGGACAAATCAAATTAGCTTCAGTTTCCTCAACTGTAAAATAAAGATAATAAGGGCACCTACCTTGCCAGGGTCATTACAAGAATAAAATGAAATATTATTTATAAAAAAGTGCTTAGGACAGTGTCTGGCACATAGTAGGTGCTGTATAACTGAGTTAAATATTAAAGGATCATAAGAATAGATTTCTTCTTACTGAATGCATCAAATTTTCTGTCACTTAGACAGAGGAGGAGAAGGGGAGAATGTCCAAACTAGCTGAACACAGAGAACAAAAGCCACTGTTTAAACCAAATCAGATAAAGGTCACCCCCCACCCCTACATCCTCCTGCATTCCAGAACACTGAATGCTGATTACCAGCACGTGACTTTGGAAAGGTCATAGTCAGGTTCTTTCTCAAGTAGACAATCAAGTAGGTTTTATTTGTCAAAGAGTGTCAAATGCCAGCAGAAAGCACACAGTAGGCATTCCACAAATACTGCTGCCTGGAGGGACTAACTGAATTTCATTCAGGAAAATAGTTCAAGCCCTATCTGGGTGACCAGCTGACCAGAAATATAGGCTTTTTGCTGGAGGAGGCTAGCACCAGAAAAACAGATTTGACCTAAATTGCCTTAGCCAATAGGTGAGTCAGCAACACAACCCAGGAGATAACCCCTGTAAACACTGGGGCAGAGTGGAGGAAGGTAGGGAAGGGCAGGAAGTGAAGCTCAGAGGACTCACAACTCACCAATCCATCCTCTCTTCACTTACAATTCAATTAAATTGATTCAACATTTATTAAAAAAAATAATAAATTCAACATTTATTAATCACTTACTTTGTGCCAGGCTTGGGTGCTAGATTGTAGCAATGTTGTTCACCCCATTTGGAGTTTTCTTGGCAAAGATACCAAAATGGTTTGCCATTTCCTTCTCCAGCCCATTTTACAGATGAAGTCACTGAAGCAGCTAGTAAGCCCAGCTAATAAGTGTCTAAGGTCAGATTTGAAGATGAGTCTTTCTGATTCCAAGACCAGTTCTCTATCTATTGCACTATCTAACTGTTCTGAATGTGGATAAAAATTACTATTTACCTCACAGAAATATTGTAAGGAAAACATCCTACAAAACCCCAAAGCAACATGTAAACTTATGTTTAATGTCATTCAAATTATTGTTCATTTGATTCCTTACCTGTTTACGTCCACAATGCTCTTTTTTTTTTCCAGAATTTTCATTTTTCAAATGGGTTGTTTGTCCTTTCTAAAGAGGACTAGTGACATCAAGGGGTGATGAGGATTTTTTTTTTCTCTTTTATTTTTAAACCCTTATTTTCTGTCTTAGAATCAATACTCTGATTAGTTCCAAGGCAGAAGAGCAGTAAGGGCCAGGCAATGGGGGGTAAGTGACTTACCCAGAGTCATACAACTAGGGAAAGGGTGATCTCTTGACTTCATAATGAATTGGATTTAAGTGAGGCAGAGCTTCACAAAGTTGTCAGCCTTGCTCTCTTCCAGATTCATCCATGTCCTCCAAGTCCCATAGCAAAACAAAAATCAAGACAATTAGTGATGGCCAGGCTGCAGTGGATGACCTTATTGTCTTCAATGTCTGACCAAACTCTAAGCACTCCCATAGCACCTGCTTTGGTCACCTTCATGGCTGTTTAAATAATTGTTCTCATTTGTTCATTTTACCCAGGATAGTCTTTACATGTTTGGGGGTAGACATCCCCTTAATTCTCCAACAGGTTTGAAATCTGTTGGTTACCCTCAACATGGTTTGGCCTGTCTGCTTAAGACAGTTTTATGGTGGATGTGGTCACCAAACATGCTACAGCTTCTTGGAGCCACAGGTAAGTGTCAGGTGGACACCAAAGGTGGATGAGCAGCCCTGAAAAGGGTTTGGCAAGCCTTCATACCTGAGGTGCTGATCCTTCCTGAACATCCTGTCTTATCTTGGACCTTTAATTGTTCCCATGTGCTAATATTACCTCCCCAGGTTTATTGTAAGCTCCTTTAGAGTAACAATGAGTCTTTTTCTGTGCGATCTTCAAAGACAATTTTGCACAGGTCTAAGTACTTGCAAGCAGAACATTATAGGCTTGTTGAATTGAGTTGTGTTGGTTTGGTAATCACTATGCAGCAAGGCCTTGATATGTAACAAAAGCTTTATGTGTTGTGAGGATCTGTCCCCCCATGTGGCATTGGGATTTCATTGGGTGGCTAAAGGGGAGGCAGAACAGATATCTCTAGCCTCTTTTCTCCCCACTGCTTTTTTTCTTTCTTTCTTTTTCCTTCCTTCCGTCCTTCCTTCCTTCCTTCCTTCCTTCCTTCCTTCCTTCCTTCCTTCCTTCCTTCTTTCCTTCTTTCCTTCCTTCCTTCCGTCTTCCTTCCTTCTTTCCTTCCTTCCTTTCTCTTTCTTCCTTCCTTTCTCTTTCTTTCTTCCTTCTGTCTTTCTTCCTTCTGTCTTTCTTCTTTCTTTCTTTCTTTCTTTCTTTCTTTCTTTCTTTCTTTCTTTCTTTCTTTCTTTCTTTCTTTCTTTCTTTCTTTCTTGCTTTCTTGCTTTCTTTCTTTCTTGCTTGCTTTTTTTCCAAAGTAGAAGAGTGGTAAGGATTTTGAGGGAATTATGAATTTATGAATGCTTTCTACCTCTAGAGAAAGAACTTAAGTCAGAGTATATGATTTTTCACTTTAGTTTATTTGAGTTTTTATTTCCTGGTTTTGGTTTAATATGATTATTCTCTTACAACAATGAACAACATGGAAATATGTTTTGTATGATAATAACCCATATAAAATTCCTTGCAATATTCCAGGAAGGGGCAGGGATGGGAGGGAGCCAAAATTTGGATGATATAACTTTGGAAAACTTATGTGGAAATTTATTACATGTAATTGATAAAATATCTTTACCATAAAAAAGAGTAGTAAATGCTAGGCAATTGAGGATTAAGTGACTTGCTCAGAATCACAGAGCTAGGAAGTATCTGAAACCATATTTTTGAAGCTAGGATCTCCTTTCTCCTAGCCTGGCCCTCTATCCACTGAGCCACCTCACTGTTCCAATCTCCCTTCCCCACCCACAACTTTTCTAAGATAAACTTTAATTCTTTCTTGGGCAGAAAGTAGGGCCAGAGGCCACCACTCTGCTCTTCCCAGACAGAGAGAGAATATGAAACGAGAACTATATTTATCTGCTCTCTTAAATATTACTAGTCTAATAATCATCTATCAATCTAGTGATCAGGTTCAATCTAACTTCTGATAGCTGTTTCATTATTGAGGAGAAGCAAACCTTCTGAGATTTGCCCCTTTTCCCACCAAGAAACACACATAATATATAGCAAAGAAACCAATTTATCCACATTGATAGCAAGACAGAAACAGAGAAAGTATACATAAGAGAATATATACCACACCACATTGGGAGCCAGATAATTTAGCTTAGCCAAGAAAGATAGTCCTGGATCTCACCCAAGGGAAAACTCCCAAAGTTTCTAGAATAGCAATAGAATAGGGACATAATGGAGACTACTCTCTCTTTTCATGTCTTCCCAGATACTTTTCCTTCAGCAACATGAAGTGGGGTTGGCCTCTTTGATCTCGGTGTAGATGGAAGCCAGAAACACTTGTAGTGCCTTGATTTTGAAGAGATTCAAAGAAGACTAAAGAGAGTGAAGGCTCTTTTTTGCCAACTCCACCCTATATTTCACTCAGGGCAGGGTGTTCATCTCCACCAGGGAAGAGAGAGCTCTGGACAAATTGACTTTGAGAGTGTCATTACAACTAGAACCCACCTGAGAGGTCTCTCCCATAATGTCTAGCCTTGGGAATAGTAATTCATCTACTTCACCCTGGCAACTAATAATTCTCTCTGGATTTAGCAGCAAACAATTTTGAGCTGGGAAAGATGATGTTTCAGTCATAAAAATTGCAAGGGATTGTGGTCTAAGTTTGGATGAAGCAAAAATAAAATTTTAAAGTTTAAAACTGAAGATGAAATTATTTGCTTCAAAGAGAAAGAAGTTTGTTTTTTTTAACAGAATATTTCTTTTTTATTTCTTTTTTAAATTTTTATTGATTAATTGATTTAGAATATTTTTCCATAGTTACATGATTCATGATCTTTCCCTCCCCTCCTCCCTCCCTCGTCCCAGAGCTGACAAGCAATTCCACTGGGTTTTACATGTATCAAGACCTAATTCCATATTATTGATAGTTGGACTAGAGTTATCGTTTAGCATCTACATCTCCAATAATATCCCCATCTGTCCATGTGTTCAAGCAGTGGTTTTTCTTCTGTGTTTCTCCTCCCACAGTTCTTCCTCTGAATGTGGTTTTCTTTCTCTTAAGTCCCTCAGTCTTGCTCTGGATCCCTGCATTGCTGCTAGTAGAGAAGTCTATTATATTCGATTGTATCATTCTCCTAACAGAAGATTTCTTGATTTTATATCAAGATTTAAATTTTAGATCCAGAATTTTAAATCATTACATTTATTTTTAAAATGTAACTAAAAGAAAAGGGGAACCTAAGGAAGAAAGAAGAAAAAAATGCTCATTTCATTCATTTGAAAGCTAGTGAGTCCACTTAAAGTTTGGTAAGGCTAGTGGGCAGCTAAGTAGCACAGTGGATCAAGTGCCAGGCAGAGAGTCAGGAAGTCCTAGGTTCAAATCTGGATTCCAGACACTTTCTAGCTGTGTGACCCCAGGCCAGTCATTTAGCCCCAAATGCTCTTCTGCCTTGGAAATGATACTTAGTATAAATTCTAAAATAGAAGGTAAGAGTTTTTGTTTTTGTTTCTGAAAGCTTAGTAGGGCTCATAAAAAATTTGTGGTATTCTGTAATTATTGCTTTTGCAATATTCTCTCCCTCCTCATACACAATATATTTTCCCAATAAATACTTCAGTCTCAAAGTTCTCAGTAGGTCCAGATAGACTTAAAACAATAACTCAGGAGTTCAGCCTATCTGTCTACTTTTTTCTCCAGGCAGCTGGAGAACACAATTAGTTCAAAACAAAGGCATTTAATGAAATAATCCTACTATAAACATAGAACATGCTCTTCCACAAATATCCACACCACCAATGGGAAGAGAGAGCACACACAGAAAACACTTAGGAGGGGCCCATACTGGGGAAATGTATGTGTATGGGAAACTCAGACCCCTAATGCTGTGGGATGTTATCTTCTGGTGATGTCATCAGTCTGCTCCCCGTAGATCTGCGGTGGTGTCTTGTGGGTGGGTTGCTCCTTGCTGAGTCTGACAGTATCTCTGCCATGCCTGATCCTGGCTGGATATAGCATTTCAAGCTTGGTAGGCTAGAGTTTAGAGATTAGAAACTGCCAGATAAGGCTGACAACTCTTTAGTCATAGCTACCACACCTAGATAACAAAAACTAGGGCAGAGTGCCCCTAGGATAAGGTTAGGTCTATCATTTTCCACCCCAAAGTCTGGGCTTCACATCAAAGCCAGCTATTACTTTGGGTTAGCCACTCTCCACCATCCGCTCTGGATTTAGCAGCAAATGATTTTGAGCTGGGAAAGAGGATGTTTCAGTCATTAAAAACTGGAATGGATTGTGGTTTAAGTTTGAATGAAACAAAAATAAAGTTTAAAACTGGAGATGAAATTATTTGCTTCCAAGAGAAAGAAGTTGGTTTTTTTTTTTAACAGAAGATTTCTTGATTTAAAATTAAGATTTAAAATTTAGATCTGGGATTTTAAATTATTACTTTTTTTTTTAATGTAACTGAAAAGAAAAATGGAACCTAAGGAAGCAAAGTTTGAGTTCTCTACCTACAACTCACATTCCTGTCTTCATTGTGCATATTTGTCAATAGTAAAGTTTAGGGCAGTGGTTCCCAAACTTTTTTGGCCTACCGCCCCCTTTCCAGAAAAAAATATTACTTAGTGCCCCCTGTCACATACTATCACCCCTCCTTACAGTTATTCACTGCCCCCAAATGCACCTATGGCCATCACCACTTCCCCTGGATCACTGCAGCACCCACCAGGGGGCGGTGGTGCCCACTTTGGGAATCACTGGTCTAGAGGACACCCAGGTGGCTCAGTGGATTGATCTCCCAAAGGCTTAGATCTAACTGTGCTGCTTTTCTGTTGAAAAACATTCTGTGGGAGGCAGTTATGTGCCTATGAACCACTGTGGTTCAGTGGATTGAGTGCCACAAAGTCCTGGGTTCAAATGTGGCCTCAGACACTTCCTAACTGTGTGACCCTGGGCAAGTCACTTAACCCCCCCTTGCCTAGCCCTTACCCTTCTTCTGACTTACAAGTTATATTCACAGTTTATTCTTCCACCGTTAGTTCTGAAGCTATATATAAAGTTCTCCTGGTTCTAATCATTTCACTATTCATTATCTCCATTAGTTCTTCACTCTTTTGCCAACAAACAGTATTGATTCTAAGATGGAAGGAAGTTTTGTAAGGGTTTAAATTTTTTTTTTAATAGCACATTAATTTTCTAAAAAATCATCATGTGAAAGGTACTGTGTTAAATTCCAAGGTTATAACATTGAAAAAAATTAAACAAAACATTTGCAATCTAAAGACATACACAAATAATTACTAAGAGCAAACTGCCTCCCCACACAACCAACTGACCAAACCTGGGGGATTTGCATTTTTGTGTGCCTGTATATGCAGGAGACTTGACTCCTGATTAGACAAGTTGTTGATATAACACTGCATAGCTCCATAAGAGATGGAGGTGGTAGCAGTGCTTTTAGAGGATGAGACATGTGTGAGACATAGGTAAGACATGTTTTTTGGGGGGTGAATCTCTTTCAGAGAGACACCCAGCAAGTGAAAAGTTTTAGACGTGTTGGGGAAACAGGCGTCTCAACATGTCTTATTTCTAGCTTATCTCCCTAGAGACTTGCTGGAATGATTCTCCTTGGGTGAGATTGGGTTCTTTCTCTTGGTTTGAGCTAAGAACTCACCTTGCTCCCAGCTAAATTAATTCCTATATATTCTTTTTTTTTTTAATAACCCTTATCTTCTGTTTTATTTCATTTTAGGTTTGTTTTGTTTTTTTTACAACTTCCTCATTTTATATATGAAAAAAACTTAGAGTAATGACTTGTCCAGGGTTACATAGCTAGTAAGTATCCATACCTCCTGTTTTAGAATCAAAGGCAGAAAGGTAGAAGAGCAGTGTAGGTTATGCAATTGAGGTTAAGTGACTTGCCCATAGTAACATAACCAGGAAGTGTCTGAAGTCAAATTTGAATCCAGATCCTCCTGACTCCATCCACTGAGCCTCCAATCCTATATATTCTTCAGTATATTTTAATCTGGCCTTTTCTGATTTCTGTTGACTGTTTGGATAAATAGATTTAATATTTGCTTTTTCCCAATGTTTCTTTGTTTCACCAGTGTTTAAAAGGGACCTAAATTGTCAAAAATAAGCTAAGAGGCGGGGGCAGCCAGGTAGACCAGTGAATTGAGAGCCAGGCCTGGATATGGGAGTTCTTGGGTTCAAATTTGGCCTCAGACACTTCCTAGCTGTGTGACCCTGGGCAAGTCACTTAACCCCATTGTCTACCTCTTAGTGCTCTTCTGCCTTGGAATCAATGATTCCAAGGCAGAAAGAAAGAGTTTAAAAAAATAAAATAAAATAAAATAAAATAAAATAAGCTAAGAGCTATGCCTTCTTTTAAGGGCAATCCAAGCAGCTTTCCTTCTAATCTAAACCATATTTATCTCCCTGGGGTTCCAGTAAAGAGTTCTAATCTGAGGGCCAGATATAACTAACCCCAAACCCTTCTTGGAGATAGACAGGAAAGGTGCAAGCTCCAAGCTTCTCCAAGCCCTCCTCCTGATCCCCTCAAGGCAGAAATCACATTCTTTCCTGGACATTCCAGAGACACTGGTAAGCTATATTTATACATTTAGGCAACCTAAATGTGTGGACATCATGTGTAGATAGGTTACTCAGGAGATAGAGTACCCGTCCTGAAGTCAGGAAAACTCATCTTCATGAGTTCAAATCTAGCCTCAGACCCTTACTACTAACTGGGTGACTTAACCCTGTGTGCCTCGGTTTCCTCATCTGTAAAGTGATCCATAGAAGGAAATGGCAAACCACTTCAGTATCTTTGCCAAGAAATGTGGTCATGAAAGAGTCAGATAAGACCAACTAACAAAAAAACAACAAAACATGGATATACATAAGGAGGAATCACATGAGTGTAAGAGAGAGAGAGAACATAAGAAGGGAGGCAGATGGGGCAAAGTTTCATGAAGGAGCTGGTCTCAAAGGGAGAGAAGTCATCAGTTCACATTTATGAATGTAGATATAGGCAGAGTAAAGAGTGGCAACCGGCTAGTAGTTCGGTGAGAATATAGAATTAGTGATGGGGAATAGTGAGAGATGAAGCTGGAAAGGTAGGTTTTGGAGTCATACCAAAGAGGACCTCAAATGCTGGCATAAACATGAAGTGTTTTGAGTGTGTGTGTTGGTACAGGAGAACAGGGCAGGCAGGATGACCCAATCAGATTTATAGATTAGGAATATAACTTTGGCACTGGTGTGAAAGTGCCAAATGAGCCATGCTGAAAGAAGTAATTGTGTCGTATCCCACTCTGGGGCTCCTTGGGAAAGCTACATACCCTTACGATACCCTCTGTAGTGTACCAGGCTTGATGGCACCATAGAAATGGTCTCTGAGTCCTCATGACTAGTGTCATGCCCCCGACTCCCTAATGGGGAAACGGCAGGTCTTAGAATTCTCTCTGAGCCTTAGGATGTGATGTTCAGGGCTGGAATCATGCTTTTTATTTTCTTTATATCTCCAGGGCTTAGCATAGCACCTGGCACGTGTTGTTGTTCAGTTGTGTCAGACTCTTCATGACCCCCTTTGGAATTTTCTTGACAAAGATACTGGAGTGGTTTACCATATCCTTCTCCAGCTTATTTTACAGATGAGGAAACTGAGGCAAACAAGATTAAGCAATTTGCCCAGAGTCACATAGCTAATAAATTTGAGGACAGAGTTGAACTCATGAACATGAATATTTCTGACACCAGGGCTGACATTATCCATTACACTACCTAGCTGGTAGATGCATAAGTGATTACTAAATGCTTGTTCACTGATTGATTGAGTTTATGAGCACTACTAGAGAAGGCCATAGCCTAGAAATATAATACGAGATCCTGAAGGAAAAGCTGAGGTCTTTGAGTATTCTTGGGTGCTTCTCAAAAAGGGTGTTGGAGTTCTTCCTGAGCCTTACTGGAAAAGTTAGAGGTTAGGATACTCTCTGACTTAAACTCTGGAAAGTTGTAGCTATGGAACATCCCTCTGAACACTTCTAGGAAAAAGGTGTGGTTCTACAATGACCTTAAGAACTCTAGTGGGAATATTTTTATTTTATTCTTCATTTTCATTTTCAGTTCCAAATTCTCTTCCTCTTGCCCATTTTTCCCCACCCATTGAGAAGGCAAGAAATATGATATTAGTAGGGATATTTTGGACGCTGGAATATTTTCAGCATTATTCTAGGGAAGACTGTTGCCCTGACATTTTTTCTGACCCCTGTGCAGAATGCATGTTGTACTAGACTTTTTTTCTGACCCTGATAATCTGCTTTCCACCATGGATATCTGTGGCTATAGGATGCACTCCAATTCAATTGAACAAACATAAGAATTGTTCCAGGTACCGGTAGTGCTAGGTAGGTGGCACAATGGTAGAGCACTGGGACTTGAATTCAAATCCAGACTCAGTTTTTACTAGCTGTATGATACTGGGCAAGTCACTTAACTGAGTTTGCCTCAGTTTCCTCATCTATAAAATGAGCTAACGAGGAAAAAAAAAAAGTCTTTACCCAGAAAATCCCAAATGGAGTCGTGAAGAGTCAAAACACAACTGAACCAGGGGTTGTTGTGAGAATCAAATAAGATAATACTTATAAAACACTTTGCTGGGTGCCTAGCACATAATAGCTACTTAATAAATTCTTGTTTCTTTTCTCTTCTAGGCTCAGGAAATCAAAAACAATAACCAAATGGTTCCTGCCCTCAAAGAGCTTACATTCTACTGTTAAGGGTAGGAAAGAAAGATATAAACAGATAAATCAATACATAATATGTATAAAACATATATATGTGTATACACAATATAATATAAATTATGTACAAAGTGATTACAGGATGAAGGAAAAACTTAATGCTAAGAGAATCAGGAAAGGTCTCTTACAGTAGGAAGCGCCAATAAAGCTGAGCCTTGAAGGGAGCTAGGAGCTCTAAGACAGATGTGAAGAGAAAAACCATTATAAGCATGTAGGACAGCTTATACAAAGACATGGAGATGGGAGATTAAATGTGGATAGGGGACAGCAAATAGACAAAAACTGGTTATGTTCCTACATTGTTTAGTTACCACTCCTGGGTAAAAGCATAGCCCTAGAATGCCCTCTGATCCTTACCAGGAAGACTGAAAAGTCCCATTCATCTTTTTTTTTTTTTTCATAAACCCTTACCTTCTGTCTCAGAACAAATACTAAGTATTGGTTCCAAGGCAGAAGAGTGGTAAGGGCTGGGCAATTGGGGTTAAGTGACTTGCCCAGGGTCACACAGCTAGGAAGTATCTGATGCCAGACTTGAACCAAAGACCTCCCATCTCTAGGTCTGATTCTCTATCCACTGAGCCATCTAGCTGCTTCCCACCCCCATAAATCATTATGAGCCCAAATAAGGACCATGAAATGCAGTGCAAAGCTTAATGGGCAAAGTGTTATCATTGTTATTCTCTTCTATATATTTTTCTACATATGTTATTCTATTTATTCTATTATATCTATTCTATTATTATTTGGGACCCCATTGGGGGTTTTCTTGTTAAAGATACCAGAGTATTTGCCATTTCTTTCTCCAGCACATTTGACAGATGGGGAAACTGAGTTAAACAGGGTTAAATGACTTGCTCAAGGTCATACAGCTAGGAAGTGTCTGAGTCCTAATTTGAACTCATGAAGATAAATCTTCCTGATTCCAAGGTCAATATTCCACCTAGAGATCCTGATAAACTCTCTGAGTTTTAATTCAGAATTCTGAGGGTTTTTTTACACTCTGCGAACCTCATAGAGGAAGGCTGTGGCACTTGAGGTCCATCAAGGTATCAGTGGGAAAGATCATAGCCCTCAAAAACCTTCTGGCATCAGGAGGGAAGACTATGGTGATTGGACGGTCTTCAAGCCCTCCTGGCAAAGGCATTAGAATTGAGTCTCTACCAAGCCTCTAATTACAGCTCCATTGGAATACAGGTCCTAGTTTTGAAGAAAACAAATATATTTTTTAAAAAAAACTCCCATAAATATTTGTTGAAAATCCAGTTCTGTGGTAGTTAGGTAGCCCAGTGAATAGAGTGCCAGGCCTGGATTTGGGGAGGATCTGAGTTCAAACCTGACCTCATACACTTCCTAGCTGTGTAACCCTGGGTAAGTCATTTAACTGTGACTTACTTAACTGTGATAGCTGCACTAACCCGGTAGCTATGCTATTCTGTGGAGCATTGCCAACCACTGGCTTGATCCTATTTAACAGGAAAAACCATGAACTAGAAATCTTGATGCTCTATCCTGCAAGGAAATGTTAATAAACATTTATTAAACTCCTATTATGTGGCCCTAACTGTGTTAAGCACTGAGGGCATAAAAATGGGGAAAAGATAGTCCCTGACCTCTAAAAAGCTCAAGAACTAATGGAAAACAGCCACTTCCCAGCTGTGTGACCCTGGGCAAGTCACTTGACCCCCATTGCCCACCCTTACCAATCTTCAACCTATGAGACAATACATCGAGGTACAAGGGTTTAAAAAAAAAAAAGAACTAATGGAAGAGACAATAAACAAAGAAATATGTACAAAAAGCTATGGTGGAGGTGGGGCAGCTGGGTGGCTGAGTGCATTGAGAGCCAGGTCCAGAGATAGGAGGTCCTGGGTTCAAATGTGACCTCAGACACTTCCTAGCTTTGTGACTCTGGGCAAGTCACTTAACCCCCATTGCCTAGCCCTTACTGCTCTTCTGCCTTGGAACCCATACATAGTATAGATTCTAAGATGGAAGGTCAGGTTTAAAAAAAAAACAAACCCAACTTCGTACAGGATAAATAGTAGATGATTAAAAGACGGAAAGCATTAGAATTAAGAAAAATTGTGAAAGTTTTCCCGTGGAAGAGGGCATTTTAGTTGGGATTTAAAGGAAGCCCTAAGGTGGTCAGTAGTCAGAGTGGAGGGTGGAGATTGTTCTAGGCATGGGAGAAAGCCAGAGAGAAAGCCTGGAGCTGAGAGATAGAGCATCTTCTGCTTATAAAAAACAGCCAAGAGACTAGGGTCACTGAATCTAAGAATGAAGAACTGAATCTAAGGATGGGGAAAGAAGGTGTAAGAAGACTGGAATGGTAGGAAGGGACTAGTTAGGAAAGGCTTTGAATGACACACAGAACAATTTGTGTTTGATTTTGGAGGTGTTAGGGAGCCACAGAAATTTATTGAGTTTTGGGGGTGATGTGGTTGGACCCGGGCTTTGGGAAAATCACTTTGGTGGCTGAATGAATGAATGATGGACTGGAGTGGAGAGAGACTTGAGGCAGGCAGATCCCACCAGTAAACTATTACAATAATACAGGTGAGAGGAAGTCGAAATGCTCCCCAGCAGAGGTTCCAATGGGTGGTCAAGGGAGGTGACCTCTTGAGGTCTTTAGTCCTCTGCTAGGGGTGGAAGAAAACTCAAAAGTCCTTGGTACCTTGCAACCTGCTGGTTTGGAAATAGTGAGATTAACTCTTGAGGGTCTCAGTCTTAAGAGGTGAAGTTCTCAGCTTCCTTTTTCTGCAAAATTTTAAAAATAGAACATCTTAAAAATACAAAATGAAATAAAATTTGTAAAATACTTCAGGCCCTCAGGTTGTTTGAAAAAGCTGGAGCATGCTCTCCCAGAGGGCTGAATTTAGCTCAAAGACCCATAATCCCTCATCCATTCTGTCTTCTACTTTATCCATAGCAAAATTTAGGATTTGGTTTTTAACTGAATATATAAATGTTTACTCCCTTCCTCTTCTCCTTCTACTATTAGACTCTGGGAAATTAAAGATCAAAACAAAATAGTCTCTACTCAAAGAGCTTACATTCTACTGGGGCAAAGATTCTGGAATGGTTTCCCATTTCCTTCTCTGGCTCTTTTTGCAAATGAGGAACTGAGGCAAACAAGGGTTAAGTGATTTGCCTAAGGTCACACAGCTATGAAGTATTTGTAAACAGATTTGAACTCAAGAAGAAGAATCTTTATGACTTAAGACCCAGCACTCTAGCCACCAAGCCACCTAAGGGTTGAACCTGAGTTGGTAGGGAGGGGGTGTCAGGTAAGGAGAAAAAAATATTATCCTTAGGATTCCTCAAGGATATTGGTTATCCAATAAACCATTGTTAAAGTTTGTAAAAATAGTACACAAAAATAATTTTAAATAGCATAGAAATCATTAGTAATTAGCAGTGCCCTGGTGGGTTGGAGCAAAAAAGCAAAAGAGAGATATCAAGAATGGAAAAAAGTCCTGTGTGGTTCCTGATTTCTCCAGTTTCTACTTCCTTCTGCTGGCTAAGCCAGAAAGAGTCCCCTCTAAAGGCTGTCAGGCCTATGGCCCTAGGGAAGCACCCAGCTCTCTGATTTTAAGAGAGTAGATGATTTTCTGTCCCCCACCTAGTTCTGTCTCACTCTCTCTCTTTCCCTCCCTTTCTCCCTTTCTTTCTTTCTCTTCTTCTCGCTCCTTGCTCTCTCCCTCTCCTCTTTCCTCTCTCTTTCATTCTATTGGTCTATCATTCTCTTTTTCTCCTCTCTCCCCATCCCTCCCTCTCACTCACTGCCTCTTTTTCTCTGTCATTTCTTTCTCTCTCTGGATTAGAGGATATTGATTAGTGTGGAATTTTTCCAGTCAGAATCAACTCTGAGTCCTCATTCTAGAAATTCCACCTCTTCTCTGAATTCACTAGATGTACTGACATGTGAAATTGGAATAAAGGAGTCATCCCCTGCAGCAATAGGCCAAACATGTTCAACTGTATAGAATGTTTTAATCTTGGCATAGGAATAATAAAAAGTGATATTCAGGGTGTCCCCAAAGTCATAGTGCTACAGTTTGAAACTTTCATACCTTAAAACTGTCTCCTGGATGACTCCCAGACTTTGGGGACACCCTGTAAAATACAATATATGACATTTAATAAAATGCGTACTATATGACTGCATATAATTCTACTTTGCCTGGAACTAGGAGTTCTAAAAAAAGAACAGTTCAGTTTTCTTAGTCTTCCAAAGCTGCTTCTCCTGTGAGCAAGAGGCAAAGTATAGACAATAGCCAGTCAGTCAGTCAACATTTATTAGGTTTCTACTATGTGCCAGGATACAGAGGTGGTGCAGTGGACAGAGCTCCAGGACTGAAGTCAAGAAGATATCTTTCTGAGTTCAAATCTGGCCTCAGACACTTACTGGCTATATGACCTTGGGCAAATCACTTAACCCTGTTTGCCTCAGTTTCCTCATCTGGAAAATGATCTGGAGAATGAAACGGAAAACTACTCCAATGTGTTTGCCAAGGAAACCCCAAATAGGGTCATGAAATGACTGAACAACACGTGCCAACCACCTGTCCTAGTACTGGGTACTCCAAGAAAGGCAAAAGATAGCCCCTGCCCTCAAAGAGCCCACAGTCTAATGGAGGAGGAGACAACAGGCAAACAATCAGTAGAAGGATGGGCGCTAGGTACAGTTGTAGGAGTTATTGTTCACCCTTTGTTTTCAAAGAGGACCAATGACTTCACAAGGTGATATCTTAAGTCCAGTGAATAGGATTTAAGTGAGGCAGAGTTTCACAAAGTCATCAGCCTCTCTCTTCCAGAGTCATCAAAGTCATATAGAAATGTCAAATACATTGCTGGCCACCCTTGAGTGTCCAGAACTAGATTAACATATACTTGAAAAATATTTACAATAAATAAAAATACAATAGAACATAATATTAATATGTGGTTTTAGAAGTCAATCTGCAACCAAAAGGGATCTTTATATAACGTTTGTTATTGTTCAGTTGTTTAGTCGTGCATGACTCGGTGAACCATTCCGTCCAAGGGGTTTTCTGGGCAAAGATACCAGATTGATTTTCTATTTCTCAAGTGGCTTAAGACAAACTCAAGGTTAAGTGACTTACCCAGGAACACACAACTAGTGTCTGAGGCCACCTTCGAACTCAGGTTTTCCTGGCTCTAGGCTTAATGCCTGATACACTGAGCCAATTAGCTGCCCTATATAAGATTAAAAACAAACAAACAAACATTTACCTTCTGTCTTAGAATCAATACTACTAAATAGCAACTCCAAGGCAGAAGAGCAGTAAGGATTAGGCTATAGAGGTTAAGTGACTTGCCAGGGTCACAAAACTAGAAAGTGTTTGAAGCCAAATTTGAACCCAGGTCCTCCCAACTTCAGGCCTGGTTCTCTATGCACAGAGCCACCTAGCTGTCCTCAATATAAGATTTAATGGTCCCAATTTCTATTTGAGTTTTAGATACTATTGAGTTTGACACCATTGGTGCAAGAAGCCTGGAAAGGTGGGATTAGGGCAGGTTATAAAGGACTATGAAGGAAAACTAAGAGGAAGATTTTATATTTTATTCCAGAAATGTTAAGAAGTCACTAGAGGGGGCAGCTGGGTAGCTTAGTGGATTGAGAGTTAGGCCTAGAGACCAGAGGTCCTAGGTACAAATCTGGCTTCAGACACTTCCCAGCTGTGTAATCCTGGGCAAGTCACTTGACCCCCATTGCCTAGTCCTTACTACTCTTCTGCCTTGTAATCAATACACAGTATTGACTCCAAGATGGAAGGTAAGGGTTCTAGAAAATAAATAAATAAATAAAATTTAAATAAATAAATAAAAAGAAGTCACTAGAGTTTATCGAATAAGAGAAATGACATGGTCATACTTGGGTTTCTGAAAGATCAATTTGACAGTTCAGTATTATAGGTTGGGTAACAACCGACCAGTGCTCTATTCCAATAATCCACAGGAAAAGTAACAAAGGAACAGAAAAGCGTATTAGAAGTGTCAGAGGAAAGAAAAGGGTGCATAGTAGAGATGTTACCAAGGTAGAATTGACAGTGGATTGGATATGGAGGGCACAATTCCCAATTGATATTTGGCTCATGCCAGCCAAAACTGCCAGTCATTAGATGAAGATTCATGATTTCTGGACCCAAGATTTGACTCTTCCTCTTTCTCTCAGCATAGGATGTAAACTCAGAAGTAAGGTGGACTTTTACTGTTACATGTGTAGTCACTGATTTCAAATGTGTAAAAGCACGGCCAGCTTATCACTTGTGGGATGAGGGGAGTGAACTCAATGATGTGTTCTGGCATGGAAAAACTGTCATCATTTCCCTCTTCCACTCTGGTCTATCCTCTTCCCATTTCTGATGTTATATCCCATTGTTTCAGTTTCCCATCTTCCAAGAAGCAGACAAACTTGTCTTTGACCTCCTCATCCCCCATCCAAGGAGTTACAGAGGGAAAGAGCAGAGTGAGTGTTACACTGATATCTCCTAGACCAGTGATGGTGAACCTATGGCACAGTTGCCAAAGATGGCATGCAGAACACTCTCTGTGGGCACGAGGACACCATCCATCACACCCAGCCTCAGAGTTCATTACTCGAAAGGCAGAGGGACTTGGGAAAAGCTGCTCCCTTTCACACCACCCGTCTCTATGCCCAGTAGCCCAATGGGAGAGCACAGGGGGTACGGTGGGTAGCTCACAGTTGGCAGAGCTAGAGGGGAGATTCTCTTTCTTTCTTTCTTTCTTTCTTTCTTTCTTTCTTTCTTTCTTTCTTTCTTTCTTTCTTCTTTCCTTCCTTCCTTCCTTTAATTATATCTACTACTTTCACCTCAAATTGAAAAAGAAAAAACCTATTATCAAATATATATAATAAAAGCAAAACACATTTCTACTTTGAATGTATGACTCATTCTACATATTTAGTAGATGACCTTTTGACAGAATATGTATTATCATCAGTCCTCTGGTATCATCATTGATTAGAGTTCTCAAGTCTTTCAAAACAATTAATTTTTACAATGTTGCTATAGTATAAATTATTCTGGTTCTACTTATTTCACTCTACGTCAGTTAATAAAAATCTTCCTAGGTTTCTCTGAAACTGTCCCTTGCATCATTTCTTATAGCAAAATGACAAATGTGCAGTGACCATTAGTAAAACTATTTAGGCAGATGGGCTAAACCAGGTTGAAGGTAACCTACAGGCCACAAACCCATGAGTTAGGGGAATGCCTAACATGTGAAGACTTCCCCTGATGGAATAGGAGGAGGAGAACAATTTGTTCTCAAAAGTAGCTGAAGCAGGTAAAAACCATGGAGCACTTAGAGCTTGGCCAGACATCAAAGATGCCAAGGTCATCAGCTACATCCTGCAACACTGCCAATTGTCTTGACTTTTGTCCTGCCACTGGACATTGATAACTCTGAAAGAGAGAGTAGGTTGACACAACTCTGCCTCATTTAAATCCAACTCTCAAGCAAGACATTACCTTTGTGATGTCATTGGTCCTCTTTGAAAATGAAAGATGAGGCAGCTGGTTAGCTCAGTGGATTGAGAGCCAGGCCTAAAGACCAGAGGTCCTAGGTTCAAATCTGGCCTCAGACACTTCCCAGCTGTGTGACCCTGGGCAAGTCACTTGACCCCCATTGCCTAACCTTACCACTCTTCTGCCTTAGAGCCAATACACAGTATTAACTCCAAGATGGAAGGTATGGGTTTAAAAAAAAAAAAGAGAGAAAATGAAAGATGAACAATAAGGACAGCAAGATGGTATTCCATTACATTCATAGACTATTATTTATTTAGCTACTTTCCAGTTAAGGGATATATTTTTTGTTTACAATTCTTTGCAAATACAAAAAGCACTCCATAGATATTCCTGTACATATAAGGTCATTTACCATTTCTCTCATCTTTTGGGAGGATAGGCTTGGTTGTGGTATTGTTGAGTCAAATGGTATGCAAATATTAGTGACATTGGTTTTAAATTGTTTTCCTGAATGGCTGAACCAGTTCACAGCTCTACCTATAATGCATAAGTGTACCTATTTTCCTGAAGCCTCTCCAATAATTGTCATTTTTAACAGTTTGATGGATGTGAAGTAGAAACTGAGTTGTTTTCATTTGGGTTTCTCTATTAGTGATTTGAAGTATTTTTTAAATGTTTCTTGATTGCTTGGATTTTCTTCCTTTGAGAACTATACGGATTATTTATCTATTGAGGAATGGTTCCTGTTGACATAGATTTGAATCAGTTCCTCATGTATCTTGGATATCAGATCTTTCATTAGAGAAATTTACTGCAAAGATTTTTCTCAATTAATTATTTCCCTTCTAATTTTAATGGTATTAACAAGAGAGAAGTTTCAATCAAGTAGTGGAGTAGGGACCCAGATTGAAAGGAAGAGAAGTGAGTGGGAAGTGAAGTGGAAACAATGAAAATAAATAATTCTTTCCTGGAGTTTGGCAGGAAAAAAAAAAAGAGGAGAGATGTAGAATGATAGCCTCAGGAGATGGCAGGGCCAAGTGAGGATTTTATTTTAAGGATGTGGGAGACCTGAACATGTCTGTAGATTTTGAGGTAAGAACCAATAGAGAATGAGGATGAGAGTGATGTAAGACCTATTAAACTATGAATGCCATGATTCATTTTATGGTATCTAGCTTGGGGTTTCTAAGACCTTTTTTATTATGTGTATAAGGCTATGTTTTCACCTTAGAATTTTATAACTTCAAGCATCATATTCCCCATAATGAATATAAATGAATCAATATTGTTTGATATAGAATATATACTTGTATGTACATATTTATTCATAGCTCTATTAATAAGCAAAACCTTTCCCACCCTTTTGTTAGGATTTTTGTGTCCTGAGATGGTTTTCATCCTTCTCCTATGAAATCTGATCTACATTTCATATGGAGAGATCCCAATGAGGGAAAAAAAAAACACTCCCCTGATCCAAAAAAAGATCTTTAGTTCTCACTTGAGAAAACATCTGAGACTATCCTCTTGGCTCTTCTCCAGAACTCCCTAGGAAGTTCATAATCACATCAGTTAACTAGTATTCCACAAGTGCTACTAGCTTCTTTTTTTTTTTCTTCTGATTTTACTTCTAAAATTTTGCCCACCTTTGCCCAATTATAACTTCATAGATGTGTCCATCTGGATCTAAATGTTTTAATAGCACCTGGCATCCTAAATAAAACCCCCCACAATTTCTATGTTAGATAACATTAAGTAAAGCGGGAAACATTCCAATCTCATATTCTCATTTCACTCGGCCAATTACCCAGGTCAAAGATCTCAAAGTGTAGATTTGGAAGTACAAATAGCAGAAAGTGTCTCGCTTCCCACAACCCAATCACTGTTCTGGAATCCTTGGAAAGAATGAGACATCTTTAATACACATTAAATCTGGTTGTAT
Organism: Gracilinanus agilis; assembly: GCF_016433145.1. Classification (NCBI taxonomy): domain Eukaryota; kingdom Metazoa; phylum Chordata; class Mammalia; order Didelphimorphia; family Didelphidae; genus Gracilinanus; species Gracilinanus agilis. The sequence continues at coordinate 269,428,707 of NC_058130.1, read as the reverse complement.
CAAAAAGGAAAACTAGGGAGCCACCAACAGAGTTGTCACACCACCATCACAAGTTGGGGCACTGCTGCTATCAGTCTAAAATTCAGAAACAGATTTGGAGGCTAAGCATGTCATTCTCACCTCCAAATGGCTATACTAAGGATCTTTTAATAAATCTCTTTTGGACAAGTAAAACTTGTATATGGGTTTCCTCCATTTTTCTTTCCTTAGTATAAATGCTGAGTTACTTCATGGCTAGACATCTGGGGAGCCATTTGCTGCCAAATATAGGAATTGAAATGGACAGGAGAAATTAATCAGCTCCTTTTTAAAAAACTCCTCTAAGTCAGAGAGCTCTCACTTCAGTTTCTACAAGGAGTAACCCTCCTAAATTAGAAAGAGAAGAGGATTAGTTGATTGGGCAAGTTCCTGGAAAAGAGAGGAAGGCAAAGGCAATGAGATTTGGCCTTAACAAAGAAGTCTACCTCTTCCTGAAACAGGCATAAAAGAGGAGAGAATGGATGCAGATCTAATAAAGAGTATGAGGTACAGAGTGAAGGTAGGATAAGAAAGAACTCAGCAAATGGCCTCTACTTTCTCAGTAAAAAGGAAGTAAAAGGGGGTAGCTAGGTGGCTGGGTGGATTGAGAACCAGGCCTAGAGATGAGAAGGCTTGGATTCAAATTTGACCTTAGGTACTTCACAGCTATGTAACCCTGGGCAAGTCATTTACCCCCCATTGCTTAGCCTTTACTGCTCTTCTGCCTTGGAACCTCTAATTAGTGTTAATTCTAAGACAGAAGGTAAGGATTTAAAAAACAAAAGGAGGCAATATCATGTGATTCTACAGACAGAGGTGAAGATTTCCAATGCTCAAGAAAATAGAAACTGTTAAGGGGAGTGGGATAGAGAATGGATAAAGAAAAAACAAAAGTTTTGTTACACCAGTGAGGGCCCAGTTGAGATTAATTTACATCATTTTGTAGAGGATCTAGTCAGCATTGTAATTTTACTTCCTCCAACTATGTTCAGCAGCTTGGTAACATGTTGTTCTGTTGCATCCAATTCTTTGTGACCCCATTTAGGGTTTTCTTGGCAAAGATACTGGAACAGTTTGTCATTTCCTTCTTCAGTTCATCTTCCAGCAGAGGAAACTGAGGCAAACAAGGTAAAGTAACTTGCCCAAGCTATTAAGGATTTGAGGCCAGATTTGGAATCAGAGAAATGAGTCTTCCTGACTCTAGGCCTGGTACTCTATCCCCTGTGCCATGTAGCTGCCCTTGATAAATGACCAGAGAATAAAAATTATGGGAGAGCAAGGGCTGGCACGGCATGAATGTTCCTAGGACAAGGGAACAAATTAGTTAATTGTGGAGAATTTGTCACCTCTAGGGTCTAAATCAGGGGTGATGAAAAGGAAGACAAAAGGAGATGAGGAGCTAGAAATCAGAGTAAGGATGAAGAGTATAAAATTGTCTTAGAAGGAGTAAGGCAGATGGAAAAGTGAAAGAAGAGCAAATGGTGATATAAAGAGTAGTTTACAACTATGAAAGGGCTATAGTGATGGGCAATGGTAAAGTACAGGGCATACTATGCCCTGAGAGACTTAGAGGAGTAAATCTATAGGTCATAGGAGTTGAGGAGGTTGAATGGACATCATATCTGAAGGATATTTATAAAGACATTGATCTGAATACTGAAATGGTGAAGTATAAATAGGAGTTGAATTGGAGAAGAAGACTATGAGCCCAGTTTAATACTATTTGGGAAGGGAAGAAGAGTGACCTGGAGTCTGATAAATTATATCAACAAGGGTCTGAAGTGACATAGAGGAATGAAATGAAGATGGACCTCAAAAGTTTATAAGTCAATGGGCAGAGGTAGTAGATGTGGGGAGCAAAGAATATCCCAATTCCCCTTCTTGGCTCAGTCTTAGATAATACCGGAGAATGATTGATCAGCATCAGAGAGAGGAGTCAGTGATTCATTGTTTTTCAGGAAAAAAGCAGGCTTTTTGGAGTACAAGAAGATGGAAAGTATGTATAAAAAAATAGAGAGAGAAGATTGAAGGAAGTTTGCTAATAATTGAGCAGAGTTTCTATAGTATACTATAGTATAGTATAGAACAGAGTTCTATAGTATAGTAAAGAGAGGTCAAAAAGGAAAATAGAATAGTAAGTGGTTCAATTGGAGGCTGAAAATACATGAAGAAATAGCAGGAAATCTGGAAAAGACTGATTCACTGGGATTAGAGGAAACAGAAGTGCAAATTTACCAGCCATGTGTACAAGTTACTTGGGACCGAGATGTCTTATGATGATGGAGGGTAGCACTGATTATGTTTCTTGTTCAAATACTAAGCCACTATAACTGTTGGGAAATAGCAGGGATTTCTAGCCAGAGATCTGAGTCACCAGAGATTGAACTAAATCACACAAAGCATTAGCTATATCCCAAGATGTATAAATGTGGTGGGGGGAGAGAAGGGGAAATAAGAAGGAAATAAGGAGACACATCTCAAAGTTAATTGGAAAATGAGGGAGGTGTCCCTCGATTGGAGAATAGCTGAATAAATTGTGGTATATGATGGTGGTGGAATACTATTGTGCTATAAGGAATGAAGAATTGATGGATTTCTATAAGAACTGGAAAGACCTCCATGAACATCATGATGTGCAATGAAATAAGCAGAACCAAGAGAACATTATATACAGGGCTCAAATGTAATTGACTTTGCTTCTAATAGCAGTACAATGATCCAGGACAATTCTTGTGGGACTTATGAGAAAGAACATTGTCCACATTGAAAGAAAGAACTGTGGGAGCAGAAACATAGAAGAAAACATATGATTTATCACTTGTTTATATGGGTAGGTAATTTGGGTTTTGGTTTTAAAGGATTTCTCTTTTACAAAAATGAAAAATATGGAAATGGGTTTGAGTGATAATATATAAATGAATAACCCAGTAGAATTGCTTATCAACTCTGGGAGGGGGTAGAGATAAGGGGAAGGTGAAAACATGAATCATGTAACCATGGAAAAAAAATGTTAAAAATAAAAAGAAAGAAAGAAAGAAAGAAAAGAAAGAAAAGGTACCCAAGCAACATGCACTTAGTTCTGTGTTAGGTCTGATAACTGAAACCTAATCCTTTTTATGTCCAGTCTGATACTGCAGGCTCTAATCAACACAGTATTAGACCTTTGCCTGTGGTCCCAGGTTTTTTCTATCCAGGAGCCACCTCTGAGACCCAAGTTCAAAGTGATACCAGGTTTCATTAGAGCTTTGCTATACTTTTTATTTAAGGTGTGGTGTCATTTTTTAAATTTAAAAATGTTTATTTCATTTCCTTTCCCTTCCCCTCCCCCCTCCCAGATCCAATAAGCACTTCCACTGGGTTATACAAATGTTCTCACTTATACCTATTTCCATATTATTCATTTTTGCAATAGAGCAATCTTTTAAAGCCAAAACCCCAAATCATATATCCATATAAACAAATGACTTATCATTTGTTTCTTCTGTGTTTCTACTCCCACAGTTCTTTCTCTCCATGTGGAGAGCATTCTTTCTTATAAGTTAGGGTGTCATTTTTTAAACTAGTCATATAGATCTACCTCATTTTTGTTTCTTTTTTCCAATTTACACGTAAAAATAATTTTTAACATTTTTATAATTTTGAGTTCCAGATTCTCTCCCTTGCTCTTTCTTCTCCTTCCTCCCTGACATGGCAAGCAACTTGATATTATAAGTAGGCAGTCACATAAAACATATCTCCATATTAGTCATGTCATGAAAGAAAAAACACACAAAAAAAAACCTGCAAACACACAGATAAAGAAAGTAAAAAATAGTATGCTTTGATCTCCATTCAGACTCCATCAGTTCTTTCTCTGGAGGTGGCTAGCATTTTTCATCCTAAGTCCTTCAGAATGTCTCAGATCTTTGTATTGTTGAGGAGTTGTCATAATTTTTCTGTTCCTATGTACAACATTCTCCCTAGTTCTGCTCACTTCCCTATCACTTCATGTAAGTCTTACCAGGTTTTTCTGAACTCCTGCTTGCTAATCATTTCTCATAGAACAATAGTGTTCCAACACAATCATATACTACAACTTGTGCCCCATTTTCCAATTGACAGACATCCTCTCAATTTCCAATTCCTTGCTAAGACAAAACAGGCTGCTGTAAATAGTTCTCTCCTCCCCCACTTAAAAAAATCTCTTTGGGATGCAGACCTGGTAGTGGTGTTGCTGGGTCAAAGGATATGCACAGATTTAAAGCTCTTTAGGACTAGTTCCAAACAATTCTCCAGAATGGCTGGATCAATTCATAACTCCAACAGTACATTAATGTCCCAATTTTCCCACATGACTTCCAATATTTGTCATTTTCCTTTTCTGGTATGTTAACCAATCTGATAGATGTGAAATGGTACCTCTGCGTTGTTTTATTTTGTATTTCTCTAACCAATAGTAATTTTGTAGAGCATTTTGTTTCTAGATCTAATCTTTTGTTCATATTTTCTTTATTGATTACTTCTAGGCAACTTTTCTTGTATGATCTCCTAGAATATGGCATTCACACTCTTTGTTTCTTTCATATAATTCTCAGATTCTCTCTCTCCAAGCTGTGTCCCTTAGCATTGTGGCTTTGGTTTGTAGAGCTGTCTTCCACATTTACCACTTCAGAATCCAGAATCTGGAAATTCTTGTAAATTAAAGCCTTAGTGTGACCTCTAGTGGCAGTTTTCCTCTCAGCTGCTTCTCTGCTTTCCAATCAGGAACTTCTACTGGTGGAGGAAAAAATAAACCGTAATGGGCTTGGTAGCACCAAATCTGAGAAGCCTGCTTTTGCCAGATGTCTCGTTACTTTGTGAGATCAGGACTTAAGACTCCTTTGCAGGCTTATCAAATTCCTCTCACAAGGCAGCTAGGTGGCAAGGTGGATAGAGGACCACTCCTGGAATTGGCAGGTCCTAGGTTCAAATGTGACCTGAGACACTTCCAAGGACAAGTCATTTAACCCCTATTATCTAGCTCTTACCACTCTTCTGCCTTAAAAACAGAAGGTCAAGGTTTAAAAAAAAAAAAAAAACTTCTCTCAGTCCTAATCCACAAGGACAATGCTCATCCTCTCTTTTGATGATCACATCATTCACAAGGCTAACTGTAACATTCCTTAGGTAGTTTGGGGCAAGACGTCCCAAATCCTTCCTAAAAGTGTCTTCAAAAAAAGGACTTCAAATGCCTACAATGGAATTTATATTTGATCGTGGAGTTTACAGGAAGCCACTGAAGCTTTTTGAGTAGGGGAATAACACAGCCTCTTCCCAGACCCAAACATTTATCAACAGATGAAATTCATTCACGTGCTCAGGATTCCCACTGGGGAAAGTATTCACATGCTGATTTACCAAAGGGTTTGAAGCCTGTAGGTTACCCTCAACAGAGCTGGTTTCACTGGGGTGTGCTCACTATGCATGTTGTAGCTTCTTGGAGGCACAAGTGAGAGTTGGGTGACAGGGGGACCCCAAAGGTGAATGAGTAGCCCTGAAAATATCTCAGCAAGCTCTGACACTCCATATACCCCACTCTAACATAGACTGAACTGAGAGAAAGTCATAAAAGGCTCTAGTCAAGCCCAATACCCTGAGAAAAATAATTGAATGATAAACAAAAGTACAGGATAAAACAAAATTTTAGCTACTCCATTTAATCTGGGACTGTACCAGGAAAGACAGCTGAAACTTTCAAACAAGGCTGAGAACAGCATGGTCAAGGGGGTCAAGGCCTAAAATGGGTTCAAGCTTCTGGTCTAACTTATTTCAGAAGATGGGCACCGTTAGTGTTAGTTCCTACTGTGGACTGCACTAGAAGATAAGCAGAGACTAGCACAGTGTTGACCTTACAAGATTACTGAAGCTCAGCCTATGGTGTCAGAGGCAGGACATGGTCCCTCTTCCCAATCTGGTGCCCAGTGCCAGGCCAGGACTGAAGAACAAAGCAGAGCCTAGTCTTAGGCAGTTTCCCAGGTAGGAAACAAAGACAATACAGATTGGGACTAACTACCTGAAACCCAACAATATGTACAATGACTCCAATAAAGTCATTATAAAGAACAATAACCACAGAAAAGAGTTGAAAATGAACATTGTAAAATTATGAAAGACAAACTTGATTCTAAAGAAGAAATAAGAGAAGTTATCCTCCCCTTCTTCTTCATTTGCAGAGGAGTATAGAACATTGTATGTAATGTCAAAGTTATTTTCCAAGGTATTGACTGATTTTGCTGAATTTATTTTTCTACTTTTTGTTTTTTAAAGAAATTATTTGTTATATGAAATGGTTCTCTGGGATGGAATATGGGGGAAATCTAAGTGATAGGAAAGTAAAAGATATCTATAAAATCCATTAGAAAAATTAGATTTCAGGACAAGGTGACCCTGACAAAAAGTTTCATTGCAAAGAGTTAGGCTAAAGATATCACAAAGTGGAACAACACAATGAAAAGTGTAGAGAATTCCAAAACAAATTTCAAGAAGAAAAAAAAAAGAATAACTGAAATAATCAAAATTAGGACTTCAGGAAAAAGAACAAGTTGGTTAGAGATTGAAGAAGAGAAATGAAAGCAGAGCTGAAACAATAAATTAAAAAATTAAATTAGAGTATCAAGAAAAGAAAATAAATAGCTTGGGATAAGAGGTAGAAAATTGTACCCAAGTAATGGGCATCCTAAAAAATAGAAAGAAGCAAATAGAGCCCAATGATTCAAAGAGAGAAGAAGAAATACTAGAACAAAATCAAAAGTCTGAAAAATTAGAATATGTAAAGTATCTGTCAAAACCTATTGACTGAGAAAATGGAATGAAGAAAGATAATTTAAAAATCATTGGTCTTCATGTAAACTATGACCAAACAGAAAACCTGGATGTGATATTTATTAATTTGTTTGTTTGTTTTTAAGAATTCATTTTTCTTTTCTTTTCTTTTTTTTGCATTTAAAACTTTATTTTTTAGAAAAATTTTCCATGGTTACATGATTCATGTTCTTACTTTCCCCTTCAATCCCCCCAACCACCAACCCCCTTAGCTGACGCAAATTTCCACTGGTTTTAACATGTGTCATAGGTCAAGACCTATTTCCATATTATTGGTAGTTGCATTGGGGTGGTTGTTTCAAGTCTACATCTCCAATCATGTCCGCATCAACCCATGTGTTCAAGCAGTTGTTTTTCTTCTGTGTTTCCACTCCTGTAGTTCTTCCTCTGAATGTGGATAGCGTTCTTTGGATGTGATATTTAAAGAAATCACAAAATAAAACTTCTCAGAACTATTAGAACTAGAAGATAAAGTAAAAATTGAAAAGGTTTCCCATCAAGAAAGAAATTGGAATGAGAATTCGTGACCAAGCAAGAGAAAGAGGTCACAGAAGACAAAATGGACAAAATGGTTTTGCACAACTGAAGCTAACGTAGTTAAAATTAGAAGGGAAACATAACTGAAGGGAAAAAATCTTTGTAGAAAATTTCTCTCATAAAGATCTCAGATCTAAGATATATTAGGAACGAATTCAAACTTGTAAGATTAGGTCATTTCCCAATAGATAAAAGGATTTTCAAAGGAAGAAATCCAAGTTATCAAAAATGACATGAAAAAAGGCTCAAATTGGTAATATTAGAGAAAATGCAAATTAAACATCAAGTTCAGACAACAAAAGAAGAAAATGACAAATGCTGGAGGAGCTCTGGGAAAACCAGGCACACTAATGCACTGATGGTGGAGTGGTGAATTGGTCCAGCCCTTCTGGAAAACAATGTAGAACTATATCTCCAAAGTCACTTAATTGTCCATACCCTTTTGTCCAGTAAAACCACTACTAGACTTATTAGTGAATAAATGAATAAAACATTTGCTTGGGAAGAAAAAGGGAAAGATAAGACAGTTTCTGCTCTCAAGGAGCTCACATTTTAAAGGGGAATTTTAGTGGCCAGTCAGATAGAAAGATAGCCTAGTCTTTATGATGCAACTGCAAAGCAAATAGTAATGCCTCTTCTTCTTCCTTAAAAAATGTATTTATTTATTTATTTAGAATATTTTTCCATGTTCACATGATTCATTTTCTTTTCCTTCTCTCCCCTCTCCCAGAGCTGACAAGCAATTCCACTGGGTTGTACAAATGTTGTCCACTTGTTACCTATTTCCATATTATTCATTTTTGCTATAGAGCAATTTTTTAAAAGCCTAAACCACCAATCACATACCCATATATACATGTGATAAGTGGTGTCATATGTTTTGCTTTTGCATTTCTACACCCATTTCTCTCAATGTGGATAGCATTCTTTTACATAAAGGAGTGTGCTAGCTTGTTGCATTGCTACTAGTAGCAAGGTCTTTTGCACTGGATTTTTCCACAGTGTTTTACTTTCTATGTACAATGTTCTTCTGGTTCAGCTTATTTCATTTTGCATCAGTTCATTGAGGTTCTCCCACTTCTTATGGAAAGCCTCCAGGTCATCAATCCTTACAGCACAATAGTATTCCATCAGATACCAGAATTTGTTCAGCCATTCCCCAATCAATGGACACCCCCTCATTTTCCAATTTTTTGCCACCACAAGGAGTGTGGCTATGAATATTTTTGTACAAGTATTTTTCCTTATTATATCTTTGGGGTACAAACCCAGCAGTGGTATGACTGGATCAAAGGGTATACATTCTTTCAAAGCCCTTTGTGAGTAATTCCAAATTGCCTTCCAGAATGACTGGATTAATTCACAACTCCACCAGCAATGCATTAGTATCTGAATTTTGCCACATCCCCTCCAATATTCATTATTTTTCTTTACTGTCATATTGGCCATTCTGATAGGTGTGAGGCATTACTTTTGATTTAATGCCTCTTCTTACTTTTCAGTTAGTAAAATCTTATCAGTTTCTAATGTTTGAACCATTTGACAATGTTAAGGACTTTGGTGACAAGAACTTTCTTTTCTAGGACTTCAGTAGCTATGACTGGCATACTTGCAAGAGCTGTAGACATCTCTTCAAGGGTTGCATATCAGGAATATGAATAAAGTCTCTGGCCTGGAAGCATTGCTTTTCCCAAGATTCTTGGGTGAAAGATCTGATCTAGGGAGGTGCTGGTCCAAGTGGGGATGGGGGCTTGCCTTATCTGGCACACATTGCCTCTGCTCTCTTCCTCTGGGTGCTTTGCATTTGGTTAGGAATTTGTAGGGATGGTTAGCTCCTACTCCACATACTCCACAGAAGACAACTCCCCTAGATAATGGCTGTAAAGATTGCCCTTGAGGCATACTCCTAGGCTTCTTGTACCTATCTACCTATAGGTGACAATGGGTCAACAGTTGTTGCTAGTGTTGATGAGGAAGGTGAGCCCCTTCTTCACAATGATTTTTCCTCCCAAGCTACAGAGGCTGAGTGGTTTGGGAAACACTGTTATTCCCAAATCCGCTGGATTCCAGATCCTGAACTATCTCTATCAGAGAAGATGGTGGTCAAAGTAATAGAAGTGACTCAATTTGCCTGGCAGGTAGGTGGTGCAGTGAATAGAATGCAGGGCCTAGAGTCAGGAAAACTCATCTTCCTGAGTTTAAATTTGACCTCAGATACTTAACAGCTGTGTGACCCTGGGCAAATCACTTTATCCTGTTTGCCTCAATTTCCTCATCTATAAAATGAATTGAAGAAGAAAATGGCAAACTACTTCAGTTTCTTTGGCAAGAAAACCCCAAATGGGGTCACACATATTTGGACATGACTGAAACAAATGAACAACAACAAAAATCTCCCCCTGAGAGTGCCCTGATACTTTAGCTGGGCTTATACCTCAAAAAAAAAATTTTTTTTAAGAAGAAAAAAATCTACATATACAAAAATCTTTATAGCAGCGCCTTTTTTTGGTAGTATCCCAAAACTACTGACTTATACCTAAAATAAATTTTTTAAAAGAAAAAAAATCCATATATTCAAAAATATTTATAGCAGCCCATTCCAAACTAGGTAACTAAAGGGGTGTGTCTGCCTATTGGGAGATAGCTAAACAAATGAATATAATGGTGCTATGTTATTGTGTGCCCTAAGAAATGATGAAATGAACAGTTTCAGAGGAAATAGGAAAGACTTCTATAAGGTGATACAGAATAGAGAAAGCAGAATTAAGGAAAAAATTATATGATGATAATGACATCAATAAGAAAAACAACTTTGAACTGTGATCTATACAATGATAAATTGCAATGCTATAGGACTGAAGACAGAATACACCACCTACCTCTGTTGAAAGAACTGATGGACTTAAAACTATGCATATTTTTATGAGGGTTTAATTTTTATTTTTTATTGGGGGAGGTAACTATGAGAAAGTAATAATAAATGTATATAAAGCAATAGGAAAAACCAGTTTACCAGACACTTTGGGGGGGGGATCCCAAATTTAACACACCCAGAAATGTAATAGCCAAAATATGAAGTTTGCAGATCAAAGAAAAAATGCCATAAACATTCATGAAGAAACAGATCAAATACCAAGGAATCAAAGTCAAGATCACAAGACTTTGAAATAAAAGAAAGGAAAATTCATAATATTTTCAGGTACTTCCTGGAATATATCAAAAGGCAAAAGAAAAGGACAAAACTTAGTATAATTCAACAAGGGGGAAATCTGGATGTTTATTAGATTATATAATTTTTTAACTGTTTCTCTTGAGAAAATGAAAGTTATATGGAGTCTCTGAAATGCAAACATGGGAGACAAGAAATCTAGAAAGAAAAAACAATTTGAACTTTTTTTTTTTTACATTTATTAATATTCATTTTTGACATGGTTACATGATTCATGCTCCACCTTTCCCCTTCA